>NC_045437.1:161458129-161769568 GCF_002776525.5 Piliocolobus tephrosceles
TCATCATGAATTTTAATCCCCATAATCTCCACATGTTGAAGGAGGGACTTGGTGGGAGGTGATTGGATCATGGGGGTGGTTTCCTCCATGCTGTTCTCATGATACTGAATGAGTTCTCACGAGATCTGGTGATTTTATAAGGCAGTTTTCTGTGCTCTTGCTTAGTCTCAGGCTTACTCACCTGCTGCCATGTAAAATGTGCCTCTTCTCCTTCCGCCATGGTTGTAAGTTTCCTGAGGTCTTCCCAGCAATGCAAACTAGGAGTCAATTAAACCTCTTTATAAATTACCCAATCTCAGGCAGCTCTTTATAGCAGTGTGAAAACAGACTAATATAGCACCCTAAATGCAGGCCAAAATAAAATACTAGTTTTATTAAAACTTTTTTTTCACTTATTACTATTAAAATAAAATTTATTTGTCCACAGACCACCTAAAATCATGTAGCCAGTCACTAAATGCAGTCTTTCTAGATCCGAACACTAAATGCAGTCCTTCTGGATCAGGGCTTCGCAAACTTTTCTGTGAAGAGCCAGATAGTAAATATTGTAGACTTTTCAGGTCATACTGTCTTTGTCACAAATAGACAACTCTGCCAGTGTAGTGCAAAATCAACCATAGACAATACAATGAATGAGTGACACTGTATTCCAGTAAAACTTTACTGACAAAAACAGGCAGTGAGCTGTAGTTTTTCAACTCCTGTTCTTGATTTCACTATTCTTACTCTGTATTTCAAATGGTCTCAATTTTACTTAATTTTACCACTATTTTCTCAGTGACTGGCTAGTTGATTTTAAGTGGTCCATGGACCAGTAGGTTTCATTTTAATAGTAATAAGCTATAAGAAAAAATTTTAAGAAAAAATATAACTAGTGCATCAAAACTATATGTGTTTGAATGTTATTCCTGAAAATATTATTGATTAGCCCAAAGTTCATGTTAAATTTTTTAAGTGAGTATACATGTCGAAATATATTAAGAGAGATGTAATTTAAGTGATTCAGGGTATCACAATAGGTATGGAGGTAAAGTTTTTAAATGATTGGAATTTGGGACATGTCATTGTAAGATTTATCATTATCATTATTATTACAGCAGTCCCCCTCATCTGCAGTTTCACTTTCTACAGTTTCAGATACCTGCTGTCAACCACAGTCCAAAAACCTTAACGGCAAATTCCAGAAGTAATCCGTATGTTTTAATGCATGCCATTCTCAGTAAGGCAATAACATCTTGTGCTGGAAACATGCATCTTCCATTTGTCCAGCATGTCCGTGCTGCAGACACTCCTTGCCTAGGAGTCACTCAGTAGCTGCCTCAGTTATCAGATTCACTGACACGGTATCTTAGCGCTTGTATTCAAGTGACCCTTATTTTACTTAATAATGCCCCAAAGTGCTAGAGTAGTGATGGTAATGATTCAGATATACCAAAGAGAGAGTGTAAAGTGCCCCTTTTTAAATGAAAAGATGAAAGCTCTTGACTTAATAAGGCAAAAAAATCATATGCTAAAGTTACTAAGCTCTACAGTAAGAACAGATTTTTTTATCTGTATAATTGCAAAGAGGGAAGAAGAAATTTGTGCTGGTTTTGATGTTGTACCTCCAACTGCAAAAGTTATGGGCACAGTACATGTTATGGGCACAGTACATGTTAAGCACTTATTTAAAAATGGAAAAAGCACTAAGTTTTGGGGTAGAAGACATGAACAGAAATGTGTTCCTGATTGACAGCAGTCAGGTTCAGTACCATGCATGGCTTCAGGTATCCACTGAGGGCCATGGAACATATCTCCCAGAGAAGGAGAGACTGCTATATTAGAAAGCAGTTTTGATTCTCAAAGTAAGTGTTGTCAAGCAGGAACTCAGGATCTTGTTATTTTTGCCAGAAAGTTCCAAAGGGAAAGGAATGGCCTGCTAAGATAACAATAAATTTGGCTCTACTGTTTGTAGATCTATCTTACTTATTCCCAGTTATCACCTCCTATTTTTTCTACTCTTCATTATATTACTACTCTTTCTAATCTTCTCTACTATTGTCTATACTGCTGTTAAAACCTGGGCATTCCTGAAATCAGAAGACATGAAATTCTCTCAACATTATCAAAATCAGTTCAGATTGTTCTATGTTTATGAGTTTGTCTACCTGTATACTTCATGGGATATCAGTCAGTGTGGCACTTGAAGAGAAGTTCATGCTCTTGCAATCAGTATTTTGTTTTGTTTATTTATTTACTTATTTTTGAGACAGGGTTTCACTCTGTCGCCTAGACTGGAGTGCAGTGGCGGGATCTCAGCTCACTGCAACCTCCACCTCCCAGGCTCAAGCGATTCTCCTGCCTTAACCTCCTGAGTAGCTGGGAATATAGGCCTGTGCCACTACACCCAGCTAGTTTTTGTGTTTTTAGTAGAGACAGGGTTTCACCATGTTGGCCATGCTGGCCTTGAACTCCTGACCTCAAATGATCCACTCACCTTGGCCTCCCAAAGTGCTGGGATTACAAGTGTGAGCCACCGCGCTGGCCTGTATTTTATTTTTTCAATATGATTTTGCAAGAGAAAACATATAAGCAACTACTGCTATAGGCTTAGACATAAATAGGTTCTGTTTTAGATATGAACGTGAATAAGAAAGGAAGTGCTTTAAACATAGTGCTATGTTTGAAATGTGAATGTAAAACATAATAATGAAGTAAGCCAAATATAACTAAAAAGTAAAGACTTAAATTTTAAAAAGATAGAATAATAAATGTACAATAATACAGCATAAGAGAATTCTTTTATGTTCAAAATCCAGAAATTATAAAAGAAAATAACTGATATATTCAACTACATAAAAGTTTTTAAAAAACAGAAAAATGGAAAAACTTCTACTGGCAAAGACATCAAAAAGAATATCTAAAGAAAAATGCCAAAGAGAAAATATTTGCAAGTAACATTGAAGGCAAAGGGCTAAATTAAAGGCAAACTCCTAGAAATAGGTAAGAAAATGGCTAACACCTAATAGAAAAATGACCGAAATATTAGAAGGTAACACACAGGAAAGGAAATATAATAATTTTAAAAAGTGCTTTAAATGATGTGTGAAAAAAGTCTCAGAGGTTGCTTTCTTGTTTTGTTGAATTCTAAGGACAACAGATTTGTAGTCCTTGAAGATGTTTTGTAATAGAAAACTTGAAATTTGCAAAAGAAAAAAAGTTCTCATTTATGCTTTAGTGAAACTATACTGTAAAAATTTAATTATAGGCTTAGAAATTAATTAAGCTTAATAAACTCATAGCATATCACCTTTCACAAATTAAATTATCATAATTCTTCTCCCACATGGAATGCTTTTCTTTATTTACTATGATAGAAAAAACATTTCTCATAATTAACAAGTAAAGCAAAACAGGAAGTGTAGTATCCTGGCATTAATGTGAGATTATACATTTTAAAATATTTCTTCTGTATCTTTATTTTCCTTGTAGTTTCAAGATGGAAGATTGTTATTTTGATGTTTTTTTCCATGAAGTATAATGTTGCATTGTTTATAGATCCTTTATGCTAGTATATGTAAACACTATTAGTAGTGGCTAGTTATTAATATTTCTATCTGGAATTAAAAAATGGTGTGGATTTCATGAATAAAATATATTCTCAAATCTGTTCCTCTTTAAGAAGAAAATTAAAATTTCATTTGCCTTTTTTTAAGGAATACTACTGTACTGTAAACCATTGACTTTAGTATTTGTATAGCCGGTGGGCAGTAGGAGTGGGAGGAGGAAGAATGGAAATGACGAAAGGAAGGGGAAGACTATTTTGCCTTTAGTAGCCCATCGCTCACCTCCAAGCTGTGTAAAAAGAGAATCCTTAAGGAGATTGAAGAGAACGGTATTGGGGATCTTTTTTGAAAAGTGTCATCCATGAACTAGAGTGTGGGAGAGGGAGAAAGTAGGGAGTACAGCCTGACTCACACCTGGAAAGGCTGTTCTGTGTTTACAGAATTTGAAAGGCAGAGGGCATGTGACTTTCCTGTCTGCCAGGTGAGGGCCTCACAGAAAAGAGATGAGTTGAATTGTCCTGAGAGGGGCTCTGTCCATGACACTACCTGGAGGGTGGCTGATCCCAGCATGAGGATGAGCTGTCAGGAACCTGGGGTCGATGAGTGTGGCCAGGTAGAGGAGTTGTTATCCCTGGAATCATCTGTGAGAGGTGAGAGACCTGAGGATTGGGAGGATTCTCAAAATATTAATAAAGTGGCAGAGAGGCTTTGGACCTGCCACACCCAGACAGCACTGATACCAGAATCATTCATACAAAAATGTATTTATGGAGTTCCGGCACTCTTCTAGACCCTGGGAACAAGAGTAATGAACAAAACAAATCAAAGTCTTTGCTCTCATAAAGGCTACATTATAGAGACCAGAGATGGTCAGTAAACAACTAAAGTCTGTACTATGTCAGAAAGAAAATAAAACAGGATAAGAGCCTATAAAATGCTAATGTGGTATGGAATTTTAAACAGGCAACCAGGGAAAGTCACTGACATGGCCTTATTTCAGCAAAGATCTGAAGGAAGTAAAGTGGTAAGCCAGGGCTGAATTCCTGATGGGGTCCAGCAAGCGCAGTGCCCCTGAGGTAGAGGTACCCCTGAAGTGTCTAGGGGACGACATTAGGAGCTCCGCCAGTGCGACTGGAGCTGAGCACTGAGGAGGAGACTAGTTAGTAAGAGATAGGTTTAGAGATGTAGTCCAGGGCCAAATGGGGAGGGGCTTTGCCAGCCACGGTGCATACTTTGGACTTTAGTTTGAATTCTCAAGGATGGGAGCCATTAGAGGTTTTCAGTTAAGAAGTATAATATTCTGACCTTCATTTTGGAAGGTTTACTCCAGCTACTGGACGGTAACAAGATAATAAGGGAACAAGTGGGGAAGCATGGAACCACTTGGGAGGCTCCTGCAATAATCTAAGTGATAGTTGATGGTAGCTTGGACCAGGGGTTTTTGTGGTAAAAGTGATGAGAAGTGGTTGAATTCCAGATGTATTTTGAAGGCTGAGCCAGCAGAATTTGTTGACAGATCAGTTGTGGGGTAGGAGAGGAAAAGAATTGAGTAATTTCAAAGCTTGTAGAACTGAAGGTTGAAATTACCATTAACTGAGATGGAGAACATCTGTGGGGAGAACATAGCGAGGGGAAAGTTATCAGGAATGTTTACCAAACCAAACTTGGGTTCACCTGCCCAGTGCAGCTAAGCCAAACACTGGCATCAAGATTGCAGCAAAAGAAAATGAGGCATTTATTGCAGGGTGCCCAGCAGGGAGAATCAGGCAGCTCGTGCTTCAGACCTGAACTCTCCAACGGCTTATAGATAAGGATTTCTAAAGTCAGGGAAGCAGAAGTTACAGGCAAAGTCATAAATCAATACATGGAGCGTATACATTGGTTTGACTGAAAGAGGCTAGGTATCTTGAACCAGGGGCTACAAAACCATAGGTAGAGTCAAATGTTTTCCAATTTGCGATTGGTTAATAAAGAGCAGCTTTATTTAAAATTTTGAAATCAGCAGAAAAGAATGTTAGCTGTGGCATGCGGGCATGGCTTTCTCCAGGTCCCTCAGGAAGGACTTTAGAACAAACAATGGCGGTCAGAGTGCAGTCCTCAGTTCCCTTTGGTCTGAGGTCTGTGTGCCAGTAGATCCTTTTGGTGGGGGTCTGGGTTTCTGAAAAACAACACAGGGATATAATGCTAAGGTACTATATTTAGTTTCTATAGAGAACAAAAATCTCATTTTTCTAACTTCCTTGGTTATTGTTTTAAGCTACAATAACCTTCTTTCTTATTAAGTAGCTCGTTTACTTCTCAGGACTAGCTATGTGCATGGACTTTCTCTCGAAGGAACTAAAGATTATCTTTTATTTCCATGCTTGGTGGGGCGGTGGTGGGGGGCAGGGGCGGCAGAAGCTCAGGCCCCTACAAGGGGTCCCTGCTCCGTCTCAGGAGCTCAGTTTTAGAGGGTTAATTTGAGACATCTGTTAGACATTTAGATAGATATTTGTAATTGCATGTATGAGTCAAATTCAAGGGCAAGGGCAAGGTTGGCAATATAAATTTGGAAGTCTTCAACTTAGATTGGTCTTTAAAGCCATGAGACTGGATAAAGTCAGTCAGGGGAGGCATTTTGATAGACAAGTCCAAGTGCTGACCCCTAGAACATTTCAACATTTAGAGGTGCAGGAGATGAGAAAGCACCAGCAATGAAGACTGGGAAGGAAAAGTCCAGGAGATTATAGCTCCATAATCAAGAAAGATCTTTATTCCTGGTACCTGTCCTCTCACTTTCTTACTGCAACCTTGAAAGTGCTCATAGTAGTTAACAGCTAGAAAGAAAGGACTAGAAAGATGGAAGAAAGAAGACGCCATGCCCCTTCATTACTGAGGGCTTCTGAGCCTGGGGGATGCTCACCCTAGGAAGAAGGGAAGCTTTAACTGAATGAAAGATTAGGCTGTTAGATTTCAGTGGACATTTTGTTTATCTGAAGGGGATGGGAAAACCTGTGTGAATTGCATGAGATTTCCTAGGGTCAGGAGAGAATATGCAAAATGACTGTGGGAGAAATAGTTGCTTTCTGCTTGCACTCTTATCAGATTCAAATACCCATTACCATATATTCTCTCAGTTGACATGAAACTATTCAAAACACTTTCAGCTTCATGAC
This sequence comes from Piliocolobus tephrosceles, assembly GCF_002776525.5. Classification (NCBI taxonomy): domain Eukaryota; kingdom Metazoa; phylum Chordata; class Mammalia; order Primates; family Cercopithecidae; genus Piliocolobus; species Piliocolobus tephrosceles. Next base: position 161,464,830 of record NC_045437.1, read on the forward strand.
TTACCATCCTAAGTCTACAGACAGAAGTTTAACTTTTGCATAAATCATCAAACAGCAGGTGCTCTTAGTAACTTAAGGAAAAGGGAATTTCAAATATGAAGGTTTTTGAAGTCTCAGTGAAGACCTCTGAAGTGTTTGGGTGCACTTGAGAATTGTCCAGATGTGTAATGTGAATGTGTCTGTGCTGTTAGAGCACAGTTAGAGTGTGGTCCGAGTGAGGGTCAGCCACAGAATTGGTAGTCTCCCCGTTCAGCTATTTTGAATTTGTCGTTTTGCACAGAATGCTAGCGTATGACTTGTTGGATTTATACAATTCCATCACCCCACTGAGAAGATCAAAGTATGTGGTTTACACGCAAAGCATTAGGAGTGACTTCTCTCTGCTCATGCCTTCGCACATACACAACCTACTTTATGCATATATACAGATAGGTCTGTGTAGTTCAATATATGCAGCTACTTTTTAAATTTAAATAGGGTACATATGAATGTAACCTGTCAAGAGAATAAGGAAATCAATCAATAGTAAGAAAATTTAACTCTATGAATTTGAAGATTAACATTCTTTATAAAAATTGCACATGTATGTGTTTCAGTGAATGAGGGTACCATTTTCATTGAGTTTATTTCTTTTTATGGTAATAAGTATGAAAAACACAGAGGCTAATGCTCATTTATATGCTAATTCTATGGTGGAATGTAGGATGGATTTCTTTTTCATTTGGTGCCATTTATTTAGAAGATACAAAATAAATGATTTTTAGATGCATCGTTAGAGTAATGATAACAGACCAAGACTTCTTAAATTAATGTTCTTACTGCATTATGCCAAAATTCATTTTAAAATCCTCAGGATTTTATGATTATACCTTCATGTACTGATACTTAATGGGAAAATATTAAATTTTCCCTATTAAATACTACATTCCAAGTTCTAAATTCTTGCAGCTTTGCCGAGTTCAAATAAGTATAGTAAATTTAACTTTGGAATTTCCTGACTTTTGCGTTGCTGAATTTTTAGATTTTACCCAACATTAAGGGAGTCTTTCAGTTTAACTTCCCTTTATTTAAAATGTTTAGGGCAATTATGAAAAGTGAGGAAGACTGGAGGAAAGAAATAGTCTGGAGGACATGATTTTCACAGCTTGCCACAATATATTGTTAAAATATATTCCCCTGCAGAAGCTTAGTGTCATTATGTTAAGTCTTCAGTATTTTAAAACATAAATAACTTGATCTCACTTGTCTTAAAGGTCTGTGTTTTATGTTTGAAGTTAGTCCTAATGTGTCCTAAATTTGGACTAACAAAGGGTGACAAAATACTTCCACTTGAACAAATTACCTCCCCCCAAAAAAGAGAGAGGGCCAGAGAGAGAAAAAAAGAAAAAGAAAAAGAGAGAAAGAAAAACTACTGCTGTCAAATGTCTATGCTTTCCAAGAAATATTTGCTTTGGAATGCAGACCAAATATTTAAACTCATATTGTTTGACTATGTTACTAGTAACTCTTAAGTATTTTGAAATAGAGATAGCTTTCAGACTGTTAAATGCGAAAAAGCAATGTGATGGAGCTGCCTCTTGCCACCATTATTACTTCATGCCTGAGTTACTGCAAATGAGTGTTTAGAAAGATGCAGTATTGATGTCAGGCCAAAAGGGAACCATTCATTACTTTGCTGCAGTAGTAGCCTTTCAAAAATGCAATTATTCAGCCTAAGTGAACAAAAACTCTTAATTAAAAAGTTCCCTTAGTTCCCATTAATGTTAACAAAGACTATTTTCAATGTATTTCCTTAGACTAATAACAATAGAAAAGAGGGACAAGAAAGAATATATATTGTACTATAGTAAAATCCTGAAATAATGCAAAAATAATGATATAATGTGACAGACCACAGGCTTTTATCCTCTGCACAACCCTTGGTGTTTTCCATCATTCTAAAAAATACCCTTCCCTTTCTATCTTCTCCTTGGGTAACTGCCCTCGCTCTTCCTTCTTGTTCACATCAAACTTTGGAATTATCCCTAATCATTCTCTGTTTTCTTTCTTCTGATTTACTCCCGAACCCATTCTAATCTAGGGATTATTCTCACAAGTCAAGTGAAACTAATTTCATTGATGTCACTAGATGGACTTTTGCATTTTTTATCTTACCACAACATCCCTGCGGAGAAATCATGTATAAGCAGCTGTCTCCCAAAACTATAATGCAGCTCTCTCTTCTGAGTTACCTACGTTTGTATGCAGCCAACTGCCAGACACATATACTTTAAACATCCCACAATTATCTCAAACTCAACATACACAGACCGAGTCTTCAGCTCCATTACACCTACCCCACATGTATCTTATCATCATTTCTCATGTTCATCATGACAGTAATTGGCACAATTATTCATTCCCTTTCCCAAGTTATAAATCTGGGTACAAATCACCCATTTTATCACCAAGACATTTAGATGGAGTCTAAATATATTTCCTAAATATATTTTGAATTCATCCACTTCCCTGCCTTTGTCACTATTGTCTCTCTTCTAGATTTCTGAAACAGCTTTTCTTTAGGACTCCTATCTCCTACGTGTTCCACTGCAATCCTTTCTCTACACTGTAGCGCAACTACCTTTCTAGATCACAAGTTTAGTCATGTCACTTTCCTACGTGGATCTCCTGTTTAAAATTCCTGCCTGATCATTCTGTTCACCTCTCTAGCCTAACTTTTTTCCACTCATTCTGATTCAGACACAGGTAGATTTATTTAGATCCTTCAATAAATTATGCCTTCTCTTCCCTTGTGATATGGTTTGGCTGTGTCCCCACCCAAATCTCACGTTGAGTTGCAATAATCTCCGTGTGTCATGGGAGGGACCTGGTGGGAGGTAATTGAATCATGGTGGTGGATTTTCTCAAGCTGTTCTTCTGAGAGTCAGTAAGTCTTATGAGATCTGGTGGTTTGATAAAGGGGAATTCCCTTACACATGCTCTCTTGGCTGCTACCATGTAAGATGAGACTTTGCTCCTCCTTTGTCTTCTGCCGTAATTGTGAGGCCTCCCCAGCCATGTGGAACTGTGAGTTCACTAAACCTCTTTTCTTTATAAATTACCCAGTCTCGGGTATGTCTTTGTTAGCAGTGTGAGAATGGACTAACACATCTTGCCTTTCTGAGTGCTCTTCCCTCTGCCTGGAGAAGAATATTCCGTTTGATTTTCATGGCCTGTTTATCTGTTTCAATTTAACTGTCAGTTTCCCAGGGAAGTCTTTCCTGGCCCCTTTCTCTTCTGCATTCTCTCACTATCTTGTACTATTTTTGCTGTAGAATTTATCCCACCATGTTATCATCAGGTATAATCCCAATCTCTTGGCCACCACTGATGGCTTCTGGAGAAGGAGTCCAAGTAGTTTCAGCTTAGCTCACTGCTTTTCAATAGTATTTGTGGTCCAAAGAAATAAATTATATTTTATTTTGATACCAGCTGCATCTTTTTTGTTTGTTTGTTTTTCTCTTGTTATATGTCATCTGTCAGTGCTGTGTGTTTGGGAAAAAAGGATAGTACCAAAGCTTTTTGACTGGAAGTCAAAATCTGCATGTTTAATAAGCTGTCCATGTGATTCTTACACACAGTAAAATTTTGTAACATCTGTACTCTATTTTACTCTCTTGAGAAGAGTAAAAGATATCTGACATGAACTTACTCAACCTCAGTTCTATTACTACATACTCATTTTCCATTTCCCCTGTCTTTGATGAAGTGTCTTCACATTTTTCCAGAGCAGAATGTTCCAGCTCTGCACATTAATTCCATCACCTTTCTGTACTCCTTTTAACTCTTGCCATTAGTTAGTTCATTTTCTAGTAGGGATCTCTTCTCTTTCCTGACTCTTCCTCTTTACCTACAAAGCCATCCTAAAACACATTAACCACAAAACCACTCTTTCATCTCTTTAGTCACTTTTCACTATACTATTTCTCGCTGCCTTTCTTCACTGCAAATTTTCCCAAATGCTTAGTGTATACCAGTGAATTCAAGTTTCTACTTATTTCATATCCTTTTGTAAAATTGCTTGTATTCCCTAGAATCCCTCATTGCATTTGGTGTTCTTGCTTATTGTTTCTTCTTAAATATTTTTCCTTAACATATTAGTTTCCTTTTGCTGCTGTAACATGTTGCCACAAACTTTGTGGCTTAAAACAACAGGTTTATTGTCTTACAGTTCTAGAGATCAGAAGTCAGAATGGCCTAATCAAGCCCAAATCAAGGTGTTGGCAGGATTCATTCCTTTTGAAGTGTCTAGGGCACAATCTGTGTTTTTTTTTTTTTTTTTTTTTTTGCCTTTTCAAGTTTCTAGAGGCTGCCCTCATTCCTTGGCTTGTGGTCTCTTCTATCTTTAAAGCCAGCAGTGTAGCATCTTCAAATCTGTCTCAGAATCTCACACTCTATTTCCTTGTTCTACTGATAAGGATTCTTGTAATTAAATTGGATAGAGGACCAGATAATCTAGGATTATCTCTGCATCTGAAGATCAGCTGATTAACAACCATAATTCTCTTTGTCGTGTAAGCTCACATACTGATAGGTTCTAAATATGATATCATTGGGTGCCTATTATGCGGCCTACTGCTATTGACTTCCTTAAAATGTAATAGCTTTTCAGTAATATTGGTGATGCTGTTTTAACTTTATTTTATCTTCACTTGCTTCTTTTCTTTCATATGAATATGTCCCCTTAGGACTTATCTTTAACATTTTTCTTCTCGTATGATCTCTTCATTTTATATTATTCATCTCAACTGATTTTATCCACGTTGATGGTTTCAACTGTCTATATATACCCATAGATTCCAATCACCTTGCAAAGACCTCCTCTAGACAGTCAACAGTTTTTAGATATTAGTAACTCAAATTGTTGATCATGAAGCCATTAATTTTCCCAGAATGTATTTTTTAATTTACTGATTTTATTAATATTAGCTCAATAATGAAAGTTACTGCTGTTTTCCCCTATTCTTGCTTTTACTTTCAGGATATTTTTTCATGTATTCTTTTCTTTCCCAGTCCCACCTTCATTAGCTGGAATTGAGACCATGCCATCATCCCTACTGTCCCTGACCTATCAGCCCTAATCATCTTTATCGACACTAGTAGATATCTTTGCCTAAAGTGAAGTTCTGATCACTCCCCTTGCCTGCTTAATGATTCGGTCACTCCTCTTTGCCTATAATGCAAGGACAGATTAAGGAAAATGGCATTGTAGGCGTGTCACTTAACTTTCTGGTTTTGTTGTTTTCTAAGTAAATGCCCTCAGGTCATGGGAAACTGCCCATTTCTCATCCATGCCTTGTAATTGGCTACCTCCGCACTTTAGCTGTAGCATTTCCACTGTCTGGAAGAACTCCACCCTCCTGTCTCCCCTGCATACCAAAGTTCCACCCCATTCTTTAGGGGCCTTTATCAATCAGTTACTATGTCTGCCAAGAACTTTTGCTGATTCTCATGATTGAATTGAGATAGCATGTTGTTAGTCTTCATTGGTGGAATAAATCATATTGTGCCTTGTTTCACATTTAGGTATTTGGTATGTGGCAAATCAAAGGCCTTTCTAATTAGCAATTACTTAATGAGTTCATGAATGAATATATGCCCAATCAATATCTGTTTATTTGATTTCTTTAAAGAAGAGAAGTTGAGAGTTTTAAACAATGAATAGCATCATTTTCATTAACTATTATTTCTTTTTATTTCAAACAAAATATTTATTTGAGAGATATACCCTTTTATGGCCATTTAGTTCATATCAGTAAGCTAAATTTTCAATGTGTTTAAATTTCAGTCTGATTCAACCTTTTTCTATAAAAAATATCTTTGATCAATGATTGTACTAGAGGTAAAAGTAACATTTGCTTATCGAAGCTGAAGGTAAAACAACGATAATTCAAAAATTTCATAACTATCCTTGCCAGCTTTGATGTATATACTCTTATGCTGTATGGAAAAAAAAATCAAGAGAAGATCCTGGGGATTACGTTTGCCCCCTTTCCCACAAACAAATTCTGTATTAGAGGAAAAAGTTTTTATGTTAAGTGGCTGGTCTGGAAAAGTTAGTATGTCAGCTTTCTTGGTTATAAGAAGAAGGTAATAAGTAAGATCTCTTCCAATGGCTAATGGTTCATGTTAAATTAGAAAACCTGAATTCAGTTAAAAAGAACATGGAATGGGAGGACAAGGCTTCCAGAATGGTGATATACGTACCTTGGTAGACTCCCTCCCAAGTAAAATGAGAATTTAACTCATGAAATACATTTTTAAAAAAATACCAACAATATAAAGTCTCTGAAAATTCAAGAAAAAAATCCAGCCCCATATAGAAAAGACTATACATCATTGTCAATTATCAAATTTAGTCCCATATAAAAAGAATTGTACATTGGCTGGGCATAGTGGCTCATGCCTGTAATCCCAGCACTTTGGGAGGCCAAGGTAGGCGGATCACCTGAGGTTGAGAGTTCGAGACCAACCTGACCAACATGAAGAAACCTCGTCCCTACTAAAAACACAAAATTAGCCAGGCGTGGTGGCGCATGGCTGTAATCTATGCTATTCGGGAGGCTGAGGCAGGCGAATCACTTGAACCTGGGAAGCAGAGGTTGTGGTGAGCCGAGATCGTGCCATTGCACTCCCGCCTGGGCAACAAGAGCAAAACTCCATCTCAAAAAAAAGAAAAAGAATTATACATCATTATCAATTGAGAATTATCTCAGGAATGCCAGATTGGTTCATCATCTGAAAATTAAATCATGTAATATATTATTTCAGTAAAAGACAAAAGCCATGGTCACCTCAATATATGCAAAAAACCAAAAACATTTGAAAAAAACCCAATACCCTTGTATTATAACAATGATCAGAAAATTAAGAATAGAAAGGAAAAAAAATAAGAATAGAAAGGAACTTTCTCCACTTGATAGAGGGCATCTATGAAAAACTACAACTAACAACATACTTAATGGTGAAAGAATTAATGCTTTCCCTAAGATTGGGCACAAGATGGATGTCCAGTCTCACCATTTCTCTTCAACATTGTACTACAGGTTCTAGCCAAGGCAATTATGCAATTAGGTAAATAAAAGGTAACCAGACTGGAAAAAAGAAGTAAAACTATCTCTACTTGTAGACAGCACATGTTTAGTGGACAAGGTAACAACGGAAGTGAATAAGATATCCACTAAAGTGGCTATGGTGTTCTCTAAAAACTGGTAGAACCAATGAATGATTTAAGCAAAGTTGCAATTGTACAAGATCAATATACAAAAATGAATGTTATTTTTATACTGGCAGTGAATATTCTGAAAATGAAATTAAGAAAAGGATTTTATTAATAATAGGATTAAAAGAATAAATGGATTAGGAATAAATTTAGCAGAGAGAGTGATAGATTTGTACACTGAAAGCTGTAAAGCCTTGTTAAATTAAGAATGATCTAAATACATAGAAATATACACCATGCTTAAGATTGAAAGACTTAATACTGTTAAGATGGCAGTACTCTCCAAATCAATCTGTAAATGCAACACAATCTCTGTCAAAATTGAAGCTTGCTCTTTTGCAGAAATTGAAGAACTAATCCTAAAGTTCATATGGATCCAAAATACACATTTTTCATACCAGCACATGGAATATTCTCCAGGTTAGAGACCATGTGTTAGGCCCCAAAACAAGTCTCAACAAATGTTTTAAAAGTCAAAATCATACCACATATCTTCTCGGATCGCAATAGAATAAAACAAGAAATCAATAAGAAGAAAAACATTGAAAAATTTACAAATACATGGAAATTCAACAACATGCTCCTAAATGACCACTGAAGAATGAAATCAATGGGTCGATGAAGAAATGAATAAGGAAATTTAAAAAATTTCTTGAAACAAATGAAAATGGAAACACAACCTACCAAAACCTATGTTATACAACAAAAGTAATGCTAAGAGGGAAGTTTTTAGCAATAAATACCTGGGTTAGAAAAAGTACAAAGATTTTAAATAAAACAATTAACGATGCACCTCAAAGAAATAGAAAAGCAAGAACAATCCAAACCCAAAATTAGCGGAAGGAAAGAAATAATGATCAGAGCAAAACTAAGCAAAATAGAGACTGAAAAAACAATACAAAGGATCAACAAAATGAGAAGTTGATTTTCCTGAAAAGATAAACATTATCGATAAACTGCTAGTTAGACTAATCAATAAAAAAGAGAGATGGCTAACAAAATTAGTTGAGATGAGTAAACAAAATTAGAAATGCAAAAGGAGACATAACAACTGATACCACAGAAATGCAAAAGATTATTAAAGACTATTATGATCAATTATACACTAACAAACTGGAAAGTCTAGAAGAAGTGGACACGTACAACCTACCAAGATTGAATCAGGAAGAAATTGAAAACTGGAACAAGCCAATATAAGCAATGAGACGGAATCAGTACTAACACATCTCCCAAGAAAGAAAAGCCCAGGATTGGATGGATTCACTGCCAAATTCTACCAAACGTATAAAGAAGAACTGACTCCAATTCTCCTCAAACTATTTCCAAAAAAATTTAAGAGGAGAGTATTGTCCTTAATGTATTCTACAAAACCAGACAAGGACACAACAGTGATAAAAAAAAAAACTACAGGCCAATATTCCTGATGGACATGATGTAAAAGTCCTCAACAAAATAGTAGCAAACTGAATCCAACAGCACACAAAAAAGATAACACAACACAATCAAATGAGATTTATACCAGAGAGGCAAGGATAGTTCAACATATGCAGATCCATAAACATTATACATGACGTCAACAGAATGAAGGACAAAAACCATATGATCATCTCAATAGATGCAGAAAAAAGCATTTGATAAAATCCATCATCCCTTCATGAAAAATCCCTCCACAAACTGCATAGAGGGAACATACCTCAACGTTATAAAGGCCATGTATGACACACTCACAGATAACACCATACTCAATGGGGAAAAGCTGAAAGCCTTTCCTCCAAGAACTGGAATAAGACAATGATGACTACGTTCACCACTTATATTAAACAGACTACAGAAGTCCTAGTCAGAGCAATCAGCTAAGAGAAAGAAAAGGCATACAAATTAGAAAAGAGGAAGTTAAATTGTCTCTCTTTGCAGATGACATGATCTTATATTTAGAAATCCTAGAAATTGTACCAAAAACTCTTAGATCTGATAAATAAATTCAGTAAATTTTCAGGATAAAATAATCAACATACAAAATCAGTAGCATTTCTATACACAAATAATGAAATAGCTTAAAAAAAAGGACTTAAGAAGGTAATTCTGTTTACCATAGCTGCAAAAACAATGACAAAATACCTAAGAATAAATTTAACTGAGGAGGTGAATTCTTCCATAAAGAAAACTGCAAAACACTTATAAAATAAATTGAAGGGGACACAAACAAATGGAAAGACATCCCATGCTTATAGATCAGAAGAATTAATATTATTAAAATGATCATATTATCCAAAACAATCTTCAGATTCAGTGCATTCCCTATCAAAATATGAATGTCATTTTTCACAGAATTAGAAAAAGCAATCCTAAAATTCCTATAGAATCAATGGAGGCATCACACTCACCTGACTTCAAAAATATATTACAAGGCTGTAGTAACCAAAACAGCATGGTACTTGCATAAAAACAGATACTAGACCAGTGGAACAGAATAGAGAACCCAGAAATAAATCCACCTATTTTCAGTCAACTGATTTTTACCAAAGGTACCAAAAACACATTGAGGAATGGACATCATTTTCAATAAACGGTGCTGGGAAAACTGGATATCCAAATGCAGAAGAATGGAACTAGACCCCTATCTCTCACCATATACAAAAATTAACTCAAGATGGATTAAAACCTAAACATAAGACCTGAAACGGTGAAACTACTAGAAGAAGGCATATGGGAAACACTCCAGGACATTGTCTTGGCAAGTATTTTATGACTATGACTCAAAAGCACAGGCAACAAAACAAAAATTGACAAATGGGACTCCATTAAACTAAAAAGCTTCTGCACAACAAAGAAACAATCCACAGAGTGAAGAGTTAGTCCTGTTAAGTTGAATAAAATATTTACAAACTATGGGGCTGGGTGCAGTGGCTCACGCCTGTAATCCCAACACTTTGGGAGGCTGAGGCAGGCAGATCACCTGAGTTCAGGAATTTGAGACCAGCCTGATCAACGTGGAGAAACCCTGTCTCTACTAAAAAATACAAAATTAGCTGGATGTGGTGGCGCATGCCTATAATCCCAGCTACTGGGGAGACTGAGGCAGGAGAATTGCTTGAACTAGGAGGTGGAGGTTGTGGTGAGCCGAGATCGTCCCATTGCACTCCAGCCTGGGCAACAAGAGCAAAACTCCATCTAAAAAAAAAAAAAGTGCAAACTATGGAGATTCTCAAAAGGTCATACAGATGAAAAAATGCTCAGTATTACTAATCACGAGAGACATGCAAATCAAAATTACAATGAGATATCATCGTATTCCAGTTAAAAATCACTATTATTAAAAAGACAGAAAATAACAGATGCTGGTGAGGATGTGGAGAAAAGGGAACTCTTACACCCTGATGGTGGTAATGTAAATTGGTACAACCAATATGGAAAACAGTATGAATATTTCTCAAAAAAATACAAATAAAACTCCCATGTGATTCAGCAGTTCCACTACAGAGCATTTATTCAAAGGAAATTATTATATCAAAGGGACACCTGCACCATCATGTTTATAGCAGCACTTTTCACCAGAGCAAAGATATGGAATCAACCTAAGCATTCATCACTGGATGAATGGATTAAAAAATGTGATTATATATACACAATGAAATACTACTTGGTTATAAAAAAAGAATAAAATACTGTCAACTGCAGCAACATGGGTAGAACTGGAGGATATTTATGTTAAGTGACCTGAGTTAGGCACGTATAGAAAGTATTTCATGATCTCATTCAGACGTTGATAAAAATTGATCTCATGGAGTGAGAGAGTAGAATAAGAGTTACCAAAGGCTGGGAAGGATGTTTGACCATAGTGGAGGATGAAGAGAAGTTACTTAATGGGTACAAACATACAATTAGATAGAAGGAATAAGTTTCAATGTTTGATAACAGAGTAGAGTGACTATAGTTAACAACCAGGTATTTTATATTTCAAAATAACTAGAAGAGAGGACTTGAAATATTTTTAACACACTGAAATGATAGTCAAGATGTGAGGGATACCCTAAATGCCCTGACTTGATCATTGCACATTCTATGCATGTAACTAAATGTCACATGTCCCATAAAAATGTACACATATTATATATTAATGAAAACTTTTTTAAAAAGTTCACATGAAAATTCAGAGGCAAATCATATAACGTGTGGGACATATGTAAAGAATTTTTGTAACTCATTAGTTAAAAACATAAGTAACTTAATTAAAAACTGGGCAAAGGAATTGAACAGATATTTCTCCAAAGACAATATGCAAAAGACAAATAAGCACATGGAAATGGCTCATCATTATTAACCATTAGGAAAATGCAAACCAAGTTATAATATGATACCACTTCACACCTACAAGCTAAAAGAAAGCAGATAATAATGAATGAAGGTGAGGATGTGGTGTGTATGAAGAAAAACCCTCATACATTGCTAGTGGGGATGTAAATTATTACAGCTGCTTTGAAAAACAATTTGTCAGTTCCTCAACAAGTTAAACATAGAATTACCATAGGACTCAGCAATTCCACTTCTAGGTATATATCTAAGAGAAATGAAAACATATGTCTACACAAAATGAATACCTGAATGTTCATGGCAACTTTATTTATAATAACCAAAAATTAAAAAATGGAAATAACCCAAGTATTCATTGACTGATGAATGGATAAACTGTGGTATATCCACACAACAGAATATTATTTAGCAATTAAAAGGAATGAAGTGCTGATACATGCCCCAACATGAATGAACCTTGAAAACATAAACTAAGTGAAAGAAGCCAGACACAAAGAACCACATATTTTGATTCTATTTATGTGAAATGTCCAGAATAAACAAATGTATAGAAACAGAAATGAGATCAGTGGTTGCCTAGGGCTTGGAGAGGAGTAGGAAGAATGATTGCTAATAGGCTGGAATTTCCTTTGGGGGGATGAAAATGTTCTGAAATCAGGTTATAGTTATGGCTGCACAACCTTGTGACTATACTAAAATCATCTGAGTTTTACACTTTATATGTGTGAACTGTGTGGCATTTGAATCATATCTCAGTAAAGCTGCTTATAAATATACAATAAAATTCTGAGTACAGTTGATACACACCATGCTTTTGAAATCTGAAAAGAGGAAAGCAGGCATCAATTTTCCATTGCAATTTATAATATTGATATTGCCTGTTGTCTTTAGAAAAACTGGAAATAGGTAGCAAATTATTGCACTTAACACTTCAATCATGAATTTTCCTAATGTCAAACAGTATACAAATAAGTAGAAGTTCAGTGTATGCAAAAATATGCTTCCTTTTTTCTGTATCAAAAAGACATTTTACAGAATATTCCAAATATGTATAGTTCTTGGTATCAATGGAAACAAAATGTTCTAAGAACACGTTTTTAAAACAAAATTTCTTGTTTTATTTATACTAAGTTTCTGTAACATAACTGTTACATGGACGGCTTTTTTCTGTGACATGTACCTATAAGAATGGACATTCTCTCTAGGGTGTTCTTCTTAGAATTCAGTGATATCCGAGATCACATTATCACTACTTATCAAATTATTCATTATATTCTGTTTAGTGTAAGATTTACAGGAAATGTTGGTTGACAAATACGAGGTTATGTGGTTTGGCAGTCAGAAATCTGTCAGATGGTTTTGTTTAGATTGGATTTCCTTTTTTATAAAAAAAATCTACGTTCAGAGTCTTCACATTACCAAAGACCTCCCAGTCTTTCTCTTTTTTTTGCCCTTTGAAGTCACACTTGACAATCCCCCTGTTTCCACAGTGATCTTCCTCCGCCTCCATTCTTCACATTCTTCCTCCTTCCTCCATGATCCTTCCTTCCCAGACTCCTGTTCTACTTTTCTTCCTCTGACTTTTTCTTAGATGTTGATGAGTATCATGGTTCCCTCCTTCAATTCCAGTCTTTTCATTTATCTTCTTTGGAAATCTCATGTGTTGCCATAACTTCAAAGGCAATCTTTATACTTGGTGATAAACCACAAATGTCCATCTTTATAACTTACCTCTTTGCTAAGTTTCATACCCCAATTTTTAGCTCTGTAGATTAGAATTTTTACTGGTTTCTTTCAAACATCTCAGGATCAAAATGTCCAAAGCTCAACTTAACTGTAAAACGTGTTCTTCCATTTGTGTTCCATTCTTTGTTAATAGCACTATGTCATCATCCTTGTCAATCAAAATAGTAGCATGAGATTTCTTTCTGGTGGCAAAGTCCTTCCTGTTGATTTTTCCTTCAAATTATCTCCTGAATTTATGTTCCCTTCCTCATCATAAAGCCTTTACTTCAAGCTCTCAACATTTATCCCCGGACTATTATATTATCTGTCCACATTAAACACAAGGACTGTCTTTCTAAAATATTGATTTGCTTATGTAATTCTTTTGTTTAAACTCCTTCATAGACACTATTCATCACCTTCAGAATAAAAGCCACAGTCCTTGGCTTGGCTCTTCAGGATTTAGTATAAGCCTAACTAGTTAAGCTTATTGTCCATCCATTTCCCAGCTATTCTGGTACACTCTGCGTTCTTCAACTGTGGTGTATTTTCAGACCCAGTTGCCCATGCTGTTTGTTGTTGTTGTTGTTTATTAGTTGGAAGCTAACTTCACTCCACTGGCCACACAAATTGGTTCAGGACTCCAGGCCTGTACCAATCAGAACATTTTCCTGTCCAGAGGAATCATTCAAAAATTAGCATGTAACCCAATTCAAGACATTAGGACAAAAGGGATGATTTTCTGGGGGCTTCTGGAAAAAGTTTTCTTCCTCTCAGGACAGAGCACTGGAAAAGACACTGTCTTCCACTAGATGTCCCAGTCAAAGGAATAGCCTAAACCTGCTGTATGCATTTTGCTCCCATCAGGGAAGGCAGCTCAAGTCAAAATACAGAGGAAGGCCTAACTGAACATATCTCACAGAAACTGAGCCAGACACATTGGTTGAAACCACTTCTGGACTTCAGATATGACAGCTATTAAATTTCTGATTTATATCAGTTTAAATCAGTTTTTCTGATACTTGCAGACCAAAGCTGCAAACTGATATAGTTTCAAAAAAGGTCAAGGAGAGATGGGTGGCAGTATATTCAGTGTGCAGAACATGGATGCAACCAATTCCCATTGTTAAGACTCTGCTTTTTCCCATGAGCAGACTTGTCATCTTTAGGCACACTTGTTTATACATAGGTAACATATGCTTTATATTTGTGGAGATACTACTTCCAAATCTGATTATGACATACAGTATTGAAGAACTAATATTCAAAAGAGCTAAGTGCATGTATCCTTCTGAACATAAATGTTAATGCTAAACTTAAATTGATGGATAAACACTGTGGTACAGACAGGAGGCAGGGAAATCCTGGGTCAAAGACAGGGGTGGGGGTCCCTGGCAAGGGCTCCACCCTCAAGCCTGGACCTGTGACCATAAATGAGAACATGAATTCCTGTTTTCCTGCCCGAATGTTGCCTTTTCCAAAACCACCCTGGTCTGCCACACCCCCTACCCTGTACCCATAAAAACCCCAAGCTCCACTGGCAAAGGAGCAGAGCACCATGGCAAGGTAGGAGAGAGGAAGCGTCTGAATGTTAAGAGGAGAAGAGGCAGCTGGACATCAGAGACTGCAGTTGGAGAGGAGTTCAGGTAGGGATCACCAAACTCCAGGGGAAGATGATCTTCCCACCCCATCCCCTTTCCAGCTCCCCATCCCACGGAAAGCCACTTCCATTGCTCAATAAAATCGTCTGCATACACCATCCTTCAATTCCTTCACTTGACCTGATTCTCCGTGGATGCCAGACAAGAATTTGGGACACACTAGGCACTGAGCTTTTTGACATTTAAGCCATCTGTGAATGGCAAAGCTAAAAGGGCATTGTTTGTAACAGACACCTTCTGGGGCTCCAGAGGTCACCAGCGACACCTAGACACTGCCGTGGGCTGGTACAGGATTTGTTCTGCCAGCATCCGGAAACACTCACCCTGGCTCCTGCACCTGCTTACCTATGTGCTCCCCTCCCGCAAAGGGTTTGAGGATGGCAGCCAAGTAAACAAGCCACCCCTGTCTCAAGTCCCGTGAGGGGCTCAAGGGAACTCTCCCGCCTCAACTGGGCATCACTGTATTAAAATGCAGGGGTTTTGGTCAGTATTTTGGGATTTTGTTGTTGCTGTTTTAAAAAAGTACCTTATTTTTTAATTTTTAAAATATAGTAGATGTCTAGCCCAAAAATAAAAGCATTTCTATTTTTTATACAAAAATGGAGTCTTTTATATATAATTATTTTGAAGCTAACCTTTTAGGGTTCCTACTCAATTATAAGAATTGTGAAACACATAGTTTTTTTTTTTTTGCACAATAAAATTTTTAACATGAAAACCACAAATTTAATGTCATTCCACATGTTCTTCTGTGTCCCAGATTTTTTTCTCCAAAAAAAGAAAATGCCAAACATCTTTTAATTTTCTATTCTTTTTATTGTCAGGGAGAGTTTTGAGACTAGGGCATAGGGAAGTTCTTTATTATGAAAGGAAATGCCTAGAAATAAAAGCCAATGTTTAAATGAAGAATTTGAGTCTCTTAATGTTTAATATTTTGCATAAATCCTGGGCTCCATAAGCACCTTGATAATTCATATAATTTTAGATGTTAAGAGAGTGAGAAGGCAAGTTTTAGTTCTTCACTTTTTTAATGCTTGCTTTATCTTGTATCCTTCTTTCCTTTTTCTCTTCCTTATCCAGAGGTGATGATAAGTTTATGTTGTAATTAAAGTACAGCTGTTTAGTTTCATCTCTTCTGAATCCATGCTCAGTTGTATTAAGATGCACTGCACCAAGATAGCAACACAGGATGCAACAGGTTCTAATTTTGCACACATGGTTTTATTTTGTTGGATTAAGTCTGATGGCAGCTCTTTGACCACATTTTGTATTTACTCCTCATGTAGTCAATTCATGTTAGAATTCTGATCTCTCTTGGGAGATTGGTAGATTTTTGATTTGTACCTCTGTGTTTTCAGTGGCTAAGTGTTAAGCCTCAAATGAAGATACTATTTCAGAGAATGTCTGAATCTGGTAACTTTTTTTATAAGAACATACCAAGAAAACACACGTTTTTTATTTCATGATAAAGTTATTTGTCATGATAAAGCTTCTATCATGATAAAATTATTTATCATGATTAAAGCTTCTTTCATGATAAAGTTATTTTATGATAAAGCTTGTAGGCAAGAGTGACTTGTCAGAATAAATGGAAAAAAATAATGAATAGACCAATAAAAGAATGTAAGAAAGGCATTGGCAACCTTTTTCTTTTTAAGTGTGGGATTAAAAATATTTTGTGTGTTTATAATAAGAATATAATTATTTTTCCTTTTTTATTGGACATTTTAAAAGAACAAATGTAACTGAAAAAAGAGAAACTAAAAGTCAGCTTACTTTGACTTTTCAGTAATTATCTATATGTATGGCTCTTATTCTTGTTTGTTCTAGTTACTGGCTTTTGCTACCTCTGTTCCTTAAAAAAGACGGCCACCTCCCAGGATTTTGGCTGAATTTTTCTCACGATGACTCATTTCCTTTTTAAATATATTAGCAATTAGCTCCCAGTTATCCCTAATTTCAGCTTTGTTAGACTTTCCACCTCTCTCTGCTTACTGAACTAGAAGAGCAGTACATTAAAAGTTTATATAAATGACTGGGTTTTCTGCTTTAGGGATAATTTTTAAGAAAGCAGACTTTTCATTAATGGGAAAGGAAATAGACTATTTCCAGCATTGAGTATCCTGAATGGGTAACTGTAGGGAGGTACAATAGGAAAACTGGACACTTCCCAAACCTCCCAAATTTTTGCCCTTTACCATGTTTCTGTATTGTTTTAGATTAAAGTTATTCCCAGAATGTCAAATACACCCATATTCAAATATAAGTACAAAAACATGTCCTGAAGCCAAGTTTTAAAAAAAGTTATTTGCCACTCTTCATTGCTTCAAATAGTATGAAAATTAGTTATACATTTTCAAATACAGTTATTCTGTATTTTAAAATGTAATCCATTTATGTGTTTTTTAAGGCTCTAGTAGGATAATTCCCTAGTTGATGTAGAATGGAAACTAAAACATTGACATCTTTACTTATTTCCAATTTAAATTGCATTTTTAAAAAAGGATATAGAGTTCTGCTTTAGTTGGCCTTGTTTTAACTGCCATGGGAGTTTACTTTCATCTCAGTTCCCATAGATATGTGTGAGAAATTCTTTGGGGCCTGAAACAAGAGTATCTTCAGGGTTATATGATCTGACCTAATCAACCATGAATGCTCTCAGACTCTTAAAAAAAAAAATCTCTTTTAAAAGCTATTTAATGAAGGCCTTTCTCAATCATCTTCTCCTTCTTCCCTTGATTAGACATTGATGAGTGCAGCATCATTCCTGGGATATGTGAAACTGGCGAATGTTCCAACACCGTGGGAAGCTATTTTTGTGTTTGTCCACGTGGATATGTAACCTCAACAGATGGCTCTCGGTGCATCGGTAAGCCTCGCATTTTGAAGGCTCAATACACTGGGTCTTTATAATGACGAAACAGCCCAAACAGGCATGAAGATGGCAATGATCATAAAATATTGAGGAAATGGCTGAATGAGTTGTTTAATGTAAACCGTACCAGTATTGAGGGACTGATAGACCAAGTACTCTTTGCAAAGACTTCAGTTTCAGAAGCCAACTGAGTTTGTTTTATGCTGTCAAAGTCATTTTGGGAATAAAGAAAGACACAAAGGCACGAGAAAAATTTTTTAAAATCTGCTTTGGGAGACAGAATGCAGTAATTAAAGGTTCTTTTGTTGCTATGAATCATGAATGTAGTCAACATCTTATTTACTTAGAACTTGTTTATTCTATTGAAAATAGTTACTATACAAAAAAAGACACCTTTAATTTTGTGTTTAAATATATTCAAATTAAAACCATTGTATACTCTCCCTTGTTTATTTAGAAAGATGAAATAGTGCTTCACAGTCGTGGCAAAGGTAATCTGTTATTGAGCAAGGCTTAGACATTTGTCTTACTGTGAGCATAGAGATTATGAAGTGTCTTTTGATGCATAATCACAGCACAGTGAGCTAACCTCACATTTCTCTTCCTGAGCATTTAACCTAGTCGGTTCCAATTTTAAGCTGACAATAGGTAGAAAGAGAGGAAAACAGATGCACTGTTAGCTTTACTGGCACTAAAGATTCATGTAGTACAGGAATTAGGGCAATTAATCCAATACTTAAAGAATGGTGTTGTTTGGTCCACTAGAGGGTGACAGTTTGGGCAGTGTCTTTCTCTCTCCCCAAACCAGGCAGTTAGTATGTCAGCAAGCTAACTGCCAGAATCTCTGTAGATCTTCATGATTCCCTAATGATTCTCATGCGCCCAAGAGAAATGGGTTGATGAGATGGAAATACAGAGTCAAGGATGTAAGCTAGAAGTCCTAGGCCACCAATAAAAGGACTGTGGCCTGAATATATTTGATTAAATGTACTGATATATCAGGTCATCCAATAGTGAACATAAGAGATACAAATCCTGCTTTCAGAATGCCATATTGTCATCACAAATAACAGTAGAAGCCTAGTAATAGAAGAAACAGTGGTAGTAGTAAAAATAACAGCTATCATTTAAGATATTACACACACCATGTGTAAGGCATTGGGCTTCTCCACTACCTCATTACCTCATAGCTGTGAAGAGTCAGGCAAGCTACCATCTTCTCTGTACTTCAGTTTCTTCTAATAAGTGTCCAGTAAAATATTCTTCATTATTATTCTTATTAAGAGGAGCAGGAAGATATGCCTGCTCTGGACCTATATAATATGTCATATGGTCCTTATCGTAGCCCTGTGAGATAAGTATGGTTACTCCAAATTTACAGATAAAAGAAATGTGGTTTAGAGAGGTTAAGTGACTTACACAGTGTTTTTCAGCCAATGAATGGCACCAGGATTCAAATCCTGACCTCTCTGACTCCAGCCTCTGTGCTAGTGTGACACTGAACTGCCACTTACCCACTTTAAGGCTGTGGAGATGCTGTGGCTAGATGTCAGGGCCTCCAGCATGAGTGATTTCTTCACTGTCATGCTAACAGCCTGCTTTGAGAAGTGAGATGTCTGTTGGGAGTCTCATGTCATGTCTTCGAATGAGAATTGTTTGTGTTTTACAGATGAATCAGAGTCCCTATCTTGCATTAGGTAAATCATTTTTTGTGAAATATTGAGTGTCTGCAACTGAGCAAATAAACTATTTTAGGGTCACTGTTGCCAGTTGGCTCACGGCATAGTAAGTTTGATTCATTTAATACCCTAGTTCCCCCTTATCCACGGTTTCACTTTCCATGGTTTTGTTTTCTACAATTCCCGCTGTTATTCAAAAATATTAGATGGAACATTCCAGAAATAAACAATTCATAAATTTTAAATTTTGCACTGTTCTGAGTAGCACGGTGAATTTTCACACCAGCCCGTCCAGGATGTGACTCCTCCTTTGTCCAGCATGTCCATGTTGTATAGGCTCCACACCCACTAGTCACTTAGTAGCCATCTCAGATTTCACACCGACTGACAGTATCGCCTTGTTTATGTGCAAGTGGCCTTATTATACTTCATCATGGCCCCTGAACTCAAGAGTATTGATGCTAGCAATTTGGATATATATAAAATGAGAAGCCATAAAGTACTTCTTTTAAGTGAAAAGGTAGAAGTTCTCTACTTAGCAAGGAAAGAAAAGAAATCATATGCTGAGGTTGCTAAGATCTTTGGTAAGAATAAATCTACCCATGAAACTGAAGGAAGAGAAAGAATTTCATGTTAGTTTTGCTGTTGCACCTCACACTGCAAAAGTTACAGCCACAATGTGTGATAAGTGTAGTTAAGAAGGAAAAGGAATTAAATTTGTGGGTGGAAGATATGAACAGAAACGTGTTCAAATTGAAAGCAGTTGGATTCAGCACCATTCAATGTTTCAGGCATCCACTGGAGATCTTAAAACGTACCCCCTGCAGATAAGGGAGGACTACTGTATAATTTGGCCGTCAGCTTTCCATTAAGGTTGAAAATTACTGCCACTACCTACACTTGACTTGATTTTCTTGAACTCTATAGGAAAATAATATATTTATGCACACATGCATATGCGAACACAAAATTATCAGCTTGGAATAGGTATAGATTCAACTCTGTAGGAGAAATGTCACCGTGGGAGTCGTCATTGAACACTGTTGTCTGGGTGCTGTAGAACCTGGCTTCAGGAAACTTGTCTCCTAAAATATCACTAGAAGAAATATGACTGGAGAAGGAAGTGAGGTTATTATTGTGAAGTTCGGGAAATACCAAATACGGCACATCTATTGTATTTGGTAGTCAATGTGGAGTAATTGAAGGTCTTTGAGAACAAATTGGAATGCGGGGTTGGGGGCCTGAGAATAGAGAGAAATGAAACTAGTTATGAGGCAGAATTTGCCAAAATAAGTTTCAGTGTTTTACTTCCCATTTCTAAATTTTCTTTTTATTTACTCACTTACATTTCAAAATCTTTCTCTAGTCAAACAAAACTTGCATTCATATTTTTGTTTTGCACTGGAAAAGAAGCATGAATCCTCATTTTATTCAGATAAGACCAACATACCTAATGATTTACTAAGGTGGTTTTTCTTCAATGGAAGATTTGATTTACCATGAAATTAAGATAAACTCTTTTTATCTCTTGCCTCCTTATGTTATAAAGTCCTAAGTCTCTACTCAGACATCCAGAGCCCTTTACAACCTGACCTAACTTGTATTCTGGACTCATCTCTAACCACTTGCCTCCTCATACGCATATTTCCCTCATTGCTGTACACGACCGCACTGCCATGCCTTTGCCGACAGTACCCCCTCTGCCTGAAGCATCTTGATTTTCCTCTTCTATGCTCATTAAAATCCAGCTCATCCTTTAAGTCCCAAATTAGGTATCATTTTTCTTTTTCTTTTTTTTTTTTTTTTTGAGATGTAGTCTAGCCGTGTCATCCAGGCTGGAATACAGTGGCGCCATCTCAGCTCACTGCAACCTCTGCCTCCTGGGTTCAAGTGATTGTCCCACCTGAGCCTCCTGAGTAACTGGTTTTACAGGCATGCGCCACTACGTCGGCTAATTTTTGTATTTTTAGTAGAGACAGGGTTTTCCCATGTGAGCCAGGCTGGTCTCGAACTCCTAACCTCAGGTAATCCACCTGCCTCGGCCTCCCAAAGTGCTGGAATTAAAGGCATGAGCCATGACCTCTGGCCAGTATCGCTTTTCCTTATAGCCATTTCAACTAACCTGCATTTTCTTCTTGGGCAAAATTAATCAGCCCCACCCATAATATGTTTCCATTTGCTTCATTTTAGGGTTTACTGCATTGTCACAGGTACTTGTGCGTTACTCACTGGCTAGACTGTGGGCTATGTTAGGCCCTGTCTTACGCAGCTTCATGGACCCTGGACTTTATATAATAAGCATCTTGCATAAAAGTTTGTGCTCAGTAAATATTTTCTGAACGAACAGAAACAAACAATGAATGAATGAGATGATATTGATGTAAGAACTTCATATTGATGATGGCGGCCTTGCAGCCTTTGGCATCTCTTTGGACATGATGTTGTGCCACTGAATTACGGTCCTGGATGCTCATAAGGCAAGAGCTAACTTGAGGTTCGGAAAGCTAAGTCCTGCGCTAACCAGAAGTCCCATTCATTTCACTATCAACATCCTGAACACTAGGAACAAAGGGGGGGTCTCTAGGGAAGGGAGAATGGCTCTCCAGAATTACAAAACCAAAGTAAGCAGCTTAAAAATGTTTTGAATAACTGTGCTATATTTGGAATATGTATGTGTTTTCCATACATGAGAAAAAATTAATCTAACATTTTAATGTGAATGAGATCTTTGATTTTTAAAATTCTGAGTCTGTATTTTCTCAGATTGAATTTATTTGGTTGAATTATATATGTTGGAGATATTCCCACGCTATTTATTTTCTAACCACATGTATGCTAATGATAAAGAGTTGGATGACTTAGAGCTTTTTTTATACTAAACTGTGTGTTATCTGCAGCTTTATTCTGAGAGCTCACATGTGCTGAAAGTAACATTTGCTGAATGTTGCCTTAATTCCTTATTCTAGTTAACACAAACATTCTGAGTGTATACCACATGATAAAGCATCAATAAACTTGATCCCGTTTCTTGTGTGTGCCGGAGAACAGTTTCACTTGGCAGGAGAGTTTAACTGGGCAATTTAATTATAAGACACGATAATTTTCCGCTTTCATTGTATACTAAATATAAAAGTCAAATTTCTGATTTATCTATCTAGTGTGTTTAATCATCTTTTTAAATATCCAGGAAAGAACTTTTTTTTTAGCATAGAGCACTAACATATGCCAGTTTCAAAAAAAAAAAAAAAAAAAAAAGGAGTTAAAACGTACCTAATAATATTTCTCTAAAAAGCGTTTTAAATAGCGCCACTTAATGAGCCTTAAGTAATTTTGGAAGTAACTGTCATGGTCATGTCCAAGGAATGATTAATACCTAATTTCCACATTGTTATATAGGCACAGAAGAATGGCTGGCAGCCAGCAATAAATAACGCATTGGCAAAGAGCAGTGAGCAACTTCTGTGTGCAGGATAATGTGTCTGCTGCTATTGTGTACACAGAGTGAGAAAGGACCCTAAGCACAGGACCCCAAAGTGCCAGTTAAGTTCAGAAAATGGGATTAAGCATTTAGAAATTCTTCCAGTAATATGATGGTGCCACAGCATGCTAAGGCATTTCCTCAAGCCTTCCAAACGTGTTAGTGCACAATACTGCTGTGGAGTATTCTTGAAAAAACAAAACCTGGACGGGCACGGTGGCTCATGTCCGTAATCCCAGCACTTTGGGAGGCCGAGGCGGGCGGATGCAGCCGGGCGTGGTGGCGGGCGCCTATGGTCCCAGCTACACGGGAGGCTGAGACGGGAGAATGACGTGAACCCGGGAGGCAGAGCTTGCAGTGAGTGGAGGTCGCACCACTGCACTCCAGCCTGGGCGACAGAGTGAGACTCCGTCTCAAAAAAAAAACAAAAAACAAAGAACAAAAACCTGAAAACATAATGTGAAAAAATGTAATACTAATATAAGAAAAAGTTTGAGGCAGAAGTGATGACGAGTGTATGTTTTTTTTTTTTTTCATTTTTCAAGAAAAGAGCAAGGTACACAATTATTTATGTATTACGCAGCACTTTATGTAATGCTGGGTGTTGATTCCACATGCTTGTGTGCATTTGAAACAAAACACCTGGAGAACCCAAAATTCCTAAAATTATTTAACTAAAGAGGGAACCAGAAATGGAAGAGTGCTAAATAGTGCTTTGGTTTTAGCTTCAGAATTATATAAAAGCTATTGGTGGGAACGAGGATATTAGTTTTAATTAAGAAAGGAGTAAGTGTCTTAGAAGGAGAAGTTTTCCTTACAGTTAGGAAGAAGCATGTCATTCACTATTTTAAAGGAAGAAATAAACCTGGGATACACACTGGTTCCTTTTCATTACTCCGAGTTCTGTAGTTACTCTTGAACAATGTAAACATGAAAGTATTTTCGGAGTAGTAAGAATCCGCAGAATCAATCAAGGGGAACCCAGGCTGGAACCAGACCAGCAAAGGGCTGAAGTGCAGGCATCCAGTCTCAGGAGACAAAGCATGAATGAGACAGTGGCTGCTATTTACCGAACACCTACTGTCTATCACTATTTTTCTGACCTGGACTTACGTCATTGGTGTTTTCTGGCTGAACCCTTCATTTTTTAATGAGCAAACCTCATTCCACAGGAGACATTTATTTCAAGGTACAATCCCCAATTTTTGCCAAGTTTTCATCGCATTGTATAATTAACTATTAGTTCTCTTAAATCAAGTTTACACTAAATGTCAAGCCATGAAACAAACTCTGATAAGTGTACCTTTATTACATTTCAAGATAGATTTATATTTTAATCAGAGGAGATGAATTACTTCCTTTTTCTCAGTGTGACTGTAAATATTACTCCTTATAAGCCTTGTTCAGGAAATGTAGTAAGGGCGATAGAAAATGATTAGAGGAATAGACTTGTTTTCATTACTTAGGACACATCAGTTCTACAGTTAAACATATAGCAAGCATTAGATGTTAAACATATAGCAAGTTAAACATATAGCAAGCATTAGAAGAATTTTGTTTTTACAGCTTTTCATCTGCCTTTGCCCCTAATGATTCCCTGTTTCAAGGGATAGTGTGCCTGGACTACTCTTATTTCTATCAGGTGACTTTTTTATTTCTAATATTCTTCCACATGATACAGTTTTTAATACAGTGCTTTCTAAGGGCCATGAAATCTCATACAGAGGAAAGGGGTAATTCCTAGGCTCTGATTTGCTTTGTAATATTCCTTTTTGGAGACCTTAACTATGAGACACTACACCAGTGTGTGTCTCATCCTGGTAGGTTTTGGCTGAAGGAATGAGAAGTAGGTTGCTTGCCTCCTTGTTGTTACTAGAAAAGGCTAATTGTGGAATTTATGAAAAAAAAGTTACAATTTACTCTGCAATCCTCTGTTGCTGCCTCTCCATCCTCTCACCTATGGCTTAGTTTCCTTCAGTACATACATTATAGGACTGACCAGGGGTTTCCAAACTGTAGAACAATGGTTATTATTATCATTATTATTATTATTATTATTATTATTATTATTATTATTATTTGAGATGGATACTTGCTCTGTCGCCAGGCTGGAGCGCAGTGGCGTGATCTTAGCTCACTGCAACCTCCACCTCCTGGGTTCAAGTGATTACCCTGCTCAGCCTCCCATGTAGCTGGGACTACAGCAACGTGCCATCATGGTGGGCTAATTTTTTGTATTTTAATAGTGACAGAGTTTCACCATGTTGGCCAGGATGGTCTCTATCTCCTGACCTCGTGATCCACCCACCTCGGTCTCCCAAAGTGCTGGGATTACAGGTGTGAGCCACTGTGCCCGGCCAGCTGTGAATTTTTTTGATTTAAAGTCCTCTCTTTAACATAAAAAAATGTACTTCAGATCCCCACATTATGATAATTTAGTATTTGTGAGAGCATACATAATGAAAATGTTCTTGGGTATTTAGTAATAATTGTAAATGAATTTGGATTTTATGAGCTACAGTGGCATATTCGTAAATGTGAATCATGGTAGTGCCAATAAACTGCAAAGTATTACTCACGTTGTAATGCTCAATGTAAATGTGCATTTGTGAACCCCTCTCAAGATCATTGCATACTCACAAAGTCTCGGGACTGGTATAGAATGAATTCCTGATAAGTACTTGCAACATTGTGCTTGACATTTGTATTAGTCTGTTATCTTGCTGCTGAGAAAGACATACCAGAGACTGGGAAGAAAAAGAGGTTTAATTGGACTTACAGTTCCATATAGCTGGGAAGGCCTCAGAATCAGGGCAGGAGGCAAAAGGCACTTCTTACATGGCAGCGGCAAGAGAAAATGAGGAAGAAGCAAAAGCAGAAACCCCTGATAAACCCATCAGATCTTGTGAGACTTAGTCACTATCATGAGAATAGCATGAGAAAGACCAGCCCCATGATTCAATTACCTCCCTCTGGGTCCCTCCCACAACATGTGGGAATTCTGGGAGATACAATTCAAGTTGAGATTTGGGTGGGGACACAACCAAACCATATCAGCATTTTTATACATATTACTTTATTTTCAATGTGAGACTATATTTGGTCCATGAGTTGTTTAGAACTATAGGATGTTTTCTTGTTTATTTTGTTATTGATTTCCAGCTTCATTTTGTACATTGTGGTCCAAGAATATTACGAGTTGATACCAATTCTTGGAAATATTCTGGTACAATATTTGCTTCATGGTTTAGCAAATGATTTATTTTTATAAATCTTCCCGATGGACTCGAAAAAGATGGGTATTCTCCAACTGCTGGATGCTAGATTGTAGATATATCCATTAGATCAAACTTAATTGTACTATTCAATTTTTCTTTATACCTACAGAATTTTGTCTACTATATCTATTACCAAAAAAGTCATGTAAATTTTCCACTGTGGAGGTAGATTTCTCAGTTTCTCCATGTAGTCTTATAAATTTTTATTTTACATAGCTTGATGCTATGCTATAGGTGATAAATGTTTAAAAGTATCTGTCATATTTTCCTGATGAATTGAACCATTTTAAAATTTTATGTATTGACTCTAATTGTTTTTTTATTCTTGGTCTATTTCTAACTATTTTCTTTGGGTTTATTTTGTATCACATTTTGTGAGTGGTATCAGAAGCAGTAAGTATATACCTACTATGTATTTTTCCTCTCAATCTTTCCTCTTCCTTATGTTTTAAATGCATTTCTTTGAAACAGTCTGTATCTATTTTTTGTTTTATTTTTACAGTCTGTAAATCTTTGTCTTTTCAACTGAGACTTAAATCCATGTGTATTTATTATAGTACTGATATATTTGTTTTTATTTTTACCATAGTCCTTGTGCTTCCTATTTATCTTGCTTTTTTTGTATATTTTCTCCTTTCTTGGTTTCTTTTAGATTTATTCAGGATCCCCCCAACCTGCTGCCGGGAACTTGATTCTCTTTCTCCTATTTTTTAAGAAGTTATATACTTTATTTCTGTGGCTTCAGTGGCTATCCTAGCTGTTTTAAGATGCATATTTAAACTAAAGTCTAAAATTAATCTATATGTTTACTGATATATAAACAATAAAAGAATATTTAAGTGATTAAACTTTGATCTTCCCTTCACAACTTTTTAAAATCTAGTATATTGCCATTCCCTATATGTGACAACTTAATCATTATTGTTTAATATGTTAGTACTTATTTATATTTACCCATAAAAAATTATTTAAAAATTTAATATTTTTTGCTCATCATTTCTTCCTATATCTCAATCCTTCCATTGGGATCTTTTTTCTTTTGCCTGAAGTACCTCTTTCAACATTTTCTTTATCAAAAAACTCTTGGTAGAAAACTCTGCTTTTGTTTTCTTGAAAATGACCGTAATTTGCCCCCTGAAAACATGATTTATCACAGTACATAATTTTCAGTTGACAGTTATTTTATCAGAGTATACTACGATATTATTTCATCGTGTTCTGGCATCCATTGGTGCTAAGAAGTCAGCCATTGATTTTTTAAAAATACCATTTCTTAGCAGGTGATCTGTCTTGTTTTTCCACCTATTTTTAAGATCTTCACTTTTGTAGTTCTACAGTTTCACAGTGGTATGTCTAATTGTGGATCTCTCTTTATTTATCCTACTTTGAATGTATTGGACTTTTTAAATCTGAGGTTTTACAACATTGCTAGAAAGTTCTAAGTATCCATTAAATACTGCTTCTTTCCCATTCTGCTTATTACTCTTCCTGGTACTCTTATTAGATGTTGTATTAGTCTGTTTTCACGCTGCTGATAAAGACATACCTGAGATGGGCAATTTACAGAAGAAAGAGGTTTATTGGACTTATAGTCCCACATGGCTGGGGAGACCTCACAATCATGATGCAGGGTGAAAGGCATGACTCACGTGGTGGCAGACAAGAGAAGAGCTTGTGCAGGGAAACTCCCGTTTTTCAAACCATCAGATCTCTTGAGACTTATTCACTATCACAAGAACAGCACAGGAAAGACCTGCCCCCATGATTCAGTTACCTCCCACCAGGTCCCTCCCACAACATGTGGGAATTCAAGATGAGATTTGGGTGGGGATACAAAGCATATCAGATGTACACAGGTGTACATCTAATTAGCTTTTCATTCTCACCTTCATATTTCTTGACCTCTTTTTAACATTTCAAATTCTTTGTCTCTATGTGCTAATTGAAAATAATATATTCGTATGTATCTGCCAACTTAGTAATTCTCTCTTTATCCATGTGCAATACACTTGTGTAATATATTCATCAGATACTTTATATCATTTCATTTATAGAAGTGTGAGCTCTTTTAAGTCTGTTCCTATTCATTGTTTATGGACCTTTTCCTCTTGTTCATGTCTTCGGACTTGAATTGCTTTAAACCTATTAAATATAATTGTTATTAATTAATATTTAATTATTAATAATTTAAAATAATTGTCAGAATTGGTCTGACCATTTCAATATCAAAAATATGCTTGTTACTTAACTAGTTTTTGTTTCTTTGTGTTATAGTGTATTTTCCTGTTAGCAGCTCTTTTTTTCTTGGAACTTTATGAGAATTTTTTGAGATTTTTCATTAATATTAAGTCCTCTAATTGTGTTGGCTTTTGTGAGTTGCTTGGAGTATCTCTACCTGAGAACCTCTTTACGTTATATTCTTCCTTTGAAGTTCTTCAGACCAAAAAGCCTACTATGAATTGAGCCATCAAAGCTATTGATGTGAGGAAGACCTTGTGGTTACTGATTCTTAGGAGAGATCTTTCTTTTTCCTCCACAACGCATCAAGGTAGATACAGGCAAGTTTCTTAGTTGCCTCCATTACCTTATCTGTATACTATATCCATAAACTAAGGATATGGCTCTTTGGAACCCTACCTTACGAGGGAGTTTTCTGTTATGTATTAGGGAAGAGTGGAATCTGGGTTTTTTTATGTCTTATGCCCTGGGCCCTGTGAAACTATCAGAGTGGAAATTCACCGTCTCCAGAGTTTAAAAGTAGCCTAAAGGTGCAATTAGTTGTTCAGATACCTCCTAAGATTCTCATTTCACCTCATTTGGGAACTCTGTTTTATCCTTCATTCCGTGCGAGCTGGATGATGTATTTTTCAGTATTTTTTCGCGTTTTATCCAGAATATTTTAATTGAGAGGAACATTCAGAGTAGCTAATTCACCATGAAAGCCGCAAGAAACAGAGCATATGTTGTTTTATTTCATTCTCCCACCAACCATGTTCTGTAAAGAAGAAGAGTTAAATATGGTTGAAAATCAAACAATTAATAGTATTTGAATGTAAAACTAGGACTCTTGACTCAAGGCTAGGGTTTTGTTTTGTTTTGTTTTGTTTTCAAATTCTATATTACAACCTCCTTCTTGTAGAAGCCTTGAAGAGATAAATATATTCATCCTAACTTGTAGGACTGATTGTGTTTTATAATGTTAGTGGTTATTGTTAAGAGTTTGGAACTTTCTTATCTTAATTTACATCCTGGTCTTGAGGAGGCAGTATATGATACTTTGGGCTCATAAAATGAATATTCCAAAAACTGTTTCCTTTGATTATTCTTAGGAATAGAAACTTAGCTGTAAATTATTCCTAATGACAGCCTGTCCAAATCCAACTCAAGTTTTTGAAATTTCTGCAGTGCCTTTAAGTATGTGTGCATACATCACATTTAGCGCTCGGTTTTGGGTCATACTGGGACTTTGGGGGAGAAATAGAAGGAACTGTTCGATTCTTATACAGAGTATATTAAAGGTAATTCAATTATTTTATGATAGTTTAAAAGCAACCTGAGGCATGCTATATATGGGCCATTAGAGGACATAATATGCTTACTTTAAACTCTGTATCCAGTGCTAAAAGTTTTAACTTTACCTGTTAATGGAATTATAAGCAGTTAACAGTTTCATCTTCATTATTGATATGCAGATCCTGAGTGCTGTGATACATCTTTCTTCTTGTGACCATAGACAAAACAACTTTGAAAGCATCTTGATAGGGTTGAATAATATGTTGTTAATTAAGCTCACATTTTTTTCCATTGGTTACTATAAAGGCAGTTTCAGTTAAAACCTGTTGAATTTACAGATGATATTGATAATTTATCCCTATGCAACTTTGCATTTTATGCAGCCTTTTGCAATCATCAAACCTGTCTTCTAGGCTTTATCTGATCATTTTGATCCATTGTGTATCCTGCTGTCAGAGTGATCTCTATTATAGTCATATTTGATCATGTCACTTCCTTACATCAAATCCTACTGGGTAACGCACAGACTCTTTACCATAGCAGCCCTGCCAAACTGCATACCTCTGAATGGTCACCTTATTTTGCCTGTCAATACCTAGTTTGGCACAATCAGTTTTCCCTAGTTCTTGAAACTGTCTCTTCCAGCTCTGGCTTAGAATGACATATATACACTGACAATTCACAGATTCAACGTGACTATGCTTCTTCATTCCAGGCTCATTTATTTAACATTCCAAATGTAACATGTTTTAAAGAGGAACCTTGTCTTGTGTTCTCTAATCCTGTTTCTTCCCTTGCCATCCCCATGTCAGCTGTGTAAGTCAAAAACTTAGGAAATGACTAAGACTCTTTTTCTTCCATACCCCACACCCAAGCAAGTTCCTATTGGCTGTACCTTCAAAACGTATCTGCCCTCTGCTCAGCCTCATCATCTCCACTGCTGCCACTCTCATCAAAGCCACCATCATCTCTCACCTGAATGTCTTTCGTGTCTTCCTTACTGTTCTCTGTGCTCTCACTACAGTCAGTTCTCATAGCAGCCAAAGAGATCTTGAAAATGTAAACCATTGTCTTCTCTCATTGTAACCACCCAGGAAATCTCCAAACCCTCCACTCGAAATCCAAATGAAATCCCAAGGTCCTTTCCTAATGGCCTATAGGACCATCCGTGATAGCCTCTGCTGTCTCTCTGAGCTCATGCTCTTGCACTTTCCTTTCCGCATGCTGTTCCCTAGTCTTAGTGGCCCATCGTTCTTCACACGCATGAAGCACATTCTCTTCTTCCTCAGAAGCTGCTCTTTCCTCAGATACTTCTATGGCTCATGCCCTCATTTTAGTCAGCTGCCTTCTCAAATGTCACTGTTTCATGTTGCTTCTGATCAACTTTTATGAAATAATCAGTCAGATATTACTGCATTACAGACAACCACAAAATCACAGTGACGTAAGACAGTGCGCATCTCCAGGCTGAGGATTGGGACTGGGTGGTTGCTTTCCTTCAAGCTTCAGAATTGCCCGACTTTAGCTCTTACTGTGGTCTGTCCTCCAATCTGCTCCACCTCTTTCATTGTTCTGTCCCTGGCTCAATCAATGTTTGCTGGCCAAATGAGCAAAGGAAGGAATAAATGGACAGAAATTAAGAGAGTGAAGAAAGGAATAGATAATAGAGATTAAGTAGTATGAGTCACTTCACCTACATTCATCTCATGTGCAGTGATTGTTGTAAGAACCTGAGGTAATTCTGCCATATCTTCTGTTTTATTTTTACATGCACAGATCAGAGAACAGGCATGTGTTTCTCGGGCCTGGTGAATGGTCGCTGTGCACAAGAGCTCCCGGGGAGAATGACGAAAATGCAGTGCTGCTGTGAGCCTGGCCGCTGCTGGGGCATTGGAACCATTCCTGAAGCCTGTCCTGTCAGAGGTTCTGGTACGTGGCTGGCTGTCAGTCTCCTCGGCACAGACACTGTTAGGAAAATTAGTAACAGTAATGTATTTTGCGCTCTGGGAGGCCAAGGCAGGTGGATCGCTTGAGTCCAGAAGTTCAAGACCAGCCTGGGCAACATGGTGAAATCCCATCTCTACAAAACATACAAAAATTAGCCGGGCATGATGGTGCATGCCTGTATTCCCAGATACTTGCGGGGCTGAGGTGGGAGAATCACATGAGCTTGGGCAGTCGAGGCTACAGCCATCCATGATCATGTCACTGCACTCCAGCCTGTGTGACAGAGTGAGACCCTGTCTCAAAAATATATATGTATATATTTTGCTCTTTTTCTTGAAGTCAAGTCATGTTTGTCTTCCTTTGTGTGTTTTCAATATGACTTGAATGTCTTTGTGGGGAATGAGATAGCATTGTTATTTAGGATCAGTTTTGATAATACCTAATATAGTAACATCAGACAGATACCTGAAAGCTGTTTGACTTATTTTTGTCCAAGTGTTGTTTTTTAAATTATTTTGAATGTTAGTATTTCAATTCAGTTTTTAAACCTCCTGATCTTTCATCCAGAGCTCAAATATATTTGCTTTTGTTATGCAGAAAGACATTCACCTGTGCTTAACTTCAAGTTTCTTTTCTTCTAGAGGAGTATCGCAGACTTTGTATGGATGGCCTTCCAATGGGAGGGATTCCAGGGAGTGCTGGTTCCAGACCTGGAGGCACTGGGGGAAATGGCTTTGCCCCAAGTGGCAATGGCAATGGCTATGGCCCAGGAGGGACAGGCTTCATCCCCATCCCTGGAGGCAATGGCTTTTCTCCTGGCGTTGGGGGAGCCAGCGTGGGGGCCGGGGGACAGGGACCTATCATCACTGGACTGAGTAAGTGGTCAGTTTTCCTGTGGACTCTTTAGTTTGCTGCCTCAAGTGATACTGTAATATCTAACATAATCTTAATCTTTCAGAAGGGTTGTGTGGACATACTTGCACGTATGTGTATGTGTTTGTGTGTGTGTGAGAGAGAGAGAGACAGAGGGAAACCTATTTCAGGGTCCGATACGTAGTAATACTAAATTGGGAAAATGTAATAGGAAAATATTACTTTTCTGTTCTGTAAACTTTCTGTTAAATTAGAGAAAAGAATGTGTGACCCAGGTCTTTGAAAATACATATGAGAGCCCAGTAATACTCCAATCCAGTTGACACCACCAAAAAGCATGTTTTTGGTTCCAGTGAATTTCATTTGGCTATTTAAAGCTGCCCTGTTCATGCACCCCTTAACTTATTTTCCAGAACCATTTCTCAACTGAGATACACTGAATGTCTTGCTCTGTGCCGATCCAAATATTGTAATGTACATATCTTTCCTTTCCTCACCCTTTTTTGTGAAATTGCTTAAGAAATTGAAAACCGTGGGCTTCAGACCAGAGTTGGCATTTGTGTACTTGACATTTAACTTCGTTCTTTTTAAAAGCACTCCCTTGCTAATAATATTTAAGGATGTCCTACGGTGTTATGTTTATTCTTTTTGGCATATTGCCAATTTGCTATGTCTGAATGTTCAGCAGGGTTACAAAGGAGAAATGGAAAGCACTCAAATATAGGGTAGAACATACCTGTAATTTTAAAAAGACATCCTTATGGGCAGTATTTTCAGATCTGTAACTTAAATACAAGTTGCAAGCATGTGTCTCAGTAGTATCTTTTAGATTCTCCACATTAAAATTTTAATAAAATAGAAAATAACATGAGCTTATGATATACACATAATTAATTTACTATTAAATGTCCTTTAAAAATCAATTCAGAAAGGTAATGCATGTTGTAATGATTAAATATAATCGTGCTTTAATTTTCCATAGCAATTCTGAACCAGACAATAGATATCTGTAAGCATCATGCTAACCTCTGTTTAAATGGACGCTGTATACCTACTGTCTCAAGCTACCGATGTGAATGCAACATGGGTTATAAGCAGGATGCAAATGGAGATTGTATAGGTAAGTTTGTGATTCTTTAATAATCCTTCTTAGTTTTTTTAGTAGCTATTAGATTACAGGATCAAATTGGAGTGAATATGATTTTTTTAAGTGTCTTGAAATAAAGCTAATTTCCAAACTGTCTCTTCTGTGTGTATGCTATTCAGTGTGCCCCCTTAACCTACGCTGAGCTAGATCACTTCAAGAATTTCCTACCCTTTTAAGACCTAAGTATTGTGATTTCTGTCTCTGACTCTCCCTTTCCTTCTGCCTTAGAATTGCTTACTCTTAATATAAACCAAAAATAAAAAGAAATCTATGTAACAATGAATATATTTTGAAAACAATTCATCGAGCATGAATCCATTTTTAAAAGATGACAAGACACCAATGGACTAAAATCTGATACCTCAGGGCAGTAGTTTTCAAATACGTTGATCTCAGACCTATTTAAACTCTTAAAATCATTGGTTATCTCTACTTTGATAATAACCTAATTAGAAATTAAAGATGGAAATATTAAGACATTTATTGACTTACTCAAAAATAACAACAATGAATCCATTGCATTTTAATATAAGTAACATTTTTGTGAAAAACTACACTTTTGAAAACAAAATGTGCGGAAACAAGTGTCGTTTGTTTTACATTTTTACAAACCTTTTTGATGTCTGCCTTAATAGAAGCCAGTTGGATTCTCATAGCTGCTTCTGTATTTAAGTTGTGGTGATGTTTTGTTTTGTTTTGTTGAGGAATGAAAATCTATCCTCAAACAGATACATAGATGGAAAAGAAGAGGAATATCACATAGACTTTTCAGATAATTGTGATTATTATTTGATATTGCACTAAAACTTACAAGGAGTAATTCTTAAAGTTTAGTTAACCATGTAGAATCTGAAACCATATTAGTACACGTTTTGTACTCTGTTACATAAAGTCCATTGGTTTGTCTAAAGCTTTGAATGGATTTTGTAACATGCGTTAGTCATTTGAAATATGTTGATGCACCGTATTATGCATATCTTTCCAAAGTTGACATATTTTACTATGTATTGTCAAAAAATCATATTTGAGAATATCACCATCAGACTCATAAAAATGCCTTCAAATTGCTGAGAAACTGTCAAGCATACAGTGTTAAATAATCTTTCTGAATTCTGTTATTTTTAAGCTTGGATTTTTAACATTAGCATCAAATATACAGTCTGTGGCTTTTCTTAAAGTGACAGGCTCACTAGATTATTTTCAAGAAAATGTCTGCCAGATTAATAACTCTGAATATCTATAATTTGTCACTCATTCTTCAAGTAAAAATAGTATTCTGCAGAAAAAGCTGCTATTGGAGCGCACAACTCACACAACTACAGAGAAACTTTTCCTTGAGACAGGCACTTATGGTGCTTCAGTCAGCAACAATGTATAATGCACATTTTGTCACAGAAATATTTTAAAAATGTATATTCAAGGGCCAGGATTATTACTAACTTTATGGCTTCACCAATTATATTCTTCAGTAAAAATGGCTTTTTCAAATGCCCTGTGAGTTCATGGCATTGACTGCTAGGACAGTTTGGTGCCATTGCCTTAATCTGTGCAACCATCATTACTCTGTGCCATCGGAGCAAGTGTTAACATGATTAAAAAAAAAAGTAAATAGCATCTTAATATGATTGTGAAAATGGTTTTGAATCAAACTCACTCTGAAAGGATTTCAGTAGTCTCCCAGAGGCCACACCTTGCGAACAGCTGCTTTAAAGAGTCCCCAACTTTCTTGTAAGTCATATACAAAAAGTTTAACAGTGAGAGTTGGTCATGGTAGGCTTGGAAGTTCTGATTCCTTAAATGCCATTTAAATTGATTTGTGCTCAGTAACTATGATCTGTATGCTAGCAACGTGGTGAAAGAAGAGACCATCAGGAACATCCAACCTAGCAGCAGGATCTGCAGTAGTTAGGGATTACATTAGTGTCTGTGAAGGATAAGGAATTTTCCCATGGAGTTAAAAAAAAAAAAAAAAAACTCAATAGAGAAGGGCCAAGATGGCTGAGTAGACATAGCCAGGAAGAGCATTTCCTACTGAAAGACCAGACCATTAAGAAGCCTGGTACACTCTGAGAGGATCTTCAGAAGGAAGGCATTAAGAGTGTATGGAAGGAGTACACAGACCGGGACTGAAGTAGGAGGAAGCTGGGAAGCCTTCACAGGGATGCCAAGCACCAGGACTCTTCCTGACCCCGAGCAGATCCTGGGGAAGGGGTGAGTTAAATAGATGAGGAGTGGCCCACTCTTAGCAGGGGTCTCTGGAATCTTACATGCAGGAGATCCCACAACCTCCATGGATATTTGAGCTGATAGGAAGAGCCGCTTTGATAGGTGGCAGGGACAGGATTCCAGCCTGTGCAGAGCCCAGAGGGTTGGCACCAGAGTGGCTATGATGCACATACCCCAAGGCTTGCTATCCTCTTTTATGGGGCTTTGGCCTTGGTTGGCTGTTGGACCTGGACAGAGCAGAACAATCTTGCCCATGGGACAGGGCCAGTCTGATCTGAGTGTCCCCCATCTGCCAGTCTCTCCCAGTGTCCCTGCATGGCTGTGTCCCCTTGGAGCACAGCCTTAGATGCCCATCTGGGGCTCTTCCCAGGGGTCACCACCATAGCTCCTTTGCCAGCAAACCCTGCCTAACCATTGGAGAACTTCAGCAGATGGGCGTCTGCCAGCATTCTTCCACCTACAGCCTCTCCCCACAACTTTGCTGGCATGCACTTGCCCACAGCCTTCCCCCATTGCTTTGCTGGCACACGTGCACATAGTCCTCATCACCCCATCTCCACTGGCATGTTCTTAAGAAGGAAGCAAACTCATCTGATAGAGCTGAAAAACTCACTACAAGAATTTCATAATACAATCAGAAGTATTAACAGCAAAACAGACCAAGCTGAGGAAAGAATCTCAGAGCTCAAAGACTGTTCTTTAATCAACTCAGTCAGATGAAAATAAAGAAAAAATAATTAGAAAGATTAAACAAAACCCCTGAGAAATATGAGATTATGTAAAGAAACCAAACTTACAACTCATTGGCATCCCTGAAACAGAGGAGAAAGAGCAAGCAACTTGGAAAACGTATTTGAAGATACTGCCCACAAAAAATTCTCCAACCTTGCTAGAGAAGTCAACATTCAAATTCAGGAAGTCTGGAGTACCCCTGTGAAATACTATACAAGATGACAAACCTTAAGACATACAATCATCAGATTCTCCAAGGTCAACAAGAAATAAAAAATTTTTAAAGGCAACTAAAGAGAAGAAGCAGGTCACCTACAAAGGGAACCCCATCAGAATAACAGGAACCCTACAAGCCAGAAGTGTTTGGTGCCTATATTCAGCATTCTTAAAGAAAAAAAAAATCCCAACCAAGAATTTTATGTTCAGCCAAACAAGCTTCATACGTGAAGGGAAAATAAAATATTTTTCAGACAAGCAAATGCTGAAGGAATTTGCCACCAGACCTGCCTTACCAAGAGGTCCTTGAGGGAGTGTTAAACATAGAAATGAAAGACTGTTATCAGCCACCAGAAGAACAGACTTAAGTACATAGACCATTGACACTGTAAAGCAACTACACAATCAAATCTGCATAACAACCTGCTAAACGCAATGGCAGGATCAAATCAGCATATACCAATATTATCATTGAAAATGAGCAGGCTAAATGCCCCACTGAAAAGGCACAGAGTGGCAAGATAGATAAAGAAACAAGATTCAACTATATGCTGTCTTCAAGAGACCCATCTCACATGCAGTGACATCCATAGACTCAAAGTGAATGGATGGAGAAAAAGCTACCAAGCAAATGGAAAACAAAAACAGTGGGAGTTTTGCTGTTGTAATTTAAGACAAAACAGACTTTAAACCAACAATGATCAAAAAAAGACAAAGAGGGCCATTACATAATAATAAAGTTTCAGTGCAGCGAAAGATTTCCCTATCCTAAGCATACATGCAGCCAACACTGGAGCATCCAGATTCATAAAACAAGTTTTTAGAGACCTACAAAGAGATGTAGATAACAACACAATGATAGCGGGAGGCTTTAACACCCCACTGACACTATTAGACAGATCATTAAGGCAGGAAACTAACAAAGATATTCGAGACTTAAACTCAACACTTGGCCAGATGGACTTAACAGATATCTACAGAACAGTCCACCCAACAACAACAAAATATACATTCTTCTCATCTGTAATACAGCATATACTCTAGATTAACCACACACTTGGCCATAAACAATTCTCAATACATTAAAGTGAAATTATACCAACCAAACTCTCAAACATCTCAGCATAATAGGATATTTAATAACTAATAAAAGCAAAGATACAACATAACAGACTCTCTAGGACACAGCTAAAGCGGTGTTAAGAGTGAAGTTTATAGCACTAAAATCCCACATCCAAAAATTAGAAAGATCTTAAATTAACAACTTAACCTCACACCTCGAGGAACTAGAAAAATTAGAGCAAACCAACCCCAAAGCTAACAAAGAAAAGAAATAAACAAATTCAGAGCTGAACCAAATGAAGTTGAGATGTGAAAAAACATTCAAAGCATCAACAAAACCTAAAGTTGGGTCTTTGAGAGAATAAATAAGATTGATAGACTGCTATCTAGACTAATAAAGAATAAAGGAGAAAAGATGGAAATAAACACAATCTGAAATGACAAAGGGGACATTACCAACAACCCCAAAGAAATACCAAAATCCTCAGAGACACCTCTATGCACACAAACTAGAAAATCTTAAAAATACCTCTGTGCACACAAACTAGAAAACTTAGAAGAAATTATAAATTCCTGGAAGCACAACATCTCCCAAGATTGAGCCAGGAAGAAACTGAATCCCTGAACAGACCAATAATGAGTTTTGAAATTGAATCTGTAATAAAAAGCCTACCAACCAGAAAAAGCACAGGACTAGAAGGATTCATAGACAAATTCCACCAGATGTATAAAGAAGAGCTGGTATCATTCCTATTGAAACAATTCCAAAAGCTTGAAGAGGAGGGACTCTTTCCTAACTCATTCCATGAAGGCTGAATTATTCTTATACCAAAACCTGGCAGACATACAACAAAAAAGGAGAAAACTTTAGGCCAATATCCTTGATGAACATAGATGCAAAAGTCCTCAACAAAATACTAGAAAACAGAATCCAGCAGCACATCCAAAAACTAATTCATCACAATCAAGTAAGCTTTATCCCTAGGATGCAAGGTGAGTTCAGCATATGCAAATCAATAAGTGTATTTTATTAGAGATTTTATCTCTGATTTGTTTCGGAGACAAAGAAATCAGAGACAATGCAAACAAATGGAAAAACATTCCATGCTCATGGATAGGAAGAATCAATATTGTTAAAATGACCATAGTGCTCAAAGCAATTTACAGATTCTAGCTATTCCTATCAAACTATCAACATTTTTCACAGAATTAGAAAAAACCTATTTTAAAATTCATATGGAACCAAAAAAAAAAAAAAAAAAAAAAAAAACCAGCCTGAATAGCCAAATCAATCCTAAGCAAAAAGAACAAAGCTATAGGCATCACACTACCTGACTTTAAACTATACTACAAGGCAACAGCTACCAAAACAGTATGCTACTGGTACAAAAACAGACATATAGATCAATAGAACAGGTTAGAGAACCTAGAAATAAAGCCACATACCTACAACCAACCATTTGATATTTGACAAAGTCAACAAAAGCAACCAAGAAAGGACTCCCTATTCAATAAATGGTGCTGCAATAGCTGGCTAGGCATATGCAGAAGATTCAAACTGAATCCCTTCTTTTCATCATATACAAAAATTAACTCAAGATCAATTAAAGACTTAAATGTAAAACCTAAAACTATTAAAATTCTAGATGAAAACCTAGGAAATGCCATTTTGGACATAGGCTCTGGCAAAGATTTTATGACAATGACTCCAAAAGCAATTGCAGCAAAAACAAAAATTGACAAATGAGACCCAATTAAAGTAAAGAGCTTCTGCACATCAAAAGAAACTATCAGAGTAAACAAACTACACAGTAGGAGAAAATATTTGCAAACTACACCTCTGACAGTGTTCTAATATCCAGAATCTATAAGTAACTTAAATTAACAAGCAAAAAAAAAACTTCATTAAATAATGGGTAAAGGACATGAGCAGACACTTGTCAAAAGAAGACATATGTGCAGACAAAAAGCATATGAAATGCTCAGCACCACCTCTCATTAGAGAAATATAAATGAAAACCGCAATGAGATACCATATTATACCAGTCAAAATGACTGTTATTAAAAAGTAGATGCTGATAAGGTTGTGAAGAAAGGAATGCTCATCTACTGCTGGTGGGAATGTAAATTAGCTCAGCCACTATGGAAAGCAGTTTGGAGATTTCTCAAAGAATTTAAAACAGAGCTACCATTCAACCCAGCAATACTGGGTATATACCCAAGGAATATAAAATGTTCTACCATAAAGACACATGCACACATATGTTCATCACAACACTATTCACGATATAAAGACATGGAAGCAGCCTAAATGTCCGTCAATGGTGGACTGAATAAAGAAAATGTGGTACATAGACACCATGGAATACTATGTAGCCATAAAAAAAGAATGAGACCATGTGCTTTGCAGCAACATGGATGGAGTTGGAGGCCATTGTTCTAAATGAATTAACACAGAAACAGAAAACCAAATACCATATGTTCTCATTTGTAAGTGGGAGCTAAACATTCAGTACATGTGAACACAAGGGAACAAGAGACACTGGGGCCTACTTGAGAGTGGAAAGTGGGAGGAGGGTGAGGATCAAAAAACTTATCAGGCACTAGGCTTATTATATGAGTGATGAAATAATCTTTACAACAAACCCGTATGACATGCAATTTTCCCATGTAATAAACCTGCACTTGTACTCCCTGAATGTAAAATAAAAGTTGGAAAGAAAAATATATATATATATATATATATATATATATATATGTGTGTGTATATATAGAACATATCTTTCTCTCTGGCTGAGTTCTGAGACAATTGAGGGATAGCCAAAGAACCCATATCATATGGAGTTCTAAAAATTTTGAAAATTAAAGCTGTGTGTACTGGCTAGGCTTGCTTAGTTTGAAGTCTTAAAGAAGCTGGTCTTGATCCTAAGATGTACTCCATGTTTGCACACACTAGTCAAAGCTGGGATTAATACTCCCAGCTTTGGATCCATGTCAAAAAATCCAACTATAATTTCATCTAGAGCCTTGGTTTTTCCAAGTAGATTTTTGGTCCCC
Organism: Piliocolobus tephrosceles; assembly: GCF_002776525.5. Taxonomy (NCBI): domain Eukaryota; kingdom Metazoa; phylum Chordata; class Mammalia; order Primates; family Cercopithecidae; genus Piliocolobus; species Piliocolobus tephrosceles. The sequence goes on from NC_045437.1 coordinate 161,505,871, forward strand.
AGGTGCCACTTGAATGTTTTCTCAAGTTTTCCCAGCCCATGCACCCTGTGTTGAAGAAGAGAGGGATTCTAAGCACTTATTTCTAAAAGACAAGGAAGAAAATGAAGCTGTTAGAGGTATGTCGTAAAATGGCCACAGAGTTCCTCAAACAATACAAAGCCATATCTTTTTCTTGGTTAATCATGATGGATGTGTTGTGCAGATTTTTAAACTAGCTTTATTGTGGTTTAATTGACATATATACATATGTAAAGATTTTTCATGTAAAGATTATTTCCTCACCCATGTAATAATACATGCTCCATATGTATATATTTGAAGCATATAACTTGGTAAGTTTTGATGTGTGTATACCAATAAAATCATGACCACAATCAGATAATGAACATATCCATCAGCCTCATAAGGCTTACTTTTGCCCATTATAATCTCTCCATCTTGCTCCTCCTTTCCTCCATCCCCAGCCCCCATCCTGTCCCCAGGCAATCTCTGATCAGTCACTGTACATTAGTTTGCATTGTGTAGAATTTTATATAAATGAAATCATACTGTTACATATATGCCTTTTGTCTGGTTTCTTTTACTCAGCATAATTATTCTGTGATTCATCTGTCTTATCATGGGAATAAATCATTCATTTCTGTTTTTTTGTGGAATAATATTTTGTTGTATGGATATAGCACAGTTTATTTATATATTCCCATGTTGATGGGCACTTACTTTGTTTCCAGTTTCTAGCTATTACAAATAAAGCTCTTATGAACATTCATGTAGAATTGTTTGTATAAGCATTTTAGTTTTGGTATAAACCTAGGCGTGGAGTGGCTGGATTATGTGAGAGGAATATATTTAATTACTTACAAAACTGCCAAAATATACTATTTTACATTTCTAGCAGCAGTGTATGAGAGTATCAGTTACTCCATAACCAAGCCAGCTCTTCGTATAGTCAGGTTTTTCCGTTTTAGCCCTTGTAATAGGTATGCAGGGGTTTCTCATTGTGGTTTTAATTTACATTCTCTAATGAGTCACATAAAAAGATGTTGACCATCTTTTCATGTGTTTATTTGATCTGACACTTCTTTGGTAAAGGGTCACTTCAAATCTTGGTCCATTTTAAAATTATTTTCTTACTGAGTTTGGAGGGTTCTTTGTTTATTCTGGATATAAGTCTTCATCAAATATATGATTTACACATGTTTTCTCCTAGCCTGTGGCTTGCCTTTTCTTCTTGTAACATACCTTTTGAAGTGCTGAAATTTGTAACTCTGACAAAGCTTTATTTATTAAATTTGTTGTTTTATGGATCATGCTTTTGATGTTGTGTCTAGGAAATCTTTGCCAAATCTGAGGTCACAAGGGTTTTCTTCAGTGTTTGCTTCTAGAAGTTATCTAGCTTTAGGCCTATGATCCATTTTGAATTAGTTTTTTAATATTGTATGAACCTTGTTTTGTGTAGTATATTAATAACCATCACCCTTTGTTGAAAAGACTGTATTCTCTCTATTGAATTGCCTTTGCACCTTGTTGAAAATCAGTTGCTCCTATATATCGGGTCTGTTTCTGGACTCTCAGCTCTGACTCACCCACTTAGGGACGTGCTGCATCCTGCCCGGGTTCTCCCTGTCTGCACCATGATCTGAAAACCCTCCTAAAAGCCATAAGCTGAAATAGTCATGATATTCACTGTATTTGTTTTCCATCTCTTAGGAATCTATATTCTTTGTTGACTGATGACAAGTTTCTTGAAAATCATGATTTCTTATACTTTGTCCATTTGTTTGTGTATTTGAGGAAGGAGGACAAATCTGTCTTGGCTGGGAACAGAAGTGTCCCCTGTTTTCTTAGTGCAAAGATTGTGGAATGAAAAAAATGGGAACAAAAACGCCAGCTGGTAAATTTTTATATAAGTCTAGGCAAGAAATTATGACAATAATGATGTAGGACTACAGAAGAAAGGATTCAACAAGTGCTTGGGAGGTTAATCAGTGGAATCTGATGACAGATTAGTTGTGGGGAGTCAAAGAGTAGAAAACTACAGTGATACACAAGTTTCTGGCTGAGCAAAACTGGACATAGAGTGGTGGTGTTAACATGTATAGGAAGGTGCAGATTGGGAGAAAATAGTTGTTGAGTCTTTCTTGGACATGCTGAGTTTTAGGTGTCTTGGGTATTTAATTATAGAGCTCTAATGCTAAGAGGAATGTCTGGGGTAGAGTTACAGATTTAGGAGTCAACAACACACAGGTGGCCCTTAGAGCCATGAGGATGAATACTGTGTCCCAGGCTGAACAGGACGAGTGAAAAGATAACAGGAATACTACAGCTGGAATCCTATGAAACAGCCACATTGAAGGCCCTTAGTCTAGCTCAGCTCAGATGCACCTTGTTCTAGCTCACAGTGTTAGAGAGACAGCAAAAGAGAGAATTATATTCCTGAAGTTAAGGAAGGGCACACTTTCAAGAGAAAAGTAGTGTCAGGTGTTAAATGCAGTAGAAAAATCAGAGGCAGTGAGGAAAAAAAATCTGTTTGATTTGGTAATTAAGGGGGTTTTATTAACTTTGAAGAGTGGTTTTAGGATGATAATTGAGTCATTTTGAGGTTATTTTATTTATTCATAATATTAACATACATATGTTTCATTAACTAGCTTAACCCTATATAACAGATTTGAGTTCAGGTCTTCCATTAAACAATATAGATGAGAGGCAGGTATAGAGAGAGTTAGTATCATTATTTTGCTAAAAATGTCTAAGTACACTATGATTATAAAAGAAAATGTGGGCCAAATACGATGTTTTGGAAAAAACAATCATTTTCAACTAGGTACAGGGCTACAAGGTCAGAGTTATTAAATTAGGCTTAGCTCAAATTTTGACTGCACAAACCTAGAGGGTATCATTCAAAGAATCTATATGAATGGTATGCCCTATGGTTGTACACTATATAACCATATGCAGCCTACCTAGCTTAGCTGATACCACCGGAGGTTTCTTTAAGTGATAGATATAGCTCATCATTTAGCCCTGCAAAGTTAAAGCCCCAGCAGCAGGCTTGTCTTTCTGACTACTGTAAGTCATAGAAACATAACTTAGTAATGGAGCACATTTTCAGAAAATGAGTTTTAATATTTTTAATCCTATACTCTAATGTCAATTTTTGATCACTTTGAATTTATAAACAACAAATTCAATTTGTAAACAACACATCAGAAAAAGTGAAGAGGATATTAATTAACTAACGCTTTAAATTATAAGAGCCCAAGATAACACTAGTAGCTATGTCAACTGCGCTAATGTTTTGAGGAATAACAAACTGCCATTGCTATTTGGGAACTTTTATGAGATACCTAATGAAGCAGTATAACTTGAAAGGCAGTAGATTTATTAAGGGATCAATGACAAAGAAAATAGAATTGGGTCTATTTTGCTGTTATGAGAATTGCTCCTGCTGCCTGAAAACAGTTGTATTTCCCCATTATGTTTTTCTCTCTTTTTCTTGAGAATTCTACTTTAAAATTAAAATTTGTAACTCTCCTAGTATCTCTATAAGTCAAACTGCTATTAGCAATGGTTTTAATTCAGGTCACTCTATTTTGTAATAGTAAAAAATAATTTAAATTTCTATTGGACTACAGGTAATCCTCGAGCCCTTGCAAATATATATATATTTTTATATAAGTCTAGGCAAGAAATTATGACAATAATGATGTAGGACTACAGAAGAAAGGATTCAACAAGTGCTTGGGAGGTTTTATATATATATAGAGAGAGAGAGAGAGAGGAGGTTTTATATATATATATATATATAAGCCTTTTCTAAGTTGGCGTATAAAGTATTTTTCAGGGGAAAATATTTCTTAACCATATAGTAGTATTTGAGAAATTAACAATTTTGATAATCAATATTCTCCATAATTTAAAAATTTATTTTAGGAGGTTAAATCCCATGAATTTTGTTTAAAAATACACATCCCCCCAGTGAAAACATAGTAAGAAGTCAAAATGTACAGACCGTAGTATTCAAGTACTTTCTGTTCCTGTAAACAAGACAAAACGAACATGATCAGTTGGAGGTCCAGGACTGTGAGACTCAGAATAAAGAGGAGACATGAAATGTTCATTTCAGAAGTTGGCAGTGGTCATTTGTGATTAGTCTAAAACTGAAAATCCCAGAAAACAAACAAAAAACAACAAATGGGTTTTAAAGTCATATGGAATTGTAAAGTCACTAATTGTTTTTTTGGTGATTGTTTTCACCAAAATTAAGTGAATGATTACATCTTCTCTGTGCACTAGACTCTTGATGAGTCCCTAAGGGGCTTAGGAGACAGAAGTGAATTATGGCTGTAATGGCAAAATAGCTGGCAGAGCTGCCATAGTAACAAGGAGCCTTAGGAGCAGACTCTCCAGGGGAGAAAACAGTCCTGCAAAGTGACGTGACTTTCCTGAAACTACCTAAAGAGAGGGGAGTGGATGCGTGGTTTCTCATGTTCTTCAAACAGAGCTTTATGTTGAGGCTTCTGTAAAGATAACAACTACAACACATTTTTAATTGTTGCGTTTCAATTGTGTAACACAAAATTGAAGTGATCTTCAACACTGCTAACTGAAGGTGGTATTTCGTATTGGAAAGTCTATTTATTATACTTGATATGCTTGCTAATGCTCTCTCTCTTTTCTCATTTTGCTTCGTTCCTTTGGCTCAGTAGAATTGATGGTATCAACCAAAACTTTCAATGTAAGTGAGTCTTTTTGGACTGAAGGGGTCCTTGGATGGATGGAAAAGGATTTAGTCTTGTTATTCTTTGTTGTTTTTATTTTATTTGCTATGAAGTTTATTTCCTTTACCAGAAAGGGCTTAATTGCGTTCAGTCTGAGTGTTTACATAAATGAAATTGGTGGGTTTGATGAAGTACAGTTCCTCTTTTAAGAACATCTGTGAAAGTAGGAATCTAAAATGGTAAACCTGTGAACTGATTTTATTGTTATGTTCTCCAATTTAGCTGAAATTGTATATGTTAATGGCTTCTACACCTATATGAAATGACAAATCATTATGCCCTCACCAACTAGCCAGGCTTTTAATTTGCAAGGATTGAAAATAATATTAAGTGGGCATTGCTGATGAATTAAACTTCTTATACTGGCACACGTGATTTCTCTGGGATTTAACTAGTCCAGACTGTTAGTCTGTCATTTGGTTTTTCAGCCCCTGAATTCTGCAATGGGTTTGCATTTAATTAGGCTTTAGGAGACCTTAAATGGAAAGCATGACTTTCTCACTTTTTAGTCACGACTAGTAGTTGCATAAAACTTCATTTTATGCAACAAATCACTGTGCCAATTTTAGAATCCTGAAGAAAACTGAAACTGCTAAAAAAAAAAATAGGCTTTGTTTTAATGTTTTCATTTTCTACTCCCTCATGTTTTTTTACTTCAAAATATTATCCAAGCTTTCGTGTATATCTAGTTTTATACATAGATGAGTTCACCAAAAAAAAGTTATACCAAAGACATTCCATAATCCATCAATCTCTTTCTTTAAAACGAATAGCAGTGACAACGTATAACATAAATATGTATCTTCAGAATCCTTTCATTGTTCTTCTGACACTTTACTAAGGCTTAGAGAGGTTATTAACTTGCCCACATTGGTGTAAGCAATAAGCATTATAGCCTGTTTCTCTTTTCAGGGCCCATCCTTTTAATCATTGGCCATTATTCCAACTGAAAAATCTTTAATTCTTGATTAAAGCAAATTCCCATGGTACTCTCTAAAAGGTGATATTTTTGTAAATCTTCAGACTGGCCTCTGAGTGTATTTGAAGAAAGGAATTTTCATTCATTTATAAATACTTTGCTATTTAGACTATTACCACTGACTGGCCTTCTCTCAAATTTTAGAGGGCTAAATGTACTTTAAACAAACCTTTCTACAAATGGAGTGAAGTCTATAATGGTTTCTTTTGCTGCTCACAGATGTTGATGAATGCACATCAAATCCCTGCACTAATGGAGATTGTGTTAACACACCTGGTTCCTATTATTGTAAATGTCATGCTGGATTCCAGAGGACTCCTACCAAGCAAGCATGCATTGGTAAGGCAGTTTGCTTTCACATATGAAAATGTTCCATGAAATATAGTGACCAAGGCTGTTGAGGTTAAAAGCAAATTTATTAAAACATGGAATAAAATAAATGTTGTTACATTATTACAGATTTATTTATAGTACCCTCAGAGATTCTCCTTTTAAACATAAACACTGTTTGCATATGTAACCCAGGCAACATGGTATCTGGCTTCACAAAAATTCAGTTTATCTTCCTTCCTTAGATCAGAGCTTCCTTTCTCCAAGTAACATCAGTAACCTTCTCTGATTAACTGAGTTTAAGATTTATAGTCATTTTCAACTACTGTTTTCTTTGAATCCCACACATAGTCCAACACCAAGTCATGCCTGGTCTTTATTCATAGCTTCAGTGCTACACCCACCACCCTGGTCCAAACGCGCTACCTCATTGCTGATTCATCTCAGAATTCTTTTACCAGATGACTGCATGTCTTCTTTTTCATTTCCTATTCATCCACAGGTAGTTGCTTGAATCAACTTTCCAGCAGTTTTCATTGTATTACTCTTAATCTAGAAATTCTGTAGTTACTTTACACTTATCCAACATCTTGTTCTGACTTTTAAGGCCTTCATCCACTATGTCAAAAACAGCCGCAACCAGTAATTCCAGCTGTCTTGCCCACCCTTTCTTAGGCTTACTGGAGACCCTCTTTTTTTTTTCCCCCTTTCTCTCTTCAGCTACTGTAAGAGCTGTAAAATCACTTGCACCTACCTATCCTAAAAAATTAAAAAAAAAAAAAAAAACTGCTGAGAGAAATTTTGCTAAAGAAGCAACATGATTTTGAATATTTAAAATTCCATTTCTTATCTTACTGTGTTTATCTATAAGTATTGTAAAAGAATAATGTTTGGCCATTCTCAATCTTCCTAGATATTGATGAGTGCATCCAGAATGGGGTTCTTTGTAAAAACGGTCGATGCGTGAACACAGATGGAAGTTTCCAGTGCATTTGCAATGCCGGCTTTGAATTAACTACAGATGGAAAAAACTGTGTTGGTATGGAAATTGCCTGCTCCCTTGCAAAAGATTTTAAAAGGATACACATTTTTATTTAGAACAATATACTATTTCCATGAAAGCTCACACACCACGTATGTGAGATCTTCAGGTAACTTAGGTAAAATGTAAATGCATTTAATATAAGACTGTTAAAGCCAAAGGACAGCTTTTTTTGGTTGTGGGGGAGAACAGGGTCAGGAGAGAAATGTTATAACAATGAATAATTTACTGCCTCTGAAAATTTCCTGTGTTACATGTTAAATTGTAAGTAGCAGTTGTTCTTCATAAGTTTAGACGATTACTAGTCCCTACTCTATTTCAGGTATTAGGGTTACAACACTGACAAAATAGAAAAGGTCTTCCCATCCTCCACCAACTAGAGGAATATAAAAATGCTTGACATATGCAGTACACAAATCTCTAAAATTGTGGCCTGTGATGTCTAGCAGTGCAATGGATACCAATACACTACAGAAATATTGTTTACAAAGCAACACATTGTATTCATCTACTAATGAAAGTCCAAATCATTCCATTTGTAGTGAGGTCTGCCATTGCCTTATTTTCTTATAAAATAAACACTAAATTATAGTATCTTTTTGGTACACAAAGTAACACACTACTCCTGGTTTTTGTGGTTTTAACAGGAACTAAGCACAAAATTTATTTAATTGTTGTCCTTTATATCCGTATACTGAAGGTCCTTTCCACTCTCCACACTATTTTCTCTCATTCAGTTGGCGTTCTTTTTTTAAGAAAACTATAAACCATGAGCACATGGCTCATTTATGTAGTGGAATTTGACTGGGGGTTGTTTGTGGAAGAAGAAGGAATTAGTTCCCTCAAGGCCAGTGTTCAAAGTCACTCTCTCCTCTTCCGCAGATCATGATGAATGTACAACTACCAACATGTGTTTGAATGGAATGTGCATCAATGAAGATGGCAGCTTCAAGTGCATCTGCAAACCAGGATTTGTCTTGGCTCCAAATGGACGTTACTGTTCTGGTATGTGTGGCTTTCAGATAGGAAAGTGACCATGATTGAAACCACCTTTTTTATTTGAATGAACCATGGAAGAATTAACTTCAGCTTCCTCATGTGGCTTTCATATTATTCACATTTCTTGCTAATTCAATAAGGCAGGTGTCTAAAGCTTTCTAGAAAAACATACATTGTAGTCTAGGGAACAGTAATATCTTAACAAAAATAATAATGGTATAGGAAAAATTAAGGGACTGACAGATTGGTTTTAGCAAGTCTTGTGGAAAACAGTGTAGAAATGATTTCTCTCAACTGCTTGGCTGAATAAAAAAGAAGAAGAAAAAATCTTGAAAGGTTTTTGTTTTGTATGCATTCTCAGAACTAGATTTTCCACTGTCATTCATTATGGGTTTAGCATTACATCTTTTCCATAAAGCTAATATACAGATCATTTGTAACTGTATCATTATCTAAAAATCTTACATTGATTTAGTGAAGACATAATCTTAATATTGCAATTAATTATTTTGTTTATGAAGCCATTTTGAAGACCAACCTCCAGTGATAACCTTAATAAGCTAAAGATACGCCTCTTGGAAATAAATGAGACCTATTATGTTTGTACTCACAATTGGAATTTAATAAAGTGAATACATTTTGCAGCTTCTACTTAGAAGCAAATTTTTATTTTTCTTTTTTAAATTTATTTATTTTTGAGACAGGCTTTTGCTCTGTCACCTAGGTTGGAGTGTAGTGGCACGATCTCAGCTCACTGCACCTTTGACTCCTGGGCTCAAGCATCCTCCCACGTCAGCCTTCCAGGTAGCGGAGACTACAGACATGTGTTCCCATGCCCAGCTAATTTTGTTTTATTTTTTGTAGAAATGAAGTCTCACTATGTTGCTCAGGCTGGTCTCAAACTCATGGGCTCAAGCAATCCTCCTGCCTCAGCCTCCCAAAGTTCTGGGATTACAGGCATGAGCCATCGCACTTGGCCAAATTTTTGTTTTTCTTTGTTTCCTTCTTTAAGACAAAATTAACTACATAAATGATGTTTTGCCTTCAATTGCACAAACTTAATCTAAGTACCAGATAAGGATCATGCTCAATTCCTATAATTTCAATGAATTGCAATGAAATTCTAGGGACATTAGAGATTAAAAATTTGAGACTGAATTCTTATGTTTCTGAATAACAAATAGATTTTTGACTGTCCAAGGAGGAGGAGTACTGTAGTTCTGATGGTTGAACTCATGACTGGGATGTCATCTCAGGGTTAGCTGATTTGGATTTAACACAAGATAGAAAATTGCCATTATGCTGCAGTGTGTAGAATTATGTTACAGTATGTGACTTTATTTCAGCCTTTTTAAAGAAACTTCAATATACATCTAAAGATGACTTTGACCTCACCAGTTTCTGCTTTCTGGAAATTAGTTCTTGTTAATTATTTAATTACAAATGTTGTGAAGATTTTCAGTATTCCTGAGTTGGCAGCTCTGTGTTTGAAGTCTCCTTCATCTTTTGGGGAAGTCATTTAATGCTGGGTTACCTTTGATAAATTCAAGTGGATTGAAAATTAGAAGACATACCTGAAGTTATTTTGTTATTATGAAATGACCAAATGAATATCAGCATAGGATCTACTTCTAGTTAAAGTGTCTGTGTGTGAAAAATAATTACAGAAATTTACCTTAATTTTTAAATAATTTGTTTTACTTAACTAATTTGAATTATTTAACATTAAATGGGATCACCAAATAAATAATGAAAAAGAAGATTGTGAGGCTTTTTTTTCCTCAATGGGTAAAGTAAAGCAACTTTTACTGTCTTTCTGAAATGTGTTGAAAGGATTTGCATATAATATCTGTTACCACACTTATTTGTTCTTCACAAATTATGAAGTTATAAACAAAAGGTTGGTAGTATTGAGCAGTGGCAGCAAGTAAACTCTGTAATAAAGTTATATTTACCCAGTAACTACTTGACTTCTGTCACCCACTGCACAGATGTTGATGAATGCCAGACCCCAGGAATCTGCATGAATGGGCACTGCATCAACAATGAAGGGTCCTTCCGCTGTGACTGTCCCCCAGGCCTGGCTGTGGGCATGGATGGACGTGTGTGTGTTGGTAAGTGAAACATTTTACAATGGCCCCACTGTGCAAAATGATCTTTGAAAAGCCGACAGAGATATTTCTATACAATGGAATAATATTCACTATAAAAAGAGTACATACTAAAACATGGATAAACCTTGGAAAGATTACGCTAAGGGAAAGAAGCCAGTCACAAAACACCATACGGTATATGATTCCATCCATGTGAAATCTCCAGAATCGGCAAGTCTGTTGAGACAAAGTAGATTCGTGTTAGGACAGAGAGGATGGGGGTGGTGGGAGAATGGGGTGGGAGCTAAAAGATATTTTTGAGGTGATTACAGTGTTCTAAAATCACCTGTAGTGGTGGATGAACATATCAGTAAATATGCTAAAAACTATTAAATCGTACACTTTAAAGTGATGTATTCTATGATATGTAAATTATATATTAACAAAACTATTTTTTTAATGGGCAGGAACCCCCAGATAGCCCCCTTCAGAACCTTCATAAGTCTCTGATGACATGCAAGTCAAAAATACTGGAGAAGAAAAAAATATATTTTTAAACCAGCATACTTGATAGTATTAGATAACTGAATCCTAAACACAGTGCATTTCAGTTTTATAATTAATAACAAATAAGATATGTAATGGGAATTATAGTTATAGATATGTAAACTCTTGGTTTTGCCCTAACAAAACTTAAAATATAAATATTGGACTTACATCAAAAGCTCGAAATGTGTTTAGTTACTCTTCATCACCATGCAACTAGCTGCAGAAGCAAGAGAACAAAAAGTATGAGCAAGAATATATATTTTATTCTAAGCCTTTCAGATTCTTCCAGGATACTTTTGTCAAATTGATCCCATGAAAATCAGAAGTACCAGGCCCAGCTTTGAAGAGGCAGGCAAAACAGAAGTGTCACTGGTGTTTGGGAACCCCAACAATATATCCCAATGATAAGGATAGCAGAATGAGTGGTAAAAATGCATTTAATGCAGTTTTCTCTCCAAAAATGCTTTCATGAGGCTTCTAGGGTGAATTAGCCATTGTATACCCTCTATTTTTCATGTTGTACAGTAAAACATAGAAATAGGATTTCAAAGTATATTTGAGAGATACAACATTCTTAGACATAGTTAATACTTTACTCCTACCAATGAGAATCAAAACATTTGGATCCCAAAGGTGGAGGAGAAAAAGTAGAGAATTCGCAGATGGAAATAATCTGTTCACTCAAATTTATCCACTCTATCCAGTCAAAGATTTATTTCACCCTACGAAGTGTCAGCACTTTGTTCAGGGATATTTCAAATACAGCAACTAGAAGAATATAGCTTCTTCCTGCGTACAGAGCTAAAATATTTTCAGTTGCTTTAATATATTTACTTGCTTTTTTCCTTTACCTAAATGATTCTGTTGAGATCTACCATGAGTACAAAGCCAGTTTTGGAGGGAGAAATTATTTTTCTCTTAAGTAACCAACATGTGATTTGTTGCTAGGAATTCAGTAAAACATAAAATTTCATTCTCTTGTTCACATCCAGGAAACACATTGGAAATTGTCATAAAGCCTCCTCCAGTTTTTCAACATTGTGGTCATTTAAACTTTTTAAAATAAAAACATTATTTGTCATGTGTATAAAATTATATATTATTTCTATAAAGTGCTAGATGTTTTCTTCACATCTTTTGACTTGATGTCACTTTTTAGACCCATTGATTCTTTAAGTTTGAGATGAGGCCTGGCGCAGTGGCTCATGCCTGTAATCCCAACACTTTGGGATTCCATGGTGGGCAGATCACTGGAGCCCAGGAGTTCAAGACCAGTCTGGGCATCATGGTAAAACCATATCTCTGCAAAAAGTACAAAAATTCGCCAGGTGTGGTGGTGCCCCTTTTGTTTCTTTCTTTCTTTCTTTTTTTTTTTTTTTTGAGATGTAGTCTCGCTCTGTCCTCCGCCTCCTGGGTTCACGCCATTCTCCTGCCTCAGCCTCCTGAGTAGCTGGGACTACAGGCGCCCGCCACCTTGCCCAGCTAATTTTTTGTATTTTTAGTAGAGACAGGGTTTCACCGTGGTCTCGATCTCCTGACCTTGTGATCCGCCCGCCTCGGCCTCCCAAAGTGCTGGGATTACAGGCGTGAGCCACCGCGCCCGGCCTTTCTTTCTTAAAAAATGGAAAGATTTAAAATTTCCTCAGGTAATTAGCAGATTCTACATACCATGAGTAAAATATGTATGGATGCAAAATGCTAACTTTATTTTATTCTTCTTTCATTAATATCAACTTTTATTTATAACTTACAGCAGCAACTCTTAAGACTATGACCTAGATATGATGCCACTATTCTAATTTAATAACAATAATATCAATAGTAGTTAACTTAGTGAGCATTCGCTATGTGCTACACACCATTCAAAGCTTTATTTAATTCTCAAAACAACAAAAGAGGAAAGGATTGGGATTCTGAGGTGGGCGGATTGCTTGAGCTCAGGAGTTCAAAAGCAGTCTGGGCTACATGGTGAAATCCTATGTCTGCAAAAAATACAAAAATTAGCCTGGCATGGTGGTACATGCGTGTAATTCCAGCTACTTGGGAGGCTGAGGCAGGAGGATTGCCTGAGCCCTGGAGGTGGAGGTTACAGTGAGCTATGATTGTGCCATTGCACTCCAGCCTAGATGACAGAGTGAGACCCTGTCTCAAAAAAAAAAGAAAAAAAGAAAAAGAAAAAATAAATGAATCACTGTTATGAAAAACTATTAGGATAAGCATTTTAATTTTAGATCTCTTTTTTGTTTGTTCATTTTTCTTCTGTAGATATTAAGATGTGTTTGGGGTTTGTTTTTTTTTTTCAGTTTCAGGTAATTAGGCTATGATTTTAACTAGTATGTTAAAATACAACTCACCAGTATGGTCAACATGGCTAAACCCCGTCTGTACTAAAAATACAAAATTAGCCGGTCGTGGGGTGCACACCTGTAATCCCGGCTACTGGGGAGGCTGAGGCAGAAGAATCACTTGAACCCAGGACGTGGAGGTTGTAGTGAGTCAAGATCATGCTAGTCAAGATCACTCCAGCCTGAGTGACGGAGCAAGACTCTGTCAAAAAAAAAAAAAAAAGAAAGAAAGAGAAAGAAAGAAAAGGAAGGAAGGGAGGGAGAAAGGAAGGACATGCAGAAATCTGTTAACATATGGAAAAGGTGCATTTAGATCCAGTCTGTCACCAGAGCATTCGTGTGAGCATATTCTGATGGTGCTACTGGTATTGTTCCTCTTATCCTATCCTGTGTACAGTGGTTCAGTTACATTTGAATAGTATACCATGAGCTAGGCTGCCAGTTTGGGGTCTTTGAACTGGAAAAGGTCAGTAGGGAGATAGTGAGTTATCTCAATTGATTGTTCACAGTATCAGTTACGGATAGAACTCCTGGTTCTACTTTTCCTTCCTTCTCACTGCTGCACTTTACTAGTCTTAGAAAAAAAATAGAAGAGGGAAATAAGGTGGTCACCACTTTTTTTTAAGTACTTCAGGGGTGTCCTAGGCACTGTGCTTAGTGCTTAGCAAATATACTTTCATTTACTATGCAAACTGTATCCTTATTTAATGAATAAGGAAGATGTTAAGTAATTTATGTAAGATCATCTTGTGGGGATCTGAACCTTGGGAAGTTTATGTCCCTAAAACCCACGCATAAGTTATGCTACTTTCTTTGTCATGAAACTTCTGGTGTTGGGCACTCTAAAGAGATTAGTTCACCTGTAATGCAAACTACCATATATAACACGTCTCACTCTTCCAGTGAGCTCCGTGGGCCTTTTATCTGCTGGCTTCTAAAAATTCTGCATGGCATATGCTCTAAACCCAAAAGCAAAAATAACTTTGGCTGCTCATGGATGCCTTCCAAGTTCATCAGTAATGCCCAGAAAACTCACAAAAATCGTATTGGAAATCATGAACCATGTTGTATTTGTGCAAATTTGCCTTCAAGTCAAATCTGTGCTTGTGTGTAACTCACAGGATACACTGCCAAACTCAGCCACAGCAGAGGCAGCACAGGGTTTCTGAGTTGACTCCTCAGGGATGGGGCTGGTGAATCCCATGGCCTCCTTCCATTTAAGCACACACGTATCTCATTTTTAATGCAGCCATAGATCACTGTTTTAATCAAAAATGCCCCCAGGTCATAAGAAATTACTGGATGACCATTTTGCATAACAAGCAGATAAAATTTTTTTCCAACAAGTTGTGAATAGTTACAGGTATTTATAATAGAGGTTATCTCTGATAAAATTGCCAGGTCAGTATACTGCTTAAAAATTGTACTGGTTCTTTGCCCTTTATGATCTTAGTTTTTTATAGTTCACAGTTTACTGTCTCATAAACTTGTAGGATATTTTATGAGAATTAAGAGAGAACTAAGCAGAATATGCTTCTTTGGGGTATAGCATTACTTACTACAAAGAGGAAGAGTTTTGGAAGTCACATAAACCTTGTCTGAACCCCAGCTCAGGCACTGGGTATTCAAGGACTTCAAACTACATAGGTAGCTGTGAACCTCGTCTTCCTCATCTGTAAAATGTATGTAATGACCACTCCTATAGAGCTATTGACCCGACTGTTCAATGAGATAATGTCTGTAAAGCAATGAGCACAATGCCAAGAGCACATATGGTAATTAACTATTTTTATAACTGGATTTACTGAGTGTCTGAGGTTGAAACAGTCACAAGCAGTATCCTGGGGGTTGAAAAGAAAGGCCTCCTAACTCGGAAAGTGGGAGTAAGAAATCTCATGCCCAAGCAGTATCACCTCAAGGTAGATTAACTTCATTGCACTTCATTGTTCATGAGAACTTCCAAAATTGAAACAAGAAGTGTCATTTTGAATATAGCATAGGCAGTGATTAGAGCTCCAAGTATTCTTTATAACTGTGGAAATATCCTAGGTTCCATGAAAGGTTTGTAAGGATACGTTGGACAAATGGATACTGTGTAGCTCATAAAACTTACTAAAGAAAACAAACTAGAGTCGGTGATATGCATCCATTCTTTTCCTCACTCAGAAAACATTTGTTGATTTCCTAACACTATTAGATGCCAAAGATGCACAATAAAAGTCTCAGATGCTTTTGAAAAGCTTCCAATCTAGTGGCCACTTAGGTTAAAAGAAGCCTTCTGTTTCGAAATCTCTTTGTCTTTATCACTGCCTCAAGTCATTGTTTGTGTATCTCCTTTAGATACTCACATGCGCAGTACCTGCTATGGAGGAATCAAGAAAGGAGTATGTGTGCGTCCTTTCCCCGGTGCAGTGACCAAGTCCGAATGCTGCTGTGCCAATCCAGACTATGGTTTTGGAGAACCCTGCCAGCCATGCCCTGCAAAAAATTCAGGTAGTCATATATGCCATTTTCAGAGTTGGTAAAGAATCAAGAAATGCAACCTTAGATGTTTGACCAAAGAGAACATCAGCTCTTAAGTGTTTCATCATTAATTTTAACTGAAGAAAAGAAAGCCAATCCTGTATTGATATGTGAGGCATATAATAAGGAGATTTGGCTTGTGTTTATATATGATTTCTAGGCCGACAGAACACAGTGAATAAAAAAATCTATTTGCTGGCTGAGTGTGGAGGCTCACACCTGTAATCCCAGCACTTTGGGAGGCTGAGGCAGGGAGATCACTTGAAGCCAGGATGAGACCCTGTCTTGGCAGGAGAAACAAAAAATTCTTAATTAGCTAGGTGTGGTGGCACACACCTGTAGTCCCACCTACTAGGGAGGCTGAGGTGCGGGGGATCAGTTGAGCCCAAGGGTTTGAGGCTGCAGTGAGCCATCATTGTGCCACTGCACTCCAGCTTGGGTAACAGAGTGAGATGCTGACTCTTTAAAAAAACAAACAAAAATCTATTTGCTTATATATTTATGATTATTATAAGAGGTTTTTTTTACTTGAACATGATAGCCTCAGTTTCCTTGATCTGTGCTGTCATAGTGAAGACAAATAGCATAAAATTTACTTACCACTTTCAAGGTTATAAACACAACAAGAACTCAATTTGATTTTATATATATATATATATAAAAAGATCTCTCTCTCTCTATATATATATCTTGACACCAAGTGGTCTCAAGTCACAGTCTCAGACAGTAATTCCAAACTCTTAGGTCAATAAGATTGACTCTTGTCTATTCATACTCTAACTAAACCCGTATTGAATATATATTGAATATATGTGAGTACAGTAGGGATTCTAACATAAACACAGTCTGTTTTTCCTTAAAGTTTTGAGTAGTTGAGAATACAAGCAGGCAAATGTATAAATTACAGTTTAGTGTGATTAGCACCTTAAAAGGTTCATAAACAAGTATGGAGAGAGCACAGAGGAAGGAGCAATTAGTAGCCCAGGGAAGCTGGGAAAGACCTCACAGAAGGGGCACGTTTAGTTTGGTCTTGAAAAAAATGAGTAAGAACTTTCCATGTGGAGGATACAGGAAAGCATTCCTGCAAAGGAAATGTCTTGTAATTCTCCTAAACATCCCAAATGGAGTCTTCATACATGGAAATAATGATTTGATGCATCTAGAAGAATTACTGAGTGTGACTTTTTTTAAAAAAAAAAGAAAGAAAATGAGGAGAACCTAGCTCTAAAATGTACCAAACTGAATTATGCATATTATCAAAGAAGTTCGAAAATTGATATTAGACAAAAAGCTAAGTGAACTAATGAAATGAATGTAGAAACCTGAGTATGAATATGAATTAGGATATAACAAAGCATTTTGGAGCAGCAAGGAAAAAGATTAAATAATAACTATCGTTGATAACTTTTGGAAAAAAATAAGAAGTTAGGTCCCTACATAAAACATTAAAACATAATTTTCTTACAGAATATAAATTATTTTTTATTTTGTAATGGTAGAAGACTTTCAAAGCAGGCCTAAATAGTAAAATACACAAGTAAACTAGAAAAATATTTGTATGTATCATTTCTTAATCTTTATGGAATTTACATTAATCAATAAGGAAAGTTGAAATCCGCTATAGAAAATAGAGCAGTGTACACAAGCAGGATTTCAGAAAGTAGAAATGCAAAAGGAAGAATACCATGTAAAAAGATGCCCACTCTCCATAAAATTAAAAATAAAATACAGTGCCATTTTTGTTTAGCAGATTGGTATACATGATTGATTCTTCCCAGTGATAATGAGGGTATTAAAAAAATGAATACTGTCTTATACTGCTGATAGAAGGGTAATTTGGGGGCATTTTAGGAGGGGAAGAACTATCTAAAACCTTAAAAGGGGCGTAAACTTCGAGAGTTTTACTTATACGAGATTATCCTAGTGATATAGTTAAACTTCATATTATTTATGATAGTTGCTAAAAGTTAGACAAACCTAATTTCACCAGTAAGAGATTGATCGAATAAATGTGGTACCTCTACATAACTGAGAAAACAATTTTAAATGGCCTATTAAATGGGACATTGACATGACATGCCTGTGATAGAGTACCCAGCAACCAAGTCTGCTTCTCCACTTACAACTTCTGTGACCTTGGTCAAGTTACTGCACTTTTCTGTGTTCCCCTTTTTCTCACTTGTAAAAAAGAAAATACAGTAGTATTGAGTTTGTGGTATTGGGAAGATTAACTAAATTGTTAGATGTAAAATGTAGAACAATACCAGGCACTTTGTAAGTACTATGACCTACATTTTGGCTGTTATTATTTTATTATTGAGGAAAAAGTTAAATATCAAGCTCTGTAAGACCATTTATATTTTTCTTAAAGTTTCTTTATGTAGAAAATATTAGTAACATTTATACATATTAATAATATTCAGGATGATTATTACAAGTGATTTTTATTTACTCTTTTATGCTTTTTTATGAGTTCAGAATTTTATAATAATCGTGTGCTAGAAAATGGTAATTTTTTCACTTTAAAAACTAGTGCACAAATAATTCTTCCTAATGGTAGTTTTGGGGTTATGAAATGACTTGTATATGGAATAGGTATAGTTAAGTTTTTAATTCTTCTATTTCTTTTTGTCATACAGCTGAATTCCATGGCCTTTGTAGTAGTGGAGTAGGTATCACTGTGGATGGAAGAGGTAACTCTAGTTAATCTCAATTTTATAATAATCATATGACATACTTGTATAGGTTTAGAATTATAATATTAATACGATTATATTTAATATGAAAATGTAATATTATAAAATAATAAGATTATCTTCTAGAGCAGTGGTTATAAACTAGATGACATTAAATGATACGTAGATGCACATTTTCATCTTGGATAAATATTTATCTGTTAAATATGCATTGTTAAAAATGTCACTAACAAACTGCCCTCCTGATTTCATGCAATCATTGCTTAAGAAAAGAATAGATGTGACATTTAAGTTAAAAAAAAAGAGTGAGTCAATTTTATGAGAAAATATTAAGTAATGGTGCAGATGGGGTTAGAAAAATAAACAGTATTCAAGAGATATTGGATATGGATCAAGTTTGAGATATACTGGCTGAAATAATTTGTTAAGACTATGTATACCTAAGAATAATAAAATGTTTCTCTCCAAGTAAAGAAGTAAGATTCACTAAAATTTTTCTTGCTTTCAATTTTGTATTATGGTTAACAAAATTCCAATATGGAATCTTGAACACTTAAGTGCATATGTGTTTATAATTTTCAAATTCTTTTATATTTTAGTATACATATAGATTCATTTATACATTAATAAGACGGGTGTTATTAATCTTCTCTATATAGGAATATGTATATATAAGAAGAATATATATATATAACCGTATTATATATATGTATTATTTCTACCTTTGTGTTTGAAAAGGCTTTAGTCAAGTTATAGATGGTAGGCAGTAATGTTGAATCTTTATAATAAACATCCAAACCAGAGTAAAAAGTAAACTTTTACAAGGATGTTTTTCCCAAGTATAAAATGAAAGACATTTCCAAAGTATTTAAGGTCTTCCAAATTATTGAAAACAATAGCATCAAAATTTGAGCTTAGTGACCAAAATTTGATTTTGGGCTTACTCTTTCATTATACTCCCTGACAGTATAGCCTCTCCAGCAGAGCCAGTCACTATTGGAAACTACTCCATCATTCATACTAGCACATCAGTGCACAAGTTCCACTGCCCCTCGGTGATGCAGTAATAGTAGTCATGTTCGTGGCTCATTATAAAACATCATGTTCTGAAGCATCCATGTTTAAAGTGTCCTCTCTGTTAATTTCACATATCAGCAATGAAAAACACTTATTAAATATTACTTGACCACATTGAAAGTAATAAAATAGAAATATCCTGTACCTTTGGGGACTGTAAAATTATGTGGGCCACCCTAATAAATCCCTGTCTTTTAATTAGATAGGTACAATATCTATCAAGTCAAGTTTTCCTTTGGATTTTGAGCCAACCGCCTTTAAATTGTCTTTATTAATTTTATCATAAATGCTGGCATATTTCGTGATTTAACTCTTTGAATTTTTGCCAGCTTCTTTCATTTTTCTTTTGCTTTACCAGTGAAGTGTCCTATATCTCTTCAGTTTTATTTTCTTACTCCTTGTTTTCAGTTCCTTTTCCTTTCTGAAAGGCAGGCAAATTGTGAGTTTGCAGAGTTAAACACTTCATATGTTGAATGGTCTTTATTAGACCTGCATTTATCAACAAACAATAACATGTGTAGGAGCATTAAACTTGCAACATTTAATGCAGATATCAATGAGTGTGCTTTGGATCCTGATATATGTGCCAATGGAATTTGTGAAAACTTACGTGGTAGTTACCGTTGTAATTGCAACAGTGGCTATGAACCAGATGCCTCTGGAAGAAACTGTATTGGTAAGTTATTTGTTATATTTATGCAAGAACCTTTCATATAGTTTAATCCCATGGATTCTACTAGAAGTAAAAACACAAATAAATGACGAAAACTAAAAACCATACAGGTTTTCTTGTTTTCTTCATATTATACATTGATAGGAAAATATCGGAATCAAACAAATTTTGTTACATAGTAACAAACTTCTTGGTGGTACCTATTCATTTTTAAAATATTCTTTTCCCAAATTAACATACTCAGTTATTAGCCTGTTGTTTCCCTGAATATACCTTAATCCTGTAATTTTTTACTAAGAATTTGACTTCAAAAATTAACAGGTCAGTATGGATAAAAGTAAGTCAAGAAAATAAAGTGTTACAGGTTGAGAGAATTTTGACTTCATAAAGAAACAACCAGTTGCCACAATATACCTAAACATGACAACTAAGACAAAGGTATTTCCTTTTCTAATTATAAGAGAATGATTGATGAAACTCAAGTATGTAATTTATGTTTAACAAAAGGAAGATGAGGAGGATGAAAAGGTTTGACAGTCTTTTATTGTTTTCTATTAATGCAAGACTTTCCCACAAAGCATTTGGGTGGACTTTTATAAAATAAATGTTATTCAACCATCATTGTGCATGATAGTTTACAACTAATCACTGGTGGCTTTTACAACCAAGTGTTAATGATTATGATTAGGAAAGGAAGAGATTTTTCTGTGTTTCTGATAGTGGCTTTTATTACTGAACATATTTGTTTGATTTGGAGTTGAAGACATACATACGATGGATGTAAAAGCTCTGTTTATATTATGTGCTATAATAGTACCAGGCAAAGATTATTGACCATTTCTAAAAATATGCAAACTATGCCAGCTTTTATTCTCCAGAAGTGAAGTCCAAATTTCCCCTTTTTACATGGACACCAGTTATGTGGTTAGGTGAATCACAACCTACCCTAACAACCTCATTATAACTTGATTATTTCTATAAAAATCCTATTTTCAAATAAAGTCACATTCTGAGATACTGGGTTTTAGGATTTCACCATATCTTTTTTAAAGGACACAATTCAATCCATAGCTTAGAAAAATGGGTTAAAAAATTGTGATGCAGGCTAAGCACAGTGTCTCACTCCTGTAATCCTAGTACTTTGGGAGGCTGAGGTGGGCAGATCACCTGAGGTTAGGGGTAGACCAGCCTGGCCAACATGGTGAAATCCCCCTCTACTAAAAATACAAAACTTAACCGGGCATGGTGGCACATGCCTGTAATCTCAGCACCCAGAGGCTAAAGCAGGAGAATCACTGGAACCCAGGATGCGGAGGCTGCAGTGAGTGGAGATCATGCCACTGCACTCCAGCCGGGGTGACAGATCGAGATTCCATCTCAAAAAAAAAGAAAAAAGAAAAGAGAAAAGAAAAGGAAGGGAAGGGAAGGGAGGGGAGTGGAGAAAGCAAGCAAGCAAGCAAGAAAGAAAATTGTGATGCAGTCACAATTTGTACAAATATTACACTATTATGGGAAAAGCTATGGTAGTCCAGTGCCTAAAATATAATGTTAATTTTTAAAGTATCAAGATTCAGAGTTGGAGCAAAAACAAGATCAAGAAGGGAAAAGATCAGATAATACACAAAAGAATGTTATCAGTGATGATGGAATTACGGATGTTTTTCTGATCTGTTTGCAAAATCTCCACAGTATCAGTATATTATTTAATAAGGGAAAATTATTATTTGCAAGACTAGAAATATAACTTTAAGTAAAAGAGCTCTTCACTCTAAACTACAGCGTTTACATCTTTTTGTCACTACACTTGCAAAATGGAAGGATAGGGAGGTTAAAATGTGAGGTCAGGTGCGGTAGCTTATGCCTGTAATCCCAGCACTTTGACAAGCTGGGAGAATCGCCTGAGGCCAGAAGTTCCAGAACAGCCTGGGCAACATAGTGAGATCCCATCTCTAAAAAAAAATTATTTTAAGTTGGCCAGGCATGGTGGCACATGCCTGTAGTCTTAGCTACTTTTGGAAGGCTGTGGCAGGAGGATTGCTGAAGCCAAAAAGTTCAAAGCTTCAGCGAGCTGTGATTGCACCACTGCACTACACCACGGGGCAACAGAGTGAGATCCTGTCTCAAAAACAAACAAAAAACTCACTGTGAGCTTCCTAAACTGGAGGTTTAGATGATATTAGATGATATTCTCTAGGCTGTTCTGGACTACTAAATACATCGTTTTCATTAATAACTAACTTTCTGAGATAGAAACATAATGGAAAAAGATTAATGAATATTTTTTTTTAACTGCTGTTTAATGCATTTTTTAACCATCTGGGACATGAAGACATAAGGCATTCTTTTGAAAAATTTTAATCATAAAAAATGCCTTCTGTTACTTTTATTATACATAAGCAAGTAAACAGGCAAATAAATTTAACCTTTTGATATATTTTATGAATGCTTTAAAAATGTATCTAATATAATATCATTATAGAACTAAAAGCAAGTGAAGTAGAAATGTGCCTTTCCAAGCTAGCACTTACTTTCCAGGGATTTAAAAGCATCTTAAAATTAGCCACTAGCATAAGAATATCCCATTTGAATAAAACTAAATGTATTTTGCTTAGGATGAAGAGTGCGCTGTGATACAGACTATGTCACAGAGAAGAAAGAGGGAGATAAAACAAATAACAAAATTAAACATTGCTGCCCACTATAATACATGCTTAAATATGTGTATCTCCTATCTTCCAATGGTTGCTTTCAGACATTGATGAATGTTTAGTAAACAGACTACTTTGTGATAACGGATTGTGCCGAAACACGCCAGGAAGTTACAGCTGTACGTGTCCCCCAGGGTATGTGTTCAGGACCGAGACAGAGACCTGTGAAGGTAAGAGCTGTCTTCCTTGCCTTATTTGTGAATAGTGAGTACCTGGAGTTGTATAAACATCAATTACAGTGATGAAGCAATGTAGTGAAAAGAATATTGTCTGAATATTTTATTTTATAATCTCGTTTAGCTAATCTGTCAGTTTTTGAAATAGTAAAGACCTAACACAGTTTACAAACACCATCAATTTTGTTCCACTCAGACAAAGTATCAACACACATTTGGAACAAACATTTTAAAGTGGATAAAAAAGAAACCAACTGGAAGAAGCCATATTGTTTTACTTGCTGAAATAGAGTGTCAGATAGTTGTTTACTGTGTTTTCCCCTTTTCAGAACCACTCTGATCCATTAATGTAGGAACGTGAATTGTAATGGAAAATTAACTCTTAGGCTTTTTATTTATGAAATGATTGATATACTCAAGAGGTTGGCCCACAAAATATTTGAGGCCTAAGTAAAAATGATAACTTTAATGTGTTTTTAGTCTAAGAGAATTGTCCTTTCCATTTGATAATTTAAAAGTTGTCATTTGGGTTTATAGACCATAAACTAGTGTTTGAAAGCTTCTTTGTTTTCTTCTAATCACGTATTTTTGCAGTGAAAGTTACTTAAATGAGTTGAATGGTTAGAGAAGTCTTCATTTTCAGTGAGATACTGGCTAAGCAGTGAGTACACTGAATTATGGTTTTGTATCTTGATCAAAGTACTGTATATTTCAGAAAAATCTGTGGTATGAATACTAGTCATTGTTCCTGTTTAAATCTCACTGTGTGGGCCTACAGAAGGGTCCCATAACAGTCTCAAATCCAATTACTACTTTGGAATAATAACTTTTAAGAAAAGATTTCATCTTTGATGATTGTGGAATAGCTCCCCCCCCCTTTTTTTTATCTGTTAAAAAGTATTTGTTTTTTTCATGATGCCACAGCCAAGAAAACTGCCGTAGTAATATTATTCAAAAAGATGTTAACATTCTCTCTTCATCTTACTGTTTAACTTCAAAGCATTCTTGTGAACAGAAACCAGTTAGGACTATAGAACAAGATGTCAAAACACAAATGACTCTGCTGAACTCAATGAAATGCAATTACAAAGTGCAGTGCTAACTTTGAATTGAATCGGAGGGGCCACTAGAAAACAATAATTAGCCTAAAGAAAAAAAAAAGAAACTTCAGCATAAAATCCCCTTTTTCTAAACTTACTTCTGGTGACAGTTTCCCCTGTTGTCCACCATCTTTGCAGGAACTCCTCAAAGGGGAGTGTTCATTCCATTCCCACTGAAAATACTTAAAGATTTGTCTTCTCCATAGATGAGAAGGGGACACACTTAAGAGTTTGGAATATCTTTCAATAGATTATGAGAGCCCTCTTTTTAAACCAGCTCTGGCTTCTCAAATGTATTCAACTACAGAGTGTCTATTTTCTAGATGCCACTCCCATCTCTCACACCAATTCTTCGAAATGCTCTGAGAAACGTACTTTGTGAAAAAGTATCCTAGCCATATTTCCTCTGTGATTTCTTTGGAAAGATGGAAGAAGGGATTTTAAAGGTTTTTGTTTTTCCTGATTTTCTACACTTCCTTCCCACAGTCTTTTTTCAGTTTTGTCTGTTGTCTGTTGGAGGATAAGCTTCCGTTAAATCTCAGGAAACTTAGAAAGCAAGAGCAGGGAAGGACGCCATCTTGATTTAACTAGGAAACTGATGATTTTTAGAACTGGTTTCCCTGTCTAGGAAAATACTTTCTGATGCTATCATGTCTCTTACACGATTTAGTTCCTAATGTGGAACTAAATGGATAGTGTCTCTTTCCATTTGCTATGCACACTGAATTATCAATGATTATTTATAGACAAGTAAGATAGAGTACAAAAGTTCTGAGAGTTGAAATACCAAAGAAGTTAAAATCAGAGACTCTCCTGCTTACATGAACAGTTAAGAAGAGTAGCAGCTGGTGGTGTTTAATAGTGTAACATAAGGTGATTATGTAAATATTAAGGCACTTTCATACCAAATTAGGCAAGAGTGAGGGTTAAGAAAGAGTAATCTTCACTTATTACAAGCATACTTATTCTTAAGCTGAGAGATTTATTTAATGAAAAAACAATTTTATGTCTGTCATTCATAGGAAAGAAGTTCATGTTATATAAATAAAGAAGAAATGATAGACAACTCTTTTGGCTCCAGCCTTATGACACTGAAGGAAATAAAAATGATTTATCATGGGAAACCTAACCAAATAACTGTTATTTCTACACTTTCTTCCTACTGTTATTTGCATTTCATTAAGAGTTTTGCAAAGAATAGACTTGAAGGCTACTAATCTCTTTTTCCCTTGAGTCACTTTTCTTATTTCCACCGTTGCATTCAAACAGTAAATGTTTCTGTCTGAAGCAGTTCTCTTCATTCTCTTCTTTCTGAATTAATTTCCAAAGACTAGACAGGGAATTATTAGCAGATTCATTGCAAATCTGAGCTTTTTCTTGTATATTTGTCTTGTGCACTAATTTTGTTTGTCATTCATGTTTTCAACAGACTATTTTAAATATATAACAAATAGCATTAATAATAAAGAGAGTAAAGTTCTTCTATATTTCAGATTGAAGTTACAGAAACTTTGTTTTTTTTTTTTGTTTGAGCTCTGAGAGTCTGTGAAAGTTAAAATTTTTACAGCAAGCGCTGTGGTTTAGATTGTGTTTCCAGTGACATAACTAGTTAAATGTAAACCAGATGTGCTTTGAAGTTTATTTCCAGGAATGTACAGTGAACTGTTTCAATTCCTGGTTCCATGACATTTATAACATAACAACATATTATTTAAAGGAAAACTAAATAGTTGATATTTGTAGTTGTCAGTGCATATGTTTATAGTTTCTGAATTCATAATTGCTTAATTTAAAATAGAGATTTTAAAAACACACAGTATTGAAATTCTTCTTTTTTCAGGCTTCTTACAAATGAAATTAATAGATTTATATGTGGTATGTCCTTAGATTAGTTATCTGCTTGTTTTATGGTTAACTGGTTTCTTTTTTACATTGTGTTTTTATGAAAGAGTTTTTGTACTCTGGGATTGATGTTTTCATTAGAAATCTGTGCTATGTTTACAAAATCTCTTCTTTTTTTTTTTAAGAGGTTTTCTCACTATAAACAACCTGAAAGCAAAATACATTCATATTTCTTCAAACAATTTATATTTCAAGAATTAAATTAGCACCTGGATATTCCTTCAGTAGTGTTGAAGTAACAAAGAAGGAGCATACCTGTTTTTCACATTGATTTTTAAATTTGCATGTGAAGTCCATTGACAAAAAAAATCAGCTGTGAGCCTCGCTCTTTCAGGATTAAAGTCTTCTAGCTATTTGTTTACATGCTTTCCTCAGTATAGTAATGTGCTTTATAATAAATTCAAAGAAATATTTAGAGAAAGAAAAAGTATTCTTGTGAACTTAGAAACCCCAGTGTTCAATATAAAATGCCTTAAGAACTATTGACCTGTTTCAGATAATTAACTTAGTAAAGAAAACTGTGTGCCACTTGTTAAAAGTGAACCACTTTAAAAGTGGCTGAATTTACACTGAAAATGTCTTTAATTTTGTTTATAGTACTTTACCTGTGTTTCTTTTTCATTAACTCATGTGTTAAACTATTCCACATTACAGGCTTGACATTTTCTCTAATCACCACTTGAGAACATAGGTATAGGGCAGTTCTGCCTACTTCTGACCGTCAACAGAAATTGTTTAGATTATATGATTTCATGTATATTGAATTACATTTGATTTGAATATTTCATTCAGATCAAATTAATGATTGTAGAGGCCTATTTAAAGCAATTATTTCTACTTGATCAAGTTTTCTAATTTTTATTTTACCACCATTAGTTATATTAAAAAATAACTAAGCAAACTAAACATGTAAATGTGAAGAGCTAAAGACAGAGAAGGTGGATAGGGACCAGAGGAGAGTTATGTACCCACCATGAATGTTTCAGTCCTTATTTTCTGATTCGTACCCGAGAGCTTGGAATTAAAGCAGCATTGTGATATTTTGCTTCTAAGATGGACTTTTTAAGTTTTTCAGAGCCCCATTAAACCATAAATGATCAAAGCAATCCACTTTTGTTTGTGCACAGGATGTTGCACCTGGAATTACATCTTATTCTGTGGGAAAAAAAATCTAATTTATGTAAAGTTGTGATGACGTATTGAAGAAGCATGTAACTGAACTCTTTCCCAATAGGCTGATTGCTGTGGTCCTACTGAGTTCCCAATCCTATAGATGTGTATCCACAATGTAAAATGCATGCCTCCATTCCCCATTCACTTTATGCTTCATAGATCCATATTAAAATTACCAGAGCCAAGTTTACCAGACATTCTGGCATTGCATGGCTTGTTGGAATAATATTTTCCAGAAACACATGGCAGTTCTAACAGAATCTTTTCCTTCTGGATTGTAGATATAAATGAATGTGAAAGCAACCCATGTGTCAATGGGGCCTGCAGAAACAACCTTGGATCTTTCAATTGTGAATGTTCGCCCGGCAGCAAACTCAGCTCCACAGGATTGATCTGTATTGGTAAGATTCATACACAATACCGATGCTTCAATTTCCCTGCTGAGATCAGCACAGATCTCAGGCCTTACTACAGATAAAAACAGAATATGATTCCAAAAGTAAAGAATTACGTATTACATTAGTTGTTTTTACTCAATATCAACATAGAGGTAAAACATAATAGCATTAATTAGGCAGCCTATTCAATTTTTGTTAGATTCTAGAAATCTTCCTTTCATATAAGTAGATATATTATGCTATAACTTATAATCATTTCCATACCACACACATATGCATATCCGTTACCCTAAAAATGCCTTAGGCAGCAATGTAATCAAATCTCCACTGCATACTTTTTTTATAAACAAACTTCGATGGCAAACAAAAAATGTGATGAAATTTGGATTCAGTTAACAGGACAAGAATTTGAAGCTTTTAAACACATAAAGGGAATTTATTATTTTTTCTTTTTTTCCATCAATCATAAACTTTTGGGCTTCAAGGAAGAGAAGATAACTGCTTTCTTGCTTTTGGAAATCTCTAGGGGACATTATTCTAAAACATCTAAACTAGCATCTTTCAATATGTCTCAAAACATTTAAAGTCAGTTCTTGAGAATGACATAGGATGTATATTAAGGAAGATTGATCTGTTACTGCAAGGAAAAATCCAGCATGTAAAAGGGAACAAAACTGTCCCAGTAATTTTTCCGTACTTCTAGCATCTGTGGTTCCATTCACTAGGCCTACACAGTTCACATCATTAGCTAGTATCCACCTTTAAGGGGAACTAAGTATATATTCCAAATAGGAAGATATTTCAGTTTTACATAGTGCCAAATTAACTGACAGTTTTTATTATCTAGCCAAAATGAATCTTTAGTTTCATATTTGTCAAAGACAATAGTTTTTTCAGTAGTATGTCTGATGTTAACCATATTTAGCTGGATGCTAGAGTATCTGTTTGTTACATAAAGACAAATGACCAAGTCCAGAATTATCAATGAAAACCTTCTCTTTGGAAACACCAGCTCCTCGTTTCCCAGTGAGGTACAGCTGGTGAAATCTGAGCCGTGTTCAGCTCTCCACATTAGGAAATAGACTGCCATCTGCCTGGGGCATTACTTTTTTTCTTATAGAATTCCGGGCTGGGTTGGTGGGGGGGGGCCAGCGGGGTGTGTGGGTTGGATCCAGTAAAGCAGAAATATTTTTGCTAAGCCACAATTTCCAATTGCGATGGAGTCATTTTATTATGCAAAGGAAATGAATTCAGCATTAATCAATTAATGTCTCAGAAAACTAAATCTGCATGCCACTTGAGCATCAAAGATACTTCGTTTTTGCCTCATCATGTAGACTTCCATTATTTTGGCCTTTTGCCCTTATATTTATTAACCAAAGAAGAACAAAGACTTTTTACCCCCAAGTCTTTATGTCATTCTTCCAATTGCCAACAACTAACCACCACCATATTTTTCTCAGTCAGTGTATTGTGTGCTTTCATTTATTATGATTACATTTGAATAGCCCAGTGTAGAGCTGCTCAAAATGCAATTTCCCTAATATTTTTAAATTTTAGACATTATTTTATGTACTTTTTTATTAAAAAGAGAATTCTAGTTGAAAAAGAAAATAACAAATAGTAAAATACACACAGGAAAAGCCAGGAGTGTATAATGGGACTATCAGTGGCTCTCATCAGTGGTTAGCCTACAACTTTGTCTTCCACAGAGTCCAGGTCATTACGTTTTGAAATTTCATGGTATGATTACTGATTTAAAATTACATTATATATGCATTAGTTGAATATTATGAATATTTAAGGATTTAGAATCTATTTTTCAAGCTTTCTAAATATAAATTAATCTTAAACTGTTCTGCAAACTGCTTAAGGAAGACTATGGTGTTCTGGTTGAATATGGTTAAATGTAAGAGAATGATGCATTTGATTAATCTTTCATGCATTCTACTGCTATGGTTTGATGGTTCTATATAATCCAGACCAGTTTCCCTCATCTTTGGCTTGGGTCTGCACTCTGTCTTCAACTTGCGTGGACATATGGCTGTGACCACTCTGCTGTCAAATCCAATGGTCTGTTCTCATTCCTCACCTTAGATTATTAGCAGTATTTGTCACAGTTCATTACTCACTCTTTCTCAAGAAATTTTGCATTTTTGGCTTCCCAGGCAAAACTCTCTTCTCCTTTGACTTTTATGGCTCATTTTCTCTTTCCTTTACTGAGTCCTCCCTATCCTCCTAACCTTTAACCTGAAGTGTTCCGCCAGTCCGTCTTTGGACCCCTGTTTGTCTTTCTACACTCATCCTCAAGAGCCTCTGTATTGAGTCTCACATGTGTCACTCTAGTTGATAATGGAATTCTAGGCCTCAACCTTGCCACCGATTCCAGATTTGTGTTGCCAACTGTCTGTACAGTGTCTCCACTTGGATGGCTCATCAGTATCTCAAATTCCCATGTCTAAAACCAAATTCCTGTGTACTGGCTTGAACCCGAGTCTCTCAGGAACATTTCCATCTCAGCAGATGGCAAATCCGTTCTTCTAGCTGCCACCCCTCAAAACCTTGGCAGCATCCTTGATGTCTTTTTCTCAAGCTGCACATGGAAGTCATCAGCAAACCTACTGATTGCGCTTGAAGTTTATCCACATTTCAACCCCTTCTCACCATCACCACACCAACCCCCAATCCAAGTCACCATCATTTCTCTTCGTAATTACTGCTGTAGCCTCTACCTTAACTTCTTTTCTCCATACAATAGTCAGTTCTCCACATAGTCACCAGGCAACACTTTTAAAACATAAATCAGAGCACATCATTCTTTGTCCAGGAACCCTGTCTAGGAAAACCTTGGCTTCTCATTTCATTCAGTAAAAGCTCAAGTCCTAGCCAAAGCCTGTGCTCCCCTCATGATCTTGCCCCTGCTCTGCCTCCCGCCCCCTCAGCCTGAGCCAGACTGGCCTACTTCCTGCTCCTGCATCAGACACATGCCCACCTGAAGTTCATTGATCTATCTGGCAGGAATGTTTTTCACTCAGATTTGCAGGGTTCTCCTTATGTCTGTATTCAGATGCCACATTGTAAGTCACGATTTCTCTGACCATCCTAGATAAAATAACAGTTTTTCTCCTGTTTCTACCCTTAAGCTAATTACCCTGCTTTATTTTTTGAGAGTTCTTAACTAACTCCTGACTACCTACATCTGTATGTCAGTTGCGTATGTGTATGGGGGCAGGGGTGGGTATATGCACACAACAGTGGGTCAGTGGGGGGAGAGGGAGGGAGAATGGAGGAAAGGAATTGGGGAGAGAGAGAAGAGAAGGGTGAGCCTGGAGGGGGTGCGGGGGGCTATCAGTGGATTTGTAGCTTTTCAAGTGTTGATGCAGCACCAGCCTAAAGAATCACAGTGCTACAGAGTGAGGGCTCTGCAGTCAGACTGCATGGGCTTGAATCTTGATGCTGGCACTCTACTAGTTGGGTGACCTTGGGTAAATTGGTTGACCTCTGTGTGCCTAAATTTTCTCATCTGCAAATTGTACATAATTCACAGGGTTGTTTTAATGAGTAAATAAATACATACAGAGCCTTCCAGTTCCTGTCACTATCTTGATAAATCTTAGCAGTAACTGTTGTTTATCTTACTTAAAATGATAACAACCAAGGTGATAAATCAGAATTAGTCCGGATCAGTAAAAGATCATTTAAATACACAGTAGCCTTACACGAGCATCTCTGTTTCCTCTGTGCTATGGAATTTACAGGTGTAAATCTGTAACAAGCCTGTAGTTTGAGACCTGACACAAATGTTTCTCTGCAGTTTTATCCAAACTGAACATTTCAGCCAGAGTGAAAAAGCAAAGTGACTGTCTAACTCTTTTTCACACCTTTGCCCCGTAACTTTTTATTCAGTACAGGAGAGAATTGTTTTGTTTCAACCTCTGTCTTGGTTGGTTGTTGGTAACTTCCTGTGTTTCCTAGGGCATCAGAAATTACTATTTCTCCCATCATAGGCCCATTACAGTTTAATTGTAATTCCCTTTCTATGTTTGTGGGGGATATTTTTGTTGTTTTTGTTGTTGAATTTAGAAGTAAAAACTTTTTTTTTTTTTTTTTGGAAGACAGGGTCTCACTCTGTCACCCAGGCTGGAATACAGTGACACGATCTCATTGCAGCCTCTGCCTACTGGGTTTAGGCAGTCCTCCCACCTCAGCTTCCTGAGTAGCTGGGACTACAGGCATGTGCCATCACTCCCAGCTAATTTTTGTATTTTTTGTAGAGACGAGGTTTCACCATGTTGTCCAGGCTGGTCTTGAACTCCTGGGCTCAAGCGATCTGCCTACCTCGGCCTCCCAAAGTTTTGGGATTATAGTCATGAGCCACTGTGTCCAGCCAGAAGTAAATTTTATCTGTACATATTATTAAAATGAATTTTCAAATAAATACTGTAGGAATACACTTATTCTTTGTTTTCTTCCAACTCTTAGTGCCACAATATGCTATTGAGGTTTTGGTAAAGTGTTTTCCACATCACCCGCATCAGAATCACCTGAGGAGTTTGTCAAAATTCAGATTCCTGGGTTGCACACCTGGAAACTTATGAATCGGCATTTTAACAAGCGCCTTGGTAATATTATGCACACTTAACTGAGAGCCACTGCTCTACAAGGAAAACATGACATATGATTTGTTTTAGCCAATTAGTATTTGCCATATCAGCTTTGACTGGATTCCTTATCACTGCTTCAAAATCCGTTAACAGTCATTTATTATGTGTTCATTTGAAAAACTTTTCATTGCGCCACCAAAAATATACTAACCATTCATTATTCCCTTTAATCCACATACAATAAACATTTTAAAGTGCATAATATTTCACTGGGTACTCTACCATTCAAAAGGAAGAACTTAAATTTGATGTGGAGTCAGTCTAAAATGTTAGGAATGGTTATCTCTAGAGGATTTCAGGTGATTTTTACATCTCCCCCATACTTCTCTATTTCTTCAAATTGTTTACCATAAGTATGATTTACTTTTTGAACTAGAGATAAATCTACACACACACGCACATTTTTTAAATGCCTGAAATAAAATACATCAGATATTAGCCCTGGGAAAGCATTAGTGGGGGTTTTGTAAGTGTTTATTCCTTCTTTGTTTTATAGGGGTTTTTTTCTTTTAAATTATTCATCAAATAATTATCAGTTGGAGAAATATTGGCCTCTGTATAACAGAACATACATTGTGTGTGATTATTTAGTAGGGACTTAAGGGAGAAGGAGATTGAAGGATTTTATACAATAGAATCTTAAATATCAAAGCATTTGTCATTAAGGATAAATCTTACGAATACGTTTCACACAAGTAATGGTCTTATCATGTTGTTATAGTATGTTAAAAAAGAAGAGGGGTGGGGCGCAGTGACTCATGCCTGTAATCCTAACACTTTGGATGGCCGAAATGGAAGGATTGCTAGAGGTCTGGAGTTCAAGACCAGACCAACATGGGCAAAATGGCAGTGCTCTATGTTTCTGAGTATCAGCATAAAATCTTGGACAGCTCCCCTTAGAATATCAATAGATAGGCCGGGCGCGGTGGCTCAAGCCTGTAATCCCAGCACTTTGGGAGGCCAAGACGGGTGGATCACGAGGTCAGGAGATCAAGACCATCCTGGCTAACATGGTGAAACCCCGTCTCTACTAAAAAAAATACAAAAAACTAGCTGGGCGTGGTGGCGGGCGCCTGTAGTCCCAGCTACTCGGGAGTCTGAGGCGGGAGAATGGCGTGAACCCGGGAGGCGGAGCTTGCAGTGAGCCGAGATCGTGCCACTGCACTCCAGCCTGGATGACAGAGCGAGCCTCCGTCTCAAAAAAAAAAAAGAATATCAATAGATATAAGTATATTAATTACTATATTATGTATGAGAGATATATGGTACATATTACATATATGTAATAAACCATATTTGAATGCAGGTACATGAAAGTGTTTTCAAAGGATATGCTATTAAAAGTTTTTTTTTTTTTTTTTTGAGACCAAGTTTCGCTCTTGTTGCCCGGGTTGGAGTGCAGTGGCACTCTCTCGGCTCACTGCAACCTCCACTTCCCAGGTTCAAGCGATTCTCCTGCCTCAGCCTCCTGAGTAGCTGGAATTACAGATGCCTGCCACCACGCCCAGCTAATTTTTGTGTATTTAGTAGAGACGGGGTTTCACCATGTTTACCAGGCTGGTCTTGAACTTCTGACCTCAGGTGATTCATCCGTCTCGGCCTCCCAAAGTGTTGGGATTACAGGCGTGAGCCACTGTGCCCGGCCCCGCTATTAAAACTTTTAAAGTATCTTTTTTTTTTTTTTTTTTTTTCTGGTGGAGATGGGGTCTTGCTATTTTCCCAGGCTGATCTTGAACTCCTGGGCTCAAGTGATCCTTCTGCCTCAGCCTCCCAAAATGCTGGGATTACAGGCGTGAGCCACTTTGCCTGGCCCTTCTTTTTTAGAATACTGTAACAAATGCCTTTTTGTATACACAGCTGAATTCTATTTTCATCAGAGGTAAGAGCTCCCCAACCTTTCCTGTTCCTTTTCAGACAGCCTGAAGGGGACCTGTTGGCTCAACATCCAGGACAGCCGCTGTGAGGTGAATATTAATGGAGCCACTCTGAAATCTGAATGCTGTGCCACCCTCGGAGCTGCCTGGGGGAGCCCCTGTGAGCGGTGTGAACTAGGTAGGAGCCTGACTGGGGGGCTTCTCGTCTTCTCCTTGGAAAGCTTCTCCTGCCGCTAGGACACATCTTTCACTATGTAGTTCCTCAGTGAAGAAGACCTGAGATCATTTACCTTTGCTAAAATGTTATCTTTGCTGGCTAATGTTTTTTACCTCTTAAAATGTGTATTTGGTTTATCCTGGTACATAAGCAGGCCTTCTAAATATTTTATTCACGGAAGGGAATCAGCTAGAATCTGCTAGATGACTGTATCCTCCAGTATCCTTGTTTGTGTGGTGGCTGTTTTCCTCAAATCATTTGTTTACTTTTTTTTTTTTTTTTTTTGAGACGGACTCTCACTCTGTCACCAGGCTAGTGTGCGGTGGCGTGACCTCGGCTCACGGCAACCTCCACCTCCCGGGTTCAAGCGATTCTCCTACCTCAGCCGCCCGAGTAGCTGGGACTAAAGATGCCCGCCACCTTGCCCGGCTAATTTTTGTATTTTTAGTAGAGATGGGCTTTCACCATGTTGGCCAGACTGATCTCCAACTCCTGACCTCAAGTAATCCACCCATCTCGGCCTCCCAAAGTGCTGGGATTACAGACATGAGCCACCGCGCCTGACCCGTTTACTTTTAACTCAGTTGTAAATGTGACAACAAAACGAAATTGTAGGAAAAATTATGAGAGTCTCAATACAGGTCAATACTGATGGAGGTACCACAGAAAGTCATGTACCCTACCGAATGAAGTGGGGACAGTGATGTCCTTGGACCCTAAGACCCCGCCTTGCAGTTTGTATTTAGTTCCATTTTGATTCCATTATATTTCTTCTTGAGCATAACATGGTTGTATTTTATTCTATAATGAAGTAAAATTTGTCCTGTTGTTCTTACAGATACAGCTTGCCCAAGAGGGCTTGCCAGGATTAAAGGTGTTACATGTGAAGGTGAGAGTATACTTCCTTGGAAGATACTATACATCTTTAGAGCAGTACAGAAAATTAACATTCACTCTCAATTTGGAGATGTTTATCATTTTCAGAAACCTTGACATTTCAATAAAAATACTCAATGTAATCAACAAGTGCTTTAGCATAATTCTCTTAGGAAACAGCTTAGAGTTTCCCATTTCTCCTCTTTATGAAGTTGTGTAAATTTCATGAATGCATCACTAGACTTTAAGGCCCAGAACAGCTGGCAAAGGCACATGTCTGGGCTGTGTTTCATGGAGAGACAAGGCTGTGGTAATTTTCATAGCTGGTGCCTAGGAAAGCGGGTGGCTGGGTTGTGGAATATTTCTGTTTAACTCAAGTAGTAATCCACGTTGTGTTGAATGTCGATTGAAAATGCTATACATGAAGTAGGACCACACCTGCTTTTTCTATTTGTAACATCTTTATTCCTCTGCTGGCTCCATTTCCCTGCAGATGTTAATGAGTGTGAGGTGTTCCCTGGCGTTTGTCCAAATGGACGCTGTGTCAACAGTAAGGGATCTTTTCATTGCGAGTGCCCTGAAGGCCTTACGTTGGATGGGACCGGCCGTGTGTGTTTGGGTAAGATTCACGCCCTCATGTATTCTATGTGTAAAACAAGCCGTGAATTTCCTTCTTTAAGCAGTGGCTAGTCCAACACCACAGAGTTTGTACTTGAGAAAACTTACTTTAAATGAGATATTTAGGGGGAAATCACTAGAGGCTGTTTTAAAAGTGAATGTATTTAAGTGAAATTGTTTCTATTTCATGCCAAAAGTTGGTACTGCTCAAAAATCTATCTCAAAATCTTCCATTTCTTTAACCAGATAATTTAGGCAGGTTCAGTCTTTCACACTGAGTTAATAAGAGTAAGAATATGTTGAACACAGAAGGAAAGTTGGAGACTAGGATTTTAAAAGTTTACATTTGTCAGCTCATTGCAGCTACACCCTGAATACAATGGGGAAAGTCATCGGCAAAGATACGTTGCTTCTGCCTAAAAACTTTCAGTAATCCTGGTCCTTCCTTTACTGCTATTAGAGTTTACATTTTCTTAATACTTTATTTTTTAAAGATCTGTAGTGATGAATCTCTTGCTTTCAACATAGTATTATAGGAATGGTGATTTGACCTTTTTCTTTATTAGTGTCATGGTTGACTGAACTTGAATTTCATGATTGAAAAATACGTTTCTGTTAATTTTCATTGTATGTAACAATAATTTTTCATTTACCTAGAGATTTTTTTTTCACCAATAAGCTACGGAACAGTAAATTTTTAGTTTATAAAAGAATTTTACATAGGTTTGTATTTGAAATTTAGGCATGTAGACAAAACATAAATAATAGTGGTGTTATATGCAATGATCTTTAAAGTATTTAAATGTCTCAGTGATGTTTAAAATTTACTGGTAAGAAAAAGTTTGCAATACCATACAGTTTCGTTATTATAATTAAAACGGATTTCATTTTTAACTGAATTTTGATAGCACATTTAAATCTGGGTTGAAAGCATGACTGTAAAATCATACAAAATTATTTAGAAAACATAATATCCAAAGTACAAAAATAAAGAAAATTTCTTTCAGATTTTTAAGTATTTTAAAAATTATCTTTAAGTGATCTACAGTGTTTAGAAATAAGTATCATTTGAAAATGACAAAATATTCCCCCAAAACTATCAAAATTTTAAAAAAAGAAAATGACAAAATAATAATATCAATACGGTCAAATGACTAATGAAATCAAGTTATCTTCTATAACAAAATACTGTAATATATGAAGATATATCACTGTAAATTATTATTAGGCAAAATAAAGTTTCAATAACATTGTTCAAAATTGTGACTGGGAGTATACTTTGGGAAGCTGAGACAGGTTGATCACCTGAGATCAGGCATTCGAGATCAGCCTGGCCAACATGGGGAAACCCCATCTCTACTAAAAATATACAGATTAACTGGGCATGCTGGTTCATGCCTGTAATCCCAGCTACTCGAGGGACTGAAGCAGGAGAATCGCTGAACCTGGGAGGCGGAGGTTGCAGTGAGCCGAGGTCATGCTACTACACTCCAGTCTGGGCGACGGAGTAAGGCTCCATCTCAGAGAAAAAAGAAAAAAAAATTAAAGCATTTTTTAATATTCTAAGATAATATATTGGATTCTTCATCCTTGTACTTTGCTTAAATGCTTTTGTCACTGCTTGAATTATGCTATATTAATTAATTCTCTCTGGGGATGAGAGAAAGTTTCAGGAAACAACTGACACATGAAAATGTAAAGTATTCTGAGAACTAAAGTTGTGGTAAATGCTTTGATAGAACCTCATGTGAATCAGGCATCCCAAACTCAGATGCTTGCAGGAGCCAAGCATGTAATATATCAGTGAGTGAAGCGACAATAGGGAGCAGTGGGGACTGCAGCAAACTGCAGAGAACATGGACCATCCAAAGGTTTCCAAATTGATATTTTAATTTCCATGCAAGGACAGTCGCGGCATTGAGAGGCCTCATCGTGGCCAGTGTGCTGACTTTTAATTCCTGATGTAAATATTCACAGAGTTCTCAGTAGTGTGCTGACTTTTAATTCCTGATATTAACATTTATAGAGGTCTCAGTATTAAAGAAAGGATTACTCTTCCTAGCTATTACAAGTTTTTACATGCATAGTTTAAGTGCCTTTCCCCTCTCACCCCAGTTTATTCCAGTAAGCTTTGAAATGGTACATTTTTAGTTTGTCTTGGGCTTCTTGAGCAGGTTCCTTCAGTAACCTCACAGTGTGACTCAGGCCAGAGTTCTTAGGCCAACTGTACTTATATAAGACTTTCACATCTTGGAAAGATTCTTATTTACCTGCTGACATTATGGGACGGAGCCAGCTATAAGGAGACTAGCCCCTCGGAGCCCTGTGATAATGAGACTCTGGATTACTGTCACACTTCACACTGGCAAAGCATGTGGCTTTTTGGTTTGTGTTAATGTAGATATATAAGACAGAATCGCCATCTGTGGATCTCTACGTTCAGTCTGCTGAATCAAAATAAAAATTGACCACAGTTATTTTTTCTTTAAAAATAGTACTTTTTCTCAAGTACCTAGGATTACAGGTGCCCGGCACCATGCCCAGCTAATTTTTGTATTTTTAGTAGAGACGGGGTTTTGCCGTGTTGACCAGGCTCATCTAGAACTCCTGACCTCAGGTGATCCAGCTGCCTCAGTCTCCCAAAGTGCTGAAATTATAGGCATGAGCTACCATGCCACGCCCAGTCTGGGCAACGGAGCGAGACTCCATCTCAAAAAAAAATAGGACTTTTTAATTCCAGTATTCAGAAATGTGACTCTGAAATTCTAGGTTAAAGGCAGTTGCTAAAGTTGATGTTACCTTTGGTTTAGAAGTTGAAAGAATCAGTATTGACAGTAACTACAGTAGTAAACATTAATTTTTATGTGTACATTTCCATCAGGGATCTCCTTCCTCCATTAAACAGTTTTCAGCCTCTGGAAAGGATTTAATGTCTTAAAATGTTCTTATCAAAGAAATGTTATTTGATTAAGGAAACTTTTCCAAACTCATTATCCATATTTGTAATTAAACAGCCAAGTGCTTTACTATGATTTGAAAATAAATCTATTTGCTAACAGATGAACATGTTATTTATAGACCATGCTGGTCTACTCTACTTTTAGATGTAGGTGACTGTTTATAGATATTCTAAGGTCCTGGCTAGCACAGGCTAAGCACTGAAATGCTGGTCTGTTTTGAAGTTGGAGGGAAAATGTGACATTTAAATAAATAATTGACCCCTTACACATAATCCAGGGAAAAACCATGATGCAAAAAGGTAAATTTGGCAGGAGAAAAAAAAAAAAAAAAAAAAAAAAAAAAAACCTTAAATGCAATAATACTATAACACTTCTTTCTTTTGTAGTGATTTTAATAGTTGTAACAAATTGGCAAATAGATTATACCCGATCATTAACTGTTTATGAACGGGATCTGACAGGGCTGCTTAAAAGGCACTTGAAGCAATTCTTTGAACAGGAAAAATTATCATTAAAATTATCTTACTTTTTCTAAAGTGAACAATACAAAAAAGGAATCAAAACATGAAGTAGTCATGTCACGAGAGGACCTTTTCTTCCTGAGGGTTTCTTGTGAGAATTAAGAAAGACTGAAGAGGATCTCACCTTTGTTCTCCTTAAATTACTGTCATTGTGGAGTCCATTCCAGGAGGTCAGGGACTGTGTCTTGCCCACCAGTACACCGCAAGGGCCTTGCGTGATGCCTGGTGCTGAGCAGACGCTTGACATGTGACTGTTCAATGGGTGTTTCAACTCATTCTCACCCTGTGATTTCACTCTCGGTGTAGATATTCGCATGGAGCAGTGTTACTTGAAGTGGGATGAAGATGAGTGCATTCACCCCGTTCCTGGAAAGTTCCGCATGGATGCCTGCTGCTGTGCTGTCGGGGCGGCTTGGGGCACCGAGTGTGAAGAGTGCCCCAAACCTGGCACCAAGGAATATGAGACACTGTGCCCCCGCGGGGCTGGCTTTGCTAACCGAGGGGATGTTCTTACTGGGCGGCCATTTTACAAAGGTAACTGCCTGCGGCCAGCACCTTGGTCCTTCTTCACCAACAGGAAGCCTTCCACATTTTCTGAGAATTGGTTTTGCTTTAAACGTTTAACTTCCCACTTTATGTTCTCAGTTAAACTTACGTTTTGTGACCTATGTTCTGTCCCAAGAGTATAAATCCCCTCTATAAGATGGCATTGAAGTAAAGAGATAAAATAGATTGCTTATCTTGCTCTTCTACTCTTTGTTCCTCTACAACCTGAGATGTCGCCCTGATAGCTACATCTGTAGCAAGAAGTTACCTATCCCCACTTATCTTTATAAAACAAGTAGTGAGAAATAAAGGGATCAGAACTGTTTCTTAAGCGTACAGGATCTTTGGCCGGGTGTGGTGGCTCACGCCTATAATCCCAGCACTTTGGGAGGCCAAGGTGAGTGGATCACCTGAGGTCAGGAGTTCAAGACCAGCCTGACCAACATGGTGAAACCCTGATAAAAATACAAAAATTAACTGGGTGTGGTGTCACGCATCTGTAATCTCAGCTACTCGGGAGGCTGAGGCAGGAGAATCACTTGAACCTGGGAAGTGGAGGTTTCAGTGAGCCGAGATCGTGCCATTGTGCTCCAGCCTGGGCAACAAGAGTGAAACTCTGTCTCAAAAAAAAAGTAATAATGTGTGTGTGTGTGTGTGTGTGTGTGTGTGTGTGTGTGTGTGGGTGTGGGTGGGTGTGTGTATATATATATATGATCTTTTTCACTATATTGAAGGTTCCTGTGTGTGATAGCAGTGTGATCACTGAAACATTTAGTAGCCCTGTTTTTCACTTGGGTGCATTACTGTTGTCCATGACAGATTTTTAACTTAAAGTGATGGACCTAATCATTTCTATCAACCAGCTCTACATTCTGGTTTTATTCTGCTTTTAGACATCAATGAATGCAAAGCATTTCCTGGGATGTGCACCTATGGGAAGTGCAGAAATACAATCGGAAGCTTCAAGTGCCGTTGCAATAGTGGCTTTGCTCTAGACATGGAGGAAAGAAACTGCACAGGTAAGATGGTTCTGCTGTTTTATTTGATAAACTCTGTCTGTCTTTCCTTTACTCTGTTTGAAAGTACCGGCCTAAAAAGCTCATCCTCTCATTGAGAACCTGAAAATTTTTATTTATTTATTAATTTTTTTTTAGAGAAAAGGTCTCACTTAGTCACCCAGGCTGGAGTGCAGAGACGTGGTCATGGCTCACTGAAACCTCAAACTCCGGTACTCAAGCAGTCCTCCCGAGCAACTGGGAGCACAGGTGTGCACCATCATGCACAGCTGATTACAAAGTTTTGTTGTTGTTGTTGTTTTTAAGAGATGGGGACTCACTTTGCTTCCCAGGCTGGTCTCAAACTCCTGGCTTCAAGTGATCCTCCTGCCTTGGCCTCCCCAAGTGTTGTGATTACAGCCTTGAGCCACTGCATCCAGCTCTGTAAATTTTTATTTTTGTTTCTTTTCCCTACACTTAAACCAGTTCTCCAAATAAACTCGTGAGAGAACTGCAAAATAGCATGAAAATGCTCTTTGTTTTATATTTAGGAACAGCATACAAATAATGATTTTCAAAATATATGATGACTAAAGAAATACAGTCATTAAATCCACAAGAATTATATAAAATTGAGTAGTGTTCTCGTAAAGATTTTAAGGTTTGTGACATACAAGTTATGACTTCTTTTCCTCATCTGTGAACAGGTATCTTAATATTAGACTTCAGTCACCATCCATACCCATAACATTCTCTTTGAAAAAAATGAGAAGTTCTAACTTTTTCTATTAGTATACCATATTGTTCCAGACGCTTGAGCTGTGTCTTCAGGATCTCGTTTTCAGCACTGTCTTTGTTCGTATTCTTTGTGGGATTTCCCCTTACCGCCCTCGCTCCTGCCTGCTCCTTCTTCCTGACCTTACAGCAGTGTCTTTCCTGGCTCCTTCCTGTGCCTGTTCAGCTGCGGCTATCTCTGAGCTTTTCACAGCTGTCCATCTGGCCTTCTGAAGTCCTGCTGCCTTGAAGTCTGCTCAAGCCCTGTCTCCAGAGCTTCATCCCCTTACCTCTGTTTTCTCCTCTCTGGCTGCTGCACTTTGCTGGGAGAGTCCGAGGAGCGCTGCCTGAGATTCCTGCATTCACCTCCCAGTCCTCGAAGCTGCTTGGCAACACTCATGTTCACCTCCATTCATCACTTTCTGAATTTCTCTCAGTGCTGCTTCTAAACCTCTTCCGTGGCTTACATGGCCTCTCATATACAA
This sequence comes from Piliocolobus tephrosceles, assembly GCF_002776525.5. Lineage (NCBI taxonomy): Eukaryota > Metazoa > Chordata > Mammalia > Primates > Cercopithecidae > Piliocolobus > Piliocolobus tephrosceles. Next base: position 161,547,948 of record NC_045437.1, read on the forward strand.
CCTGCCCCCATCCATTCCTGTTCTCCTTCGTTGACAGTAAATCTGATTGCCTGCATCCTTCTCACACAGCCTCCTCTCTAGTGATAAAATCTCCTTTATCCCACTGAGCACAGTGGCTCACACCTGTAATCCCAGTACTTTGGGAGGCTGAGGCGGGTGGATCACCTGAGGTCGGGAGTTCGAGACTGGCCTTACCAACATGGAGAAACCCCATCTCTACTAAAAATACAAAATGAGCCGGGTGTGGTGGTGGGTGCCTGTAATCCCAGCTACTCGGGAGGCTGAGGCAGCAGGATCGCTTAAACCCAGGAGACGGAGGTTGTGGTGAGCCGAGATCGCGCCATTGCACTCCAACCTGGGCAACAAGGGCAAAATTCAATCTCAAAAAAGAAAAAAAGTCTCCTTTATCCCCCACTCCCTCTCCTCCAGTGACAGAGAATGAGGTGTAATGCTCTACCTGGATTTGGGGTTACCTCCTCTTTTCCCTCCTTCCCAGCTCCTGCTCTGGGTTGTCTCAGCAGGTTCACTCCTCTCTCCTCTTGCTAGCATCTCCTCTTCTTCTCTGCTCCCTATTCCTCAACTTACACACAGGTTCAAAATGTCTCCTCAGCCCTTCTTTTCTCTCAAGCTACCATTCCGTTTTCCTGCTGTTAGGTCTCACCCCCTCTTTCAACCAGCCATTTGTTTTGTAATTATGACTTTTGCCCTCTGTCACCCAGACACATACACGTATAGTCATCTACTCTTGCAAAACATCTTTGTGGTGTTAAAACATCTCTCCTCCTAGACCTCTCTGCTTGCCAAATCTCTCCTTGAGATTTTCTTTTCTCTTAGTTTCTGTGGTATTTTCCGGTTTTGATCATCCTTCTATCTTAATGATGTTTCTTCTCTAACCTTTACAGATTATTCTTGCCTTTCCCATCCTTGGGTGTTGCCAGAGTCCTCTACTCAGCATTCTTCTGCCTCTCAGAGTTTCATCTGCCATCATGACTTCAGGGATGGCCTCTGCTGAGCTGAATCCCAGATCCTGTCTCTAACTCTCTCTGTTCTTCCTGAGTTTCACTCCCACATTTATAACTTCCTGTCTGGAAAGTTTGTCTTTGTTTTGGTCTTTCTTTGTTCCTCCCCCTACCCTGTACTTTCTCCTGCTAGGGACTTCCCTGTATGCATTAGGAGTATAATTTTGAACAGGATTGAAGACCCCAATTGAATTTTGACATCTCTGTCTCCCAAAGTAAAAAAGTTATGCAAATTCTTTTGTCAAACCGGCTATTTCAAGTGCCTGTGATATTTCTTCTAGACTGAGGCAGGTTCAGCTCCTCAGGAAACAGACTCCAAGGCAGAGATGAGCATTCAGGAAGTTTATTGGGGCTTGCTCTTGGGATGAACAATGAGGAAGGGAAGAGAGGAAAGCAGAAGTCGGCAGAAAAAGAAACTGGGCTGTGATGCAGCCCCACTGAAGTCCTCAGCCCATGCCACCGGGAGTTCTGGAACTGGGACAGTCCATCAGAGTTGCCTTGAGTAGGGCATGGAAGCCATGCACTTAGGTACCTGCAAGACCAGTCTTGGGATACAGCTACCCAGGGAAGCGGGAAAGAGGTCCTCTTAGGATAGTGGATATCTGAGGGCTTTCTGCCAGCAACACTGCCAATAGCTGATGGGGCGGGGGAGTAAGTCCTTCTTTCCTGAAGAGGGACCTGGGTGACATGTCACAGTATCTGCTATATCACAGACTCCTTCAGGATCTCCCAACCTGTTAAGTCCCCACAGACAAATCCTTCACTGCCACAACCACCAGGTTAACCATCCAAGCAGGGCTGGATTGTGTAACTTCCCACTGAACAACTTCCACTGGTATAGGCAGTCCTGGTCCTGGATAAAGAAGTTCAGGGTTCTTCCAGTTCTGACCGCACCTCTTCCTTTGTTGTGAAGTTAGCCAAGTTGCTTAATGTCTCTAACACGTTGACAGGGCTGCATTGATCCAGATATAATGTGAAGTTCTGTGGAAAATTGTTGGCTGTCAACTTCACAGCAGGAAAGTCCAGTCTCCTCCGGTGCTGGGGGCTTTTAGTGACCCTATGGGTCCCTCCTGTACCCACACTCATTGTCAGCCCCTCCAGTCCAGCCAGTCTGTGGCTTACTGCTCCCTGAAATGCTTCCTTTCTCTTCACTGGTGCGCTTCATCTCTTGCCTATTTATTCTGTATCTTTAAAGCTAGCATTTCTGTACAACCTTCAAGAACCTATTCAAAAGCCCACACCCTCCAAATTACCAAGTCTTGGCAGAGCAGAGAGGTTTATATAAACAGAGAGAGAGAGAGAGAGAACATGCACTTTCTATGAGACAGACACTGTTCTCAGCACTTAACAAATATTCATTTAATTCTATGAAGTGGATTCTATGACAAATAAGGAAATTGAGGCACAGAGAGACTAAATGATTTTCCCAAGGCCCTATTCTCAGTAGATGACAGACTGGGATTTGTAGCCAGGTATCTGGTTCTAGAATCCATACTGTTTATACTATGAAACTCCCACTGCATCACATTAGCCAGAGATTGTCCCTGTTCCACCTTAGAACACATTCCTCATACGGCTGTTAATACCAGTTCCTAGATACTGGTGGATAGAAAGAAAATCAATAGACATATTGTTAGCTACTTAATTGAATCAATAAATTCTGTTAAGATGTTTGTTTAAAAGGAAGTATTTACATTTTTTTCTCATGGCCAATAACGAGGGAAATAAATAAAGACTCTTGTAATTGGAGAAATAAATACAGAAAAACTAAGTAAAAGCTGGCAGAAAGCAAAGACTGAGACCCCCCTCTCAAGAGAACATGCACAAATTATGCACTAAATCCTGTGATTTAAAAACTTCAAAATTAAATTCATCAAAATAAAGAGATCGTGGTGGAGCATTTTTCCCTATTAACAGATTTTTAGATTAAAAACTTTTGATTTTTGAACTAAAATGTTTGTAAATAGGCCATGTTTTCTTAAACATATTTTATATAGACATGACTTCTCTATTAAAAATCTTAGTTATAAGCATAGGAGATTTCTCAGAGAACCCTGTATTTGAGAGTATAGATGCTGAAGATTATTTACTGTAATATATAAAAAGAGAAGACAAACTCATCCACACAGTCCTCACACGATGGTGACAGCTCATGTCACCAAAGGGCTTACTAAATCGATAAGCTCTTTACATCTGAATATGACACAAAAACACAAATTGGGGCACACACCATGGCCCTGCCCTATTTGTGCTTTCTGACTCAGTGTTGGTCCATCGTGGCTGCCTATCTCTCTGGGGTCTGCCAGTCCCTCCTGCACAGAGACGGGGGCCCTGCCTTCACACGCTCCAACCTGGGGTGGCATGGGCTAGTGTAGTAGACCAGCACTGTCTTCCAGTCACACATGAGGTCATGGGGGCCCGGCTGCCTCATTTACCACCTGCCTCATTCAGCCCATACCACAGTTGCAGGGTTCCTCCTTCTGTTAACATTTCTTTCTTTTTCTTTTTTGAGACAGGTTGTGTCTCTGTCACCCAGGCTGGAGTGCAGTGGCACATCATACATCATAACTCACTGTAGCCTTGACCTCTTGAGCTCAAGCAGTCCTCCCACCTCAGCCTCCCCAATAATTTTTTTTTTTTTTTTTTTAGAGATGGGATCTCCCTGCATTGCCCAGGCTGGTCTCAAACTCCTGGCCTCAAGCAATCCTCCTGCCTGTGCTTCCCCAAGTGCTGAGATTACAGGCATGAGCTACCATGCCCCCCTCTTCTGTTACTATTTCTAAGCCACAAAAAGAAATCCACAATTCAGAATCTTTACAGGTGAAAAGGCACCACTTGCCTGTTGGTGTGGCAGTTTTGGCAGTTGGGGAAAGGAATGTGCCTCAGGCCCTCGGCCCTTCTATCTGGATCTACTCAAAACATACCCTTGTACTGTTAGCCACCAATTTCCCCAACATTTCAAGCGTGCAGCACCTTCACGTGGAAGGCCAAGTCTGTCTCATTCAATTTTTAAATTTCTTTTAAACCCTGTGAATTAGACATCGACGAGTGCAGGATTTCTCCTGACCTCTGTGGCAGTGGAATCTGCGTCAATACACCAGGCAGCTTTGAGTGCGAGTGCTTCGAAGGCTATGAAAGCGGGTTCATGATGATGAAGAACTGCATGGGTAAGCACCGTGAGCTCTTCCTCGCCAGGTTGAAGCCATACTAGCACAGACTCATTCGTGTGCATGACCTTTGCTTATCTTCGGGCTGGGAACGACATGCGTGGCCAGGATCTTTGGTGAGAGAGAGGAGAGATTTAAATGTCAGATGTGGTGAGAGAGAGAAGAGATTTAAATGTCAGACAGGAAATGCGCTCCTGGATAGCTCTTAGGGAGCCCCAACCTCTTGGCGCCTTCATGGCAATGAGATATTCAGATTGGATCCTGTTTATTATAGAATCTAAAATCACACAGACTAGTTACTTAGATGGGACTCATTTAAAATGCATGGCATCATGTGGTGGCCCCAAGATTTGTATTCAGTCATGCCAATCCCAGGTTATTGCTCTTATTTGTGTACTATTACAAACCCTTTTGGTAATCCCAACCTTTTAACCCACTGTTTAATTTTCAGTACAATATAGGACTTACCTCATAGGATATAGTAGGTTATAAATCTAAGATTTTCCTTCACTCTGATTAGTGTTATAGACACCAGAATAACTGACAACAATATATCATGAGTCTGGGGTGATATAAAGCAAATATTATTTATTTCTACCCCTTATGAGCCTGCTCATTTCATGCAATTAAATTTCTTGAAAGCTTACTACCTTTAAGAGTAGAATGTTTAGTTTTTCTGTTGGTTGTAGGAAAAGTGAGGAAAGCATTATCCCATCTCCCGTGAGCATATCTCTTACACTGACTCACACTCTCCCATCAGATAGTATTCTTTCTCCCACGCTGTATGTGTGAATATTTTTCCCTCAGAGTTCTTTAATGGATCTCACGTTTTTACCTTTCAGACATTGACGAATGTGAACGTAACCCTCTCCTTTGTAGGGGTGGCACCTGTGTGAACACTGAGGGCAGCTTTCAGTGTGACTGCCCACTGGGACACGAACTGTCACCATCCCGTGAGGACTGTGTGGGTGAGTTTACCTCCTCAGCACATAAACCTGCCCAGCACAACTGGTAAAGAGCAGGGATCAGTTCTGACAAAGCTGTTGTTTGAGGAGCACATGAAATCTAGCTTATTAAAAGGTGGAAATTGAGATTCCCTACATCTGGACACAGGCTGTGTCTTCAGTGGAGGCTTGGGTGACACTCTCGAATGAGCTGGCATTCCTCTAGTTGGCCTCTTTTTTTATTGCAAGCCACATGATTCGTGAGGAGCCCTGTGGATGTCCCTGTGGTGTCATCCTCCATTAGGAAGAAATGGGAAAGCTGCCCTGTGCATTGTGCACCTTTGCCCAGCGTCTTCCCATCTACTCAGGCAGACTCTGCTCTGCTACCCTGTGCCTGCTCACAGAGCAGCTTGCATGTGTGTGAACACGGTGCTCCCTTAACCCACTTCTCAGGGAAACACTGGGTTTCTTTATCTGCCCTGAGCTCTGTAGGGGTGCCAGAAAGGATATAAGAAGGCTAATGACTGGTCTTTGGACATTGCAGCCTGTTGCTTTTCATAATACATGAAGGTCTCCGGAATTACTGTGTTCTAGTATACTGGCTTTAAAACTTTGATTTAGCCAGAAAGCATGTTCTTCACAGGAAATCTTTCTTAAAACCATAAGCAAATAAGACAGCCTAAAATAGAACAGATTGCACACTAAATTTCAAATCATAATTTGAGCACACCTTTCTAATACACATATATTTATTTATAAGCCATATGTATTGCCTTGCTAGTATATGAGGTGAATTTTATTGTAGATAAAATAGATATTTTAAAGTGATAAATGAAAAGGTTTTTAATGTTCTTACTTCATTTTAATAGTGGTATAAAAGGCTTTTTCACACTAATAATTCCAGAATATTTATCCATGGTTGTACATACTGAGGTACAGTGAGTCACAGATCTAAGTTTACTTTGTTACTTAGTTTTCATGGATCTTACAGCTTAAAAGAGTATAAAGGAACAATGCAGAGTACAAAATGTATATTTCTGTGTAATATACACTTAGTGATCATAAACATGTACCCATGCCATATAATCTTGGTTATTTTGAGAATTTGGAATGAATTTCTGGTTATATCTGATTATATTGTCACTGTTTTTTATGTTATCTTACGCCTGACAAGTAGTTTACATAAGGAAGCATATCACTCTGCCATTTTCTTCGGTTATCTTGTGCTTACATTATTGGTACTAGTTTATTTTTAAGGCACCTGCCCATATTATAGGGATTAGTTTATTTTAAAACAGGCAGTGTGATTTGTAGATTACTATCCCGACACACGAAACATAACACAGTGTAAACAATTAAACACGTGAAGGCCCTATTGTCATGCCTCTGTCTTGTGGAACCATCAGTCTTCCATCAGGATACTTCAACTCATGTAGCAACACTTCACCATCTAATATAGACCAGAGCATGCCAGTATAAGTTCATATATTAAGTAGTATTTAGCTTCAGTTCTGGCATGTGTGCAATCTGTGCGGTCTAACATGATAGTCACTAGCCACATGTGGCTATGTAAACTCAGTTAAAATTAAATTACATTAAATATTCCTTAGTTATACTGTCCATATTTCCAGTACTCGGTAGCACATGCAGCTGTGTATTAGACCACATAGATATGGGAACAGTTGCATCATTGTAGAAAGCTTTACAAGCTTTACTCAACAGTACTGTTGTAGATGGAAATAGAGACTCCAGCATTTTCTTTCAATCCCATTTCACTTCCCCATGAAGTACACAAACCCCTTTGGAGACCACTGCTCTGGTGAAGCACCTTTCTGATGGCTGTAGTGATTTGATATTGTATAAAGCATTAATTCTTTGTATCTTTTATAGATATTAATGAATGCTCCCTGAGTGACAATCTCTGCAGAAATGGAAAATGTGTGAACATGATTGGAACCTATCAGTGCTCTTGCAATCCTGGATATCAGGCCACGCCAGACCGCCAGGGCTGTACAGGTAAGGGGAGACCAAGCAGGCCTGAAACCCATATGTCTCAAATCAGCCTAGGAGAACTTTTGGCACTGAATTATAATGAAGCTTATGCAAATCCTTTGTCCCAAAAATGAATGTGAGACTGGGGGCAGATCTCAGATATTTTGTTGGTCTTGCAGCAGACTCACTCATCTTAATGTAGAAAATGCTCTAATCCCCATAGTTCTTCTATTTCCGAATTATTTAATCTTAGGGTACTGCAGTTAAACATGGAATGCTGCGTAAAATGAAGTTAAAAGAACTAAGAAGGATGATGTTCAATCAACACACATAGTGGGGAGAAAAATTCAAAGCCACGTTAGCATTATCTTTTTTATTCTTTTTAAAGAATATCGTTTTCTTCTTTTTAAACAACTCCTTTTAAGGAAGCAGACCTAACAAGTAATGTGGTTGCATTGCTGTTTTCACAGATATTGATGAATGTATGATAATGAACGGAGGCTGTGACACCCAGTGCACAAATTCAGAGGGAAGCTACGAATGCAGCTGCAGTGAGGGTTATGCCCTGATGCCGGATGGGAGATCGTGTGCAGGTATAGAAAGGAAAACACATAGGCTTTGTACATCTAGTTAATTTTTTCTTGAAAATATGGCTGCAGATATTACCAAGTGGAACTAGATAGAAAATGAAAGCATTTGAGATTGATGAATGACATTTTTATTTTCATTTGATGCTAATTTTGTATCATCAGACATTGATGAATGTGAAAACAATCCTGATATCTGTGATGGCGGTCAGTGTACCAACATTCCTGGAGAGTATCGCTGCCTCTGCTATGATGGCTTCATGGCTTCCCTGGACATGAAAACATGCATTGGTGGGTATCATAAGAAAGGATAAACATTTATACACACACGTGCATACACACCCACATGCACACACAAGCATGATAAAAGGAAGGCTTTTTCAGTTGTTATTTTAAAAATTCAAATCATTTTACTAGAACTATAAAATCTCAGGAAGAATTACTTTTAAAAATCTCTAAAGGCAGATAGTGTATTTATCTGTAACACGATGATTTGCAGATGGATTATATTTCAGATCTCGCCTGTGTATTTCAGTATTATGCTATTCAGTGTAGAAGATAGCTTTTAAATTACTGTGATGAACACCTACTAAGATATTGAAAACAAATTTTCTAGATGTGAATGAATGTGACCTAAATTCAAATATCTGCATGTTTGGGGAATGTGAGAACACAAAGGGATCCTTCATTTGCCACTGTCAGCTGGGTTACTCAGTGAAGAAGGGGACCACAGGATGTACAGGTAGGTTTCAAGTTTGTGTTCTCTGTGTTTCAACTTCTCAGATGTCAAAGGCCAACTTTCAGCATTGTTTGTTTTCTGGCATCCCTTCGGCCGGTTACCTGCCACCAGGCTGTGACTGTGTGTGGGATGAGTGCGTGACCCATAGCATGTGTGATGGATTTGGCTGGTCTCTGTGGTAGCACACTGTCTGAGCCACCCACCGGGAGGCTGACTGTGGGCTGTGACAGAGAGTGAGTCAGTGGGAGTGCAGTCCGGTTCCCGTGGCCCTGACCGCTAATGGTGGCTCATGCAGCAGCAGTCACTTTCTGAGTATGACTGCTGCCCACATGGAAGACATTCATGAACAAAGAGCACCAAAAGACCCGGGATCCCAGTTGCCATTTACCTCTGCACTTCTTTTAAACTAGTAAAAATTAATCTTAAGTTTCATTGAGACCCTTTCCCTTTCTTCCTTTCTCCCATATTTTCCTTTCTTGTTTGCTCTTCTCTGTTTGCTTTTGTCTTCTCTCTGCCCAAATTGCCTTTCTCTTTTTTCTCTCTTCACTTTCCTTCTTTGCTCACTTCAGCCACTTTGTCTTTTGTTCCCTTTCTCTACTAACTAGTTTTAGCCTTTTCCATGCAAGTGGGGCTAGGATGTGCCAGGGTCAAGGTTTTGGATCATGTATTCCTCAGTGCTCAATTTAAGACTTAGGTATGATATTTTTTCAAGGCAGGTGGTGGAAGACTTAGAAGGCAACCCAGTCCTTAAGCTCACCCCTCCATTAAGGGACAGATTATAAAAGAAGGTGTTCTCTGCATGTTCACCACTGACAGGGTTGATGTGAAGCCAACAGAGAAAGAGACAGAGAGAGAGAGTATGTGTTTGTGTGTGTGTGTGTGATTTCAGCATCTGTAATATGTAATCATTGAACTAGATGGAACACATTACTATTTATAGTCAAGAAAGCTTTGGAAAACCAAATCTACATAGGTTATACATACATATATAAGGATATGTGTGTATGTATACAGACAAACAAATACACACACGCACACACACTGGCGAAAGCATCTGGCTGCTTTCCAGATAACATTCCCAGTGAATATCTTTCTATAATCTCAAATAGAAGAAATAAAAATAAACACCTAAATTATAGTTTTCTTAATTCTATAAAATATTTATATTGATTTTTAAAATGACAAATGATCATGTAATTTTAAAAAAAGAATAAACTATTACTTTTTTAAAAAAGTTAGATTCTTATCTTCATGAAAAATATGTAGTAAATATCAATAGGAAGGAATAGCACTGTCTATAATTGGAAATAAGATTTCTCTTGATCTGTAATCGAATGTCCTCTTTATGGAGCTGTGTCTGAGTCTGGACAGGGAAGAAGGCCCCAGCATGACGCACGTACCTGCCAGGGAGCAACGCTGCTGTGTCTTATCTCTCTTCTACTGGAAAGTGGCTGACAGTTCTTTCTAGGGAAGAACTCATTTTATTAGGATCATGAATTTTCCAAATCCTCTTGCAGTCTACAAAACTTAAGAATAAAAGTTAGGCTACCATTTTCTCCATACAGTTGCATCTTTACTTTAAAATGTTACCTATACAAAAATATACCTGGAAGTAGAATTAATTAGTTTGTATTTTTATTTTCTTCTTATGAATTATGGTTTCTCAGATGTGGATGAGTGTGAAATTGGTGCTCATAACTGCGACATGCATGCTTCATGTCTGAATATCCCAGGAAGCTTCAAATGTAGCTGCAGAGAAGGCTGGATTGGAAATGGCATCAAGTGTATTGGTGAGTTTGCAAATGTAAATATCCTCTGCTGAGGCACAGATTTTTAAAGGCTCTTTTTGGCACAATTGTAGAATCATGCTCTTCGTTTTTATTAATGCCCTTATAAAAAGGCTATCTTAGTTGCAAGGTAATTCCTGCCTAAGAGTTTCCTTTACCCTTATCAAAATTTCAACAGTATGCCTTGGCACCTGTTTTTTAATGTGTTGTTGTTCAGTAAAAAATTGATATGCAGCTGGCGATCCAAACACAGCTGTATGATGAAAAATGACTAGTATGTTCCTCCAGTCTTTTCGAAGAAGTAGTCAGTGAGATTTAAAATCCAGTGAAATAAATGGAGGGCAATAAAAGATTTTTTCAGATAACCTAAGTTTGTAGTAAGTCAACAATACCAGCATCTTATTAGAAAATAAAATTCTTCTTACAGGAAATTCTAATGCTTTCTTGGATTCCAAGAGGTCTTATTTGAAGAAAAAAAATGGACAATTTCTCCAAGTTTTATGGTTCTTGAGCCAGAGTCTAAGAAGAAGTATTTTATATCTGAGAGGCAAGGGACTAGAATATACCCTGAGTGTCATTCACAGTTCTGTGTAATATGCTTAGTGTTTCACTTGCCTTACAATAAAGCATTTTTCCAACTGGCAAGAATTTCCAGGTCAATTTAAAACAGAAAAGAAAGCAAGCTAAACTCACTTCCCCCGATAACTTACAAAAAACGTATAGACCCACAGTAAGGATTAAAAAATAGCTTTAAGATCTCTTACCAAAACTATAAGTTAATTTGAATATATACTTTTTTATCCATTCAAATATTTCATACTTATCAAAAGTTTCTGTGCTGACTATAGAATTTGAAGTATCAGAGCTTCCAAATAACTACTAAATAACATCTTGCAATGGCTTAGTGAAGCGCCAGCCTCTAGTCCAGCCATCTTTCCAGGGTTACTATCATAACTTTTCAACCATGCCCTCATTCCCATTTTTGTAGCCCCATGTGCCTACCCCTTTTCTCTTTTCAGCCTCCCATTTTTGTGCTTCTTGTCCATCTGTCATTTTAGCTAAGTATTGCAAAACAGCCTGCCTCTGATACAAGACATTCAGCTGTGTCCAGCCTCCTGTGCTCCAGGATGTCACCCAAATTCATCCTCTTCTTTACATCTTCTTTCCTCTACTTTAGTCCCAACCAGAGAGAGCAAAGAGAGTCTCTCTGATATGTTGGCTTGTTCCCTCTCTGGCCCTCCTGCAATCCATTCTCCACGTAGCAGCAGGAGCATGGATTGGATCCCTTCATAGTCTTCATTCTAGCCCATTGAATTCAGGATAAAATGCATCTTCCCTCCCTCGGCTGCGGGTTTCCATTGTCTTTCTAGCTTAATTGTCCATCACCCTCTGTCTGGTGTATTCTGCTTTGCCACTGTAACCTCCTTTCATTTCTTCAGTCACACTGAGCTCATTTCCTCCTTGGTGTCTTACCATGCGCTCCTCCCTCTGGAAGGAATACCCTTCCCCACCTCTGTTTAGCAAGTTAAGCCTTTCTCATCCTCAGGTCTGACGTTTACTAAAAACTACTTCCTCAAAGGGGGCATCTTTGTTCCTGCAGCCCAAATAGGATGCCCTTTTTATTCTCTCATGACACCTTGTAACTTTTCTTCATGGCACATATAGCAAGATTTAATTGTTTTCTGTGTTTAACATCTGTCTTTTCTACTAGACTAAGGGTTCCATGAGGTCAAGAATCATATCTCTGTTTCCTCATCTATTAAATAAACTGGAAAACTCTTTGTTAATTTTCCTGTTCTGAAATTCAGTATCGCCTTCAGAATTGATCCTTTTACTGATAAGGAAACCACTAATAAAATTCACCCTCAATAGAAGTCAGAATGAGATCTAACACTAGTTTGCTTTAAGCTGTTAAAAAAATTCATGTTGACTATATATCTCACAAAATGCTTGAGTTCATAATTTTGGCCCACATTTATTGTATGGACATTGGATATTGGGTCTGAGAGCTTAGTGAATTGGAACTGTGATCCTGCAAACTAAAACGCTTGCCATTTGTCCAGTTTATGTGTAAATTAAGGAAAACTTTCCTTCCAGGTGCTTAAATGTTGCATTTTCATTTCGGAACTTTTTTGCTGTGTTCTGCAGATCTGGATGAATGTTCTAATGGAACCCACCAGTGTAGCATCAATGCTCAGTGTGTAAATACCCCAGGCTCGTACCGCTGTGCCTGCTCCGAAGGTTTCACTGGAGATGGCTTTACCTGCTCAGGTGGGTGATAGTCCTGAGGTGTGCTCTGATGGGATAGTCATAGAACACTAAATGCTTCCTTATTTGAAGAAAATTATAGCTAAAGGAGTCAAAAGTAACTACTTCTTTTTTTATACTTGACCCGCAGGTGACTATGTATCTTTCTCTTACACTAAACACAAAAATCTGAATGACTTTCCAGATACATTGTTGAAAGTTTTCAAATAAAGGCATTTGTAACAATCATGTACTGTTAATGATTTGCCATTTTATCTTACTTATTTGTAACATGGTGGTTAAAAAATCGCAGCCTTTGTCTGGATCAGACTACCTGGATTCAAATCTTGCCTATGCCATTTTTTGCCTGTAACTGTAAGTGAATTGCTTAACTTGTCTGGCCTGATTTAAAATGAAATAGTAATAATACAATTTTCTTTTCTTCTTTTTTATTCCTAAATGAATGGCATGGGAAAACTGTTCAGCTTTTTGAGATAGAATATATGACCTATCCGACCACTGCTATTTAATGTGTTTATCAAAGTCTCAGTAGTTTATCACATGACATTGAAAGGATTAAATGGAATAATACAAATAAAGGACTTAGAAGAACACATCACAAAATTTCAGTAAATATTAGCTTCTATTTAGCTTCTATTCATTCATATTCTTTGAGGATAAAGCATCCTCTCATTATATGCATGTATAAGACTAGATAATCTTGCTGGACATAAAGTTGAATAATTTTCAGTTTATAAAGTAAGTGTTTCTCAATTGATTTTCAGTACACATTTTAAACCCATAATTAAAGGATAGGCTAAATTATTTTCTAATTTTTGACATCAAAAATGCAGCCTCATCATTTTCAGATGCCTGTTTAAGGAAATGTGTTTATTCAATTTTAAAGCTTCATTACTTGTAGCCCTAGATATTGCATGTTTCCTGGCATTTCTCCGCACTGTGGTGTCAACGAAAGAGCATGGCTTTCAAGTCAGACACATCTGCAATCAGATCCTGACTCAGTCAACATGTATTATTACCTTGGTGTGGCTCTGTCAGCTTACTTGGATGCTCTTAGCCACAGGTTCTTCCCTTCTAAACCTTAGGAGATTGGTGAATTCAGTGAAAAAATGCATGTCAGGCAACCAGCACAGCACATGGCAAATGACACCCTCACTAAACATTGATTTTTCATTCCCTCTTATTCCATTTGATATAATTAAATTATCTTTAAGGTCTATGAGTAATGTCTGTTTGTGTAATTAAGATAGAAGTATTTTTTATAAGATTATGACATGAAAGAAACTTTCCCCATTCCCATAGTGTCTCTAGTTTGCTTTAAAACACTTGAACTAGTGAAAAAGCAAGTTGTTTATTCGAATACTGTAATTTTCTCAAAGAATGATCACCATTTTAAGGTTAATTCCAATGTTTTTCATATCTAAATAATGTTGGCATACCACTGACAAGAGAAGGCAAATGTGAGCGACGTCTGCATTTCTCCTATTAATAATATTACAACTGAATGTTAGGGTGCAGGTTAAATAGCTTTTCTTTAATTATATTACAATTGAATGTTGGGGGAGCAGGATAAATAGACTTTCTCTCAGGTTGATACCCTCCTTTAAGTGAATGCGATTAACTCTTGTTTCATGTTAATGAGCATTAAGTCAAGCCAGTAAAACTGATCTATTTATAGGGCAGGGAGAAAATATGTCATGAAATTTGGAACTTGACAGAGATGGAATTTCCTTTTTTGTGCAGATGTTGATGAGTGTGCGGAAAACATAAACCTCTGTGAGAACGGACAGTGCCTTAATGTCCCGGGTGCATATCGCTGCGAGTGTGAGATGGGCTTCACTCCAGCCTCAGACAGCAGATCCTGCCAAGGTGGGTCACCAGGATTTCAACTCATTTTCAAGTTGGATCAACCACAGCAAATGAAACCACAACAAGGGCTGGAACAAGCTCCACCTGGAAGCAGAATACATAGCACATGCTGCACATATAAAAGTCATTCGTTTAAGCGTGGATTATTTTGCCGAATGAATAATGATGAAGGCAGCTTTCATCTCTTATGAAGTTTTCCTGGCCAAGAGCCAGTAGTTGGAAGTTTGGCTCATTCTTTTTTCTTTTTTAACCATTTTTTCTCTTCTTTCTTTTTTATCACTAAATGAATGACATGTGGAGAAACTATTCAACTTTTAAAATATGCTCCATTACTTGTCTCAACCACCACTATTTATTGTGTTTATCAAAATCATAAAAAGCTCATTTTTGGCATTTACCTTCATGGTTGAGACTTCTGTCTGTATGTCTGGGAATGGAGTCCTCTTCAGGGATTCAGCAAGGGCTGTACTTTTGCTTAACACTAGTGGTTCCTTATTCTAAGTGATGGCAGCATCCCCCTTTCCTAGAAATGGGTCTTTGTGCCTAGTATGATATCTTTCCAAGAAAAAGAATTTGGATTTTCTATTAAGTTAGAAACTCATTTCACATTATATATAGTTTGAGCCATCATTGTGTCATGAATAGGGACTATATGAAAATATAAATGAAGAAAGGAGAGATAGAAAATAATTTATACACCATAGGGCTTCAGCAGAATTTATGATTCACAGAAAACCTTTAAAAAAACTCAGTTTGGGCCAGGCGTGGTGTCTCACGCCTATAATCCCAGCTCTTTGGGAGGCCAAGGTGGGTGGATCACCTGAGGTCGGGAGTTCAAGACCAGCCTGACCAACATGGAGAAACCCTGTCTCTACTAAAAATACAAAATTAGCCAGGTGTGGTGGCTCGTGCCTGTAATCCCAGCTACTCAGGAGGCAGAGGCAGGAGAATTGCTTGAACCCTGGAGGTGGAGGTTGTGGTGAGCCGAGATTGCGCCATTGCACTCCAGACTGGGCAACAAGAGTGAAACTCTGTCTCAAAACAAAACAAAGCAAAAATAAACAAACAACAAAGAAACTCAGTTTGCCAGTCATGCAGCCTCATAGAGAAAAAAAAAAACTAACTGCTGAGCAAAAATGATAAAATGAAAACATTTAAAAACTTCCCCCTACATCAGTATCTAACCAAATGAACAGAAATGGCAAGTACTGGCACATGTGCACACACACACACACACATAAACACACAATTCATCAGTGTCAACCAAACAAGACCAAATGATACACCCTGCAGTGGTTCAGAGTGGAGCCCAACTCTGCTCCACCGTCAGAAGTGGCCCTGAAGAAAGAAAGTGAGCCAAAATTTCATGAAATTCTTCAGAAAGAGCAACAAATGTGGAGAGACTCAGAAAAGGGATGAATAGTTGGCCCTAGGGAAGATGAAGTTAGAAACTGAAAGCATTCATATTTCTGCATTGACCCACAATATTGGGCAGAATCTAATCCATTTTATACAAGGTGACTTAGGGTAAGTTCCTTTTTTTCTCGGTCCTGGTTTCTTCTAAGCACTGAAGTTTAGTAGTAGAATTAATGGAAAATGTGAATCAATGTAAATGTGGAATGACATGATTTATTATCTACATCAGTTTGACAAGAGTTAGTGGGAGAAGGAACAGGTCAGCAGTAGCCACTTTCACCAACGTAAATTGTTTATACCTAGACAGGATTTTTCCTTCCTAATTGTGTATTACTTTACGGGTAGCACAGGCCCTTTCAGAACTTCCCTCTCCCCCAAGATGGTGCTAAGTAGTTACTGTTTACTATACTTCCTTCACATGTAGTTTTCTCATATGTCATTACCACAGAGAGAAACCCGTAACTGACAGGGCAGCTGAGGGTTGGCACACCTGTAGTTCACCCTCAGTTGGACCCTCTGCTCCATTCAGCTGAACGCCATCTTTTGAAATCCAAAAAATGTAATTCCATGGTTCTGGCCATTTCCCTTGTTTTTCTCTCCTCTCCACAAGGTCTGGCTCATCTGGACAGTTTCTTCTGAATTTACTAATTGAATCCCTTGTTGTCTACCCATCTTATTATAAGTACATGATCCTCTGATGAACATTTTCCACCACAAAGTCTCAGAACTTCTATAGAATTCAAAAAATTATTGAAGTTGGCAATTTCCCAGTAATCTCCACCAAAATGAGGGAACATAAAACCTGGAGGAACCCCTGCAGGAACATGATAGAGGACTCCGTTAAATGGAACAGACCTACATACAGACCATTTTCTATAATTTCTAAAGAGAAAGCGAAGGCCAAGTTCATCAACCTAGAGCCCACGGGAGCTCTCCCCATTCTCAATCTTCTCTCCCTCCATCTTATGAAACTTTGGGTGACTGAATACAGCTTTAATGAAACCGAAACCAGCTGTCTTTCACATAAGCTCTGATAAAGAAGGAAAGATAACAAGCGATGTTATTTAAACTGTACTAAAGTAAACAGAAGCTCTTGAAAGAGCAGGCCAAGTAGTGTGTATACAAGCTGAAAAATAAACAGTAGCAACTATACGGGCATCCTATGAAAACAAAAGGAAGAAAAACACAAAAACAGCTAAAGAACCAACCCACGATGAAAGAAAACTCCTCAAGAAATAAAACAAATTTTCCATAGGTACTTTATGCCATATATGATCTTAATAAAATCATAAATGTAGTTGAACAAGCTTATGGAGATTATAAGAGCTATAGAGTAAAAAGGAGATTGTAGAATCAAGGGAAAGAAGAAATGGGGACCAATACAGCAAAATAAGAGGACTATTAAATAAAAACAGGAAAAACCAGAAGACATACAGATGAAAATGTAATTGCTAGCATAGAGAAGGGGCCTGAGATAATAACAGTGGAAAAAAGAGGAAAGAGAAATTAACACTATTAGAGAAAAGACAAAAACTATAAACATCAGTATAATTGGTGTCGCTGAAGAGAGCCCAAAAAATCAACTAGAAAAAAAAAAAGTACTAAACAACCAAACATTTTCGTGCAGTCGAACAAAGAACGGAATATACAAAGCCCAAATTGTAAGACAAAGACTTAGATTTACTACATTTGTCAACTTTAGTCATAGGAGAAGGATTGAAGAATTCAGATGGAAAAGGCAACACATCTCATGTGCAAAGACACACATAGGCTCAAAATAAAAGGATGGAGGAATATTTACCAAGCAAACAGAAAGAAAAAAAAAGCAAGAGATTGCAATCCTAGTAGACTAAACAGACTTTAAACCAACAAAGATCAAAAGAGACAAAGAAGGGCATTACATAATGGTAAAGGGATCAATGCAACAAGAAGAGCTAACTAGCCTAAATATATCTGCACCCAATACAGGAGCACCCAGATCCATAAAGCAAGTTCTTAGAGACATACAAAGAGACTTAGACTCCCACACAATAACAGTGGGAGACTTTAACACCCCACTGTCAATATCAGACAGATCAACGAGACAGAAAATAAAGGATATTCAGGATTTGAACTCAGCTCTGGACCAAGTGGACCTAATAGAGATCTACAGAACTCTCCACCCCAAATCAACAAAATATACATTCTTCTCAGCACAACATCGCACTTACTCTAAAATTGACCACATGATGAGAAGTAAAACACTCCTCAGCAAATGCAAAAGAATGAAAGTAATAACAAACAGTCTCTCAGACCACAGTGCAACCAAATTAGAACTTAGGATTAAGAAACTCACTCATGGCCAGGCACAGTGATTCATGCCTGTAATCCTAACACTTTGGGAGGCCAAGGCTGGCAGATCATGAGGTCAGGAGATCGAGACCATACTGGCTAACATGGTGAAACCCCATCTCTACTAAAAATATGAAAAACATTAGCCGGGCATGGTGGCGTGTGCCTTCAGTCCCAGCTACTCAGGAGGCTGAGGCAGGAGAATGGCTTAAACCCAGGAGGCAGAGCTTGCAGTGAGCCAAGATCACGCCACTGCACTCCAGCCTAGGACCACAGAGCAAGACTCCATCTCAAAAAAAAAAAAAAAAGAAAGAAACAAAAAAGAAAAGAAACTCACTCAAAACCGCGCAACTATACAGAAACTGAACAACTTGCTCCTGAATGACTACTGGATAAATAACGAAATTAAGGCAGGAATAAAGAAGTTCTTTGAAACCAATGAAAACAAAGTCACAATGTGCCAGAATCTCTGGGACACAGCTAAAGCAATGTTTAGAGGGAAATTTACAGCACTAATTGTCCACAGGAGAAAGCAGGAAAGATCTAAAATCAGCACTCTAACATCACAATTAAAAGAGCTCGAGAAGCAAGAGCAAACAAATTCAGTAGCTAGCAGAAGACCAGAAATCATTAAGAGCAGAACTGAGGAAGACAGGGACACAATAAACCGTTCAAAAGAAAATCAGTGAATCCAGGAGCTGTTTTTTGAAAAGATTAACAAAAGAGGTAGACTGCTAGTGAGAAAAGAAGAGAGAGAAAAGTAGACACAATAAAAAATGATAAAGGTGGAGATATCACCACTGATCACACAGAAATATAAACTACCATCAGAGAATACTAGAAACACCTCTATGCAAATAAAGTAGAAAATCTAGAAGAAATGAATAAATTCCTGGACACATACACCCTCCCAAGACTAAACCAGGAACAAGTCGAATCCCTGAATAGACCAATAACAAGTTCTGAAATTGAGGCAATAATTAATAGCCTACCAAACGAAGGAAGTCCAGGAACAAGTAGATTCACAGCCGAATTCTACCAGAAGTACAAAGAGGAGCTGGTACCATTCCTTCTGAAACTGTTCCAAACAATAGAAAAAGAGGGACTTCTCCCTAACTCATTTTATGAGGCCAGCATCATCCTGATACCAAAACTTGAAAGAGACACAACAAAAAAAGAAAATTTCAGGTCAATATCCCCGATGAACGTCAATGCAAAAATCCTCAATAAAATACTGGCAAACCAAATCCAGCAGCACATCAAAGAGCTTATCCACCACGATTGAGTCAACTTCATCCGTGGGCTGCAAGGCTGGTTCAACGTATGCAAATCAATAAATGTAAATAATCCATCACATAAACAGAACCAATGACAAAAACCACACGATTATCTTAAAAGATGCGGTAAGGCCTTCAATAAAACTAGGCCTTCGTTAAAATAGGCCCTTCAATAAAATTCAACACCCCTTCATGCTAAAAACTCTCAATAAACTAGGTATTGATGGAGTGTATCTCAAAATAATAAGAGCTATTTTTGACAAACCCACAGCCAATATCATACTGAATGGGCAAAGGCTGAAAGTGTTCCCTTTGAAAACTGGCACAAGACAAGGATGTCCTCTCTCACCACTCCTATTCAACATACTATTGGAAGTTCTGGCCAGGGCAATCAGGCAAGAGAAAGAAATAAAGGGGATTCAAATAGGAAGAGAGGAAGTCAAATTGTATCTCTTTGCAGATGACATGATTGTATATTTAGAAAACCGCATCGTCTCAGCCCAAAATCTCCTTAAGCTGATAAGCAATCTCAGCAGTCTCAGGATATAAAATCAATGTGCAAAAATCACAAGCATTCCTATACAGCAATAATAGACAAACAGAGAGCCAAATCATGAGTGAACTCCCATTCACAATTGCTACAAGGAGAATAAAATACCTAGGAATACAACTTACAAGGGATGTGAAGGGCCTCTTAGAAGAGAACTACAAACCACTACTCAAGGAAATAAAAGAGGACACAAAACAAATGGAAAAACATTCCATGCTCATGGATAGGAAAAATCAGTATCATGCAAATGGCCATACTGCCCTAAGTAATTTATAGATTCAGTGCTGTCCCTATCAAGCTACCATTGACTTTCTTCACAGAATTAGGAAAAACTACCTTAAATTTCATATGGAACCAGAAAAGAGCCCGTATAGCACAGACAATCCTAAGCAAAAAGAACAAAGCTGGAGCTATCCTGCCACCTGACTTCAACCTATCCTACAAGGCCACAGTAACCAAATCAGCATGGTACTTGTACCAAAACAGAGAGATAGACCAATGGAACAGAACAGAACCCTCAGAAATAATACCACATATCTACAACCATCTGATCTTTGACAAACCTGACAAAAACAAACAATGGAGAAAGGATTACCTATTTAATAAATGGTGTTGGGAAAACTGGCTATCCTATGCAGAAGACTGAAACTGCACCCCTTTCTTATCCCTTATACAAAAATTAACTCAAGATGGATTAAAGACTTAAACGTAAGACCTAAAGCCATAAAAACCCCAGAAGAAAACCTAGGCAATGCCATTCAGGACATAGGCATGGGCAAAGACTTCATGAGTAAAACACCAAAAGCAATGGCAACAAAAGCCAAAATTGACAAGTAGAATCTAATTAAAGAGCTTCTGTACAGCAAAAGAAACTGTCATCAGAGTTGTTGTCAGCAGGCAGCCTACAGAATGGAAGAAAATTTTTGCAATCTATCTGTCAGACCAAGGGCTAATATCCAGAATCTACAAGGAACTTAAACAAATTTACAAGAAAAAAAAACCCCATCAAAAAGTGAGTGAAGGATATGAACAGACAATTTTCAAAAGAAGAGATTTATGTGGCCAACAAACATAAGGAAAAAAGCTCATCATCACTGGTCATTAGAGAAATGCAAATCAAAAGCACAGTGAGATATCATCTCATGCCAGTTAGAATGACAATCGTTAAAAAATAAGGAAACAACAGATGCTGGAGAGCATGTGGAGAAATGGGAACACTTTTACGTGTTGGTGGGAGTGTAAATCAGTTCAACCATATGGAAGACAGTGTAGCGATTCCTCCAGGATCTAGAACCAGAAATACCATTTGACCCAGCAATCCCATTACTGGGGATATTCCCAAAGGATTATAGATCATTCTACTATAAAGATACATGCGCACATATGTTTATTGCAGCACTGTTCATAATAGCAAAGACTTGGAACCAACCCAAATGACCATCAATGCTAGACTGGATAAAGAAAATGTGGCACATATACACCATGGAATACTATGCAACCATAAAAATGGATGAGTTCATGTCCTTTGCAGGGACATGGATGAAGCTGGAAACCATCATTCTCAACAAACTAAGGAACAGAAAACCAAACACTGCATGTTCTCACTCATAAGTGGGAGTTGAACAATGAGAACACGTGGACACAGGGAGGGGAACGTCACACACCGGGACCTGTCAGAGGGTGGGGATTAGGGGAGGGATAGCATTAGGATAAATACCTAATGTAGATGACAGGTTGATGGGTGCAGCAAACCATCATGGCACGCGTATACCTACATAACAAACCTGCACATTCTGTACATGTATCCCAGAACTTAAAGTATAATTAAAAAAAAAGAAAAAGAAAGGCAATTCATGAGCTAAACAGAAATATCCAATACCAAAAGACATTAGATCCATGCCCACAAAATTCTGAGGAAATGTGAAAAATATTATACTTAATTATAAAGATAATAAGCATTTTTTTACACATGAAATACGTCAGGTAGAAAACACCTGTGTTTTCATAAAAGTCCCACCCTTCTTGGAAAAAGAATAATCAGCAATGAAACACAGCCAATCAAGAAACAAATGGAGAAGTTGTAATAAAACCATTATTGATCCCTTTAAGTAAATAATTAGTACTAAACACTGTGGAAATTATGGTAAACTGCCATAGACATTTAAAAAGTGAAAATGATAAAAATAAGCAGTTGGAAGGATATATGAGTGCTAATTTTCTTATAATTTATTGTATAGAATTCATTAATACGGTCTAAAAATTACATTTCAACTTTAGCATAAAACCAAAAAATTTTTAGCATTTTTTATTCTTTTCTTTTCTTTTTTTTTTTTTTTTTTTTTTGAGACGGAGTCTCACTCTTTTGCCCAGGCTGGAGTGCAGTGGCTGGATCTCGGCTCACTGCAAGCTCCACCTCCCGGGTTCACACCATTCTCCTGCCTCCTGCCTCAGTCTCCCGAGTAGCTGGGACTACAGGCGCCCACCACCTCACCCGGCTATTTTTTTGTATTTTTTAGTAGAGATGGGGTTTCACCGTGTTAACCAGGATGGTCTCGATCTCCTGACCTCGTGATCCGCCCGTCTCGGCCTCCCAAAGTGCTGGGATTACAGGCTTGAGCCACCGCATCCGGCCTCATTTTTTATTCTTAACGTTAGAAAAGTATTTTAAAACTGTTGAGATGATTGTAAATTTATCTGATGCATACAAATTGTTTTAGCTTCACTTTCTAAATATGTACATAAATGTCTGAAATGATCTTAAATGATTCTTTCTAGATGGAAACATTTTTGAGTAAATTGTTTTGCTATTTTGTCTTGTGTATTATTTGAATTTTTGAATATGTATCTATTTTACAAAGGAAAGACAGTAATCTTTTAAAATACCTTCTTTATACAACAATTACATTACTTAGGTGGAAGAAATTTCTAATAAAGTTCATTTAAAAGTAAAATAGATTGGGCATGGTGGCCCGCACCTGTTAATACAGCACTTTGGAAGGCCAAGGAGGGAGGATCACTTGAGCCCAGGAGTTTGAGACCAACCTGGGCCACATAAGGAGACCCTGTCTCTACAGAAACTTTATAAACTAGCTTGGTGTGATTGTGTTTGCCTATAGTCCCAGCTGCCTGGATGTCTGAAGGGGGAGGATTGCTTGAGCCCAGGAGGTTGTGGCTGCAGTGAGCCATGATCGTGCCACTACTCCAGCCTGTGTGATAGAGCAAGAACCTGTCTGAAACAAACAAGCAAGCAAAAAAATGCACACTCAGAAGGCTGATAGTACAATTCCCTTTTTGAATATAAATTAACACAATTCAGTTGTAATCTAGCTTAAAGAATTTTTACTCATTTATATAAAGAGAATAACTTTCTTACCCCCAATACAATAAAAAATACCTTTGCACGTGGTAAACTGTGAACATGATTGGAACCATACCTTAAATCTAAGATAGTTGAAACCAATATTTTAACTAGAATGAATGACCAAAGAAGTCTTGTTTAGACTTAAGGTATAACTGTCTGATGACAGCAGCTTAGGATGACTTGTCTAGTCTAGCCTAAAATGACATGCCTGGTCTGCATTCTCTGAGTGTTAGGCAATTTTTATACAAAAATGTCCATCCTCTTTTTGAGAGTAGAAATTCAGATTATTTCCACAGCTATACATACACATTGATTTTCACCTGAGTGAGGAGTGATAACTTCATATTTATTAACTTTGAGTCACAGCCTCATGGAAGACTATCATAAACTTTTCATAAATGAATTTTTAGTCCAATTCAATAGAGATATTTTAATGAAATTTACTAGAATATGGGGTCAATGGACCATCTTACTAACATGAAATTAGGGAAGAAATTTCTTCTCTGTTTAAAACTACTTTATAATAACAATGAAGATTGCAAAATAAAAAGGAAGTAAAAACTAAAGAGTTAATTAATATTTATTTAATTAAATTTAATTAATTAAATTAACAAAAAAGTTAATTTTAATATCTCCAATATTTAAAAATAATTATGTATTTGTGTTTTCATAATATAAAACATTTATCAACTATAAAATATCTGCTGTTTGCACTAATTAGTTAGAATCTTTGAATTTGCTTTTATCTTTTTTTACAATTTCATTTCTTTGACATGTTTATATTTAATTTTTGTATTTTTTGTGCTTTGAGCCAACTCTTCTTTATCATAATCCAAGTCATTTAAAATACTAGACACTCATTTTACCAAGGAAACAATATTTCTTTTATATCTTAGTTCCGTAGGTGAACATTAGTTGCTTGCCCTTTGCACTTATCTACCTAGACAAAAAAAAGCTTTACTGAATATAAAAACATCTGAGGGGGTAGAAAAATGCACTAATGTTAGACATTACATTAAAATTTTAAAATGTCTTTGTAAATAAGAGATTACTATTTTTTTTAAATCTTCAGATATTGATGAATGCTCCTTCCAAAACATTTGTGTCTTTGGAACATGTAATAACCTGCCTGGAATGTTTCATTGTATCTGCGATGATGGTTATGAATTGGACAGAACTGGAGGGAACTGTACAGGTATGGTCCGTTATGGGCTAAGTTGTGTTCTGATTCATTGAAATGAATATTCTGTGCTAATCATAAAAATTCCTGAGATTTCTGCTTAGCTGATCTATGCATTAGGTTACACATTTTTCTGAAAAAGAAAATTATATTCAGACACGTTTATTTGTAGCTATGGAATTGATGCAATTTTATGTAAATAATATTAAATTGTTATCTATATAATTGTTAATATTAAATATCTGAAATGAAACTAGTAAAGTGTCTCTTTGTCTGTATATATGTTCATGTATATGTATTATATATACATGTATATTTGTGATTTTTGTTAAGCAAATAGTGACATAATTTTTTCTTCCTCAGAGTTGCAAATTTTAATTAATTACAATGTATTTATCAGGGATACTAAATGCTGTCATAAAGACTGTGTGCTTGATATGTGGAACCTGTTTTAGGTATATATCAAAATTTAAGATCTTTATTTTATTGTGTTGAGTCTTTCTAGTGATCTTTAATCTACTAACTTTCAAAAATTCCACCAAATTCTTTGGAACAGCAGTATTCCTAGAAAAAGTAAAAATGGTAACCTGGGCATTTTCTAATGCTTCTCCTAGATATTGATGAGTGTGCCGATCCCATAAACTGTGTCAATGGCCTATGTGTCAACACGCCTGGTCGCTATGAGTGTAACTGCCCACCCGATTTTCAGTTGAACCCCACTGGTGTGGGTTGTGTTGGTAAGTAAAGCTATATGAAACAAATAGAACGATCAAGTTGAATATTCAAACTCTCTTGGTAATGAGCTGTGATGAATGTTTGCTACAGTTAACTTAAAAACAAAACATTATATGGTCGCCTTTATTGTGTTTGTCTTCCAAATCAGCTCCACCTTCCTCCTCTCACAGACTTGATATCCAAGGCACAGAGAAGTGCAGTCATTTGTTCAAGGTCTCCGAGCTTGAAAATGGCAGAGCTAAGGCAGTAGCCGAGGTTGCCACCTGGTTCCTTGTCCAGTGTTTGGCCAGGATAACCCAGAGTGGTGGTATAGCTATTAGAATATCTATTTCTTCTGCCTACTGGAAGGGTCATATAGCAAAGTAAATGAAGTGATGAGAAGCAAGGAATTAGATGGATGGATTTATGAGCCAAACCATTGGATCAGAAGTTGAGAGATGACAGGGAGGAGGAGGAGGCAGTAATGAAGGTTCGGAATCTGTGGTCAGCACCTCTGATCTTTAAAAAACAATTGTCCAGCTTTTACTGTCTGCGCTATTCCTGTGTTTTCCTAGAGAAGGAAATGGTCTGGAAAATTTTCTGGAAGTATACAAAAAAAGGGAGGAGTGGAGAATTCCTTGCTTGAGTAGAAATCTGCCTACTGTCCTCAGTGTCAGTTTTTGGGCCTGCAGCAAATGGGAGGAATATTTGCTGCTGTGATTTATACCCACCTTATATACTGTTTTCAAGTTTTAGAGAATAGTTTTAATTATCATTTATGGCTACTCCAAGTTCTGCGTTTTCCATTCAAAATAATTCATTTGGTAAAGATTGAGCACCTTCTGTCTAAGGGCTAGAGTTGCAACAGTGAACAGACCAAGCACATTCTCTGCTTTTGTGTTTACATTCTGCAGGCAGGGAGATAAATAAAAGCAAGAACAAACAGAATTGGCACTGGAGGTGGTTGGAGGAGAACTGCCGTGTTATATTAGGAATGGGGGAGTCAGAGCCTTTAAGGAGGGGGCAAGCCAACTGGACCTCTGAGGGAAGCCTCCAGTTAAAAGGAGCAGGCAGTGCAAAGCGCCTGTGGTAGGAGAAGACTGTGCATTAGAGACATAGCACAAGGCTGTGTGCAGCAAGAGAGGAGTGAGTGGAGGGGTCAGGGATGAGGGGAGGAATCAGAGAAGCAGTCACCCAGTTCGCAAAGTGATTCTCAACCCAGGCTGCATAGTAAACTCCATTTATAACCTGGAAAATATATTGATGCCTGTTACACCCCCAGAAATTCTGACTCACTGGGGCCTCAGTATTTCTTAAAAACTTCCTTGGAACAAAGACTGTGAATAGGCAACTCATAAAAGAGAATAGTCTAAACGTTAACAAATAAAAGCAAACAAATGACCAAAATCATTAGGAATAAGAAATCCAATTGAAACAATTATATAAATACCACTTTACACCTCATATGCTGGCAAATATTAGGAAACTTGGATAACGTGAAGTATTGATGGGGACATGGGCCTTTGAGGAGCATCGTGCTCTGCTGGTAGAAGTGTAGACCAGGGCAGCCCCGCAGAGAATATACTTGCACAACAGTACGCCGATTAACTGTTAATGTATAATCAATGTTAGTTTTTGAGTTTCTTTTTGGAGCAATTCTATTTGTATGGATTGACACTTTATTGCTTTCATTCATTCTTAGTTCCAAAAAACAAAGACTCATTCTATCTGAAAAGTGCCAGTGTATTTCTGTAGACAAAGGAAATGAAGTATTCTCATCCACTTAGTCAATAAAAAGAACTTCAACCCACAGTATTTGGTAACAAGAACCTGAACCATCCCAGGTTCGTGGATTCTTTCATATTTTCATGATGTTTCTGTACCAAAATTCAATTGATATGATTCATAAGCAAAGGCAGGTATGTATAAAAGGTTATTGGAAGGAAATATGTGATGTAGAAATGCAGTCACTAGATTGATTATTTTAATTGGTGTTGATAAATCTAAAAATGAAAACATTTTCTATTTGGTAGCCTTTAAAGAAGATGGCTGTCCTCTCATCAACAAAATCATGAACTGTTAATGTTTTCAAAAATTCCTTTGGCTATTGCATTTTTATGAAGCAAGAACAAGAATAACCAGAAATAATGATAAGCTAGAACCTATTAGAGATGTGTTTGAAACCTGGAATCGGTTTTTACAAAATGGATGTATTCCAAGTTCATGAATGACAGTTGATAAGCAATTAGTTGCATTCAGAAGATCATTTTGAGTAGAATATCTTCAAAACCAAGAAAATACAGATTAAAAGTTGAGTTAGCTATGATTAAATTCTTACTAATATTGCTAATAAAGTTGTTTTCAACTTTTTTCTTCTGTATATTAGTTTTTATAATATACCTTTCTTCTGTAAATGGTTTTTTAAAATTACTTAAAAATAGTAAAACTTAAAGGGCTCATTGGATGTAGTTGGTAAATGATGACTATTTTTCCTGACTGAAGGCTAAGTATAGGCAAACCCTGTAAATCAACAATTCCTTTTGTGGCTCTACGTGCCAATGGCATTAACTCACATGCACATACAGAGACACATATATGATGTTCATTGCAGCATTCTTTGTGGTGGTAGGGTTTTAGAAACCATTTTTGGAGAGGAGGGTTTTTTTTTTTAAAGGCGATTATGCAGCACGAAGCTGACAGACGGGAGGTTCACAGAACAAGCATGACTAGAAAAGTTATAAAAATGAAATGAGATGTATGACAAAAGACATTTGTGTAAATTTAAAATGAACACATTAAAACAAAAATATTTATTTTGCAGGAGCACATGTAAAAAGTAGTAATGTTAAATACATTTGGATGATCTGTCAGGGAAGGAGAATGGGAATGAAGAACAGGGATAAAAGAGAAAGGGACGGGAGGAGAGAGAGAACAGGTGAATAAATGAGGAATAAATAAACCTAATTAGGCCAGGCGCAATGGCTCATGCCTGTTACTCCAGCACTTCGGGAGGCTGAGGCAGGCAGATCACAAGGTCAAAAGATCAAGACCATTCTGGCCAACATGGTGAAATCCCGTCTCTACTAAAAATACAAAAATTAACTGGACATGCTGGCAGGCACCTGTAGTCCCAGCTACTCGGGAGGCTGAGGCAGGAGAATCACTTGAACCCGGGAGGCAGAGGTTGCGATGGGCCGAGATCGTGCCACTGCACTCCAGCTTGGCAACAGAGCAAGATTCCGTCCCCAATAAATAAATAAATAAATAAATAAATAAATAAATAAAAACCTAATTAGAAGGGGGACCATGAGAATCTTGCTGCATCTGAGATTCAGCAACAAAAACAAAATGCAAAATCAGAGAAAAAATAAAGGAAAATTAGTTTTTTTAAAAAGCCCAAATGATTCTAACGTGCAGCCAGGGATGAAAATTACTCTGTAGACTGCTAAGAACTCTAGATTTTATTCTGGTTGAGAAGAGAAGCTATTGGAGGTTGCCTGACCTAAGGTAATGCTATTGAAGGGTCACTGTGGCTTACAGAAGGAAAAGTAGACCATAGTTTAGTCAAGAATGGAAGTTGAGAAAAGAGTTAGAAAACTATTACATTAGACTAGGTAAAGGGATAATGACGGTGGCTGGAAAAGATAGTAGTGATAGAGGCAGTGGTAAGTAGACAAATTACAGATATTTTTGTTTGTTTGTTTTTTGTTTGTGTTTTTGTTTTTGTTTTTTTTTTTTTTGAGACGGAGTCTCGCTCTGTCCCCCAAGCTGGAGTGCAGTGGCGCGATCTGCACTCACTGCAAGCTCCACCTCCCGGGTTCACGCCATTCTCCTGCCTCAGCCTCCGGAGTAGCTGGGACTGCAGACGCCCGCCACCACGCTCAGCTAATTTTGTGTATTTTTAGTAGGAACAGGGTTTCACCAAGTTAGCCAGGATGGTTGATTCCAGATATGTTTTGAAGGTTGAGTAGACAGCCCTTATTACTGGATTGAATAAGGAGTCAAAAATGGTATCAAAGCTTAGGGCCTGTGCAACTGAAAAAAAAAAGAAAAAGAATTTCCTTGTATTGAAAATGCAGAAGACTGGGAGAGAAGACAGCAGATTTTGTACATGGAGGAAAGAGCGTCAACAATTTGATTTTAGATGTGTTAACTTTGAAATAACTATTAGATATTTAAGAGAAGAAATGAAATAGGCAGTTGGCAGAAGGGTCTAGTTCACGGGAGAGATGAGATACAGAACCATAAATTTGAGAGTTCTCAGCAAAAAAGTAATATTTAAACCCATAGACTCAATGGAGTGATCTGGATGATAACTGTAGAGATAAAGAAAAGCCTTCGATTAGTTGATCCCTTAAATATCTTCTCTAAGTTTGTTACAGGCTATCTTTTCCAAAATCTGCAAAGTTAACTATGCAAGTTGAAACGAAACCATTGGATAAACTCATGATATAGATTAATTATACAAAAAATGTGTTGTATTCATATTATTGGAGGTCCAGTAGGTCCCAAATGAGAAATGTCTTACTATCTTGTCCATTCCATGAGTATAGGAAAATATGGTCTGTGAGGATTTCTAAACATAGGAAAGTCTGCCGTAATTGGCTTCCTCTGACTCAATCTCGAAAAAACTTAAAGCAGGCGATTGCTTGGTAGTAAGGATTAAAAGGAGCCTTTCATGTTAATGTACAAAATTTGAATTTCATCCTTGGAGTGACTTTTCCCTAAAATGGAGTCCTTACTATGTAAGCAAGGGCAAGTGTAAGCTCCTTTGTTGCTCTGCAGACAACCGTGTGGGCAACTGCTACCTGAAGTTTGGACCTCGAGGAGATGGGAGTCTGTCTTGCAACACCGAGATCGGGGTGGGCGTCAGTCGCTCTTCATGCTGCTGCTCTCTGGGAAAGGCTTGGGGAAACCCCTGTGAGACATGCCCCCCTGTCAATAGCAGTAAGTACAAAGCTGAAGAAGAGGAAGAAAACCACCTGGTGTCTAAAGATTCGTTGCAATTTTATTCCTGAGCTGGGAGTAAGGAGTGTTTAGTGAGGACAAAACAAAACAATTGAATTTGGACTACTTTCAGTGATCACACTGAAACCAGCCAAGAGTGTTAAAGGATTTGAATTCCTCTCTTCCTATGTTTTATCATGATATGTTAAAAAAATAATTTTTAACCGTAATCATGTATGAATAGTACTAATATGAAATCTCCATGATATCACAGATAAAACATATTCCTGATTCTTCTCAAAGGTTGTTTAGTTCAGCTTCTTAGGTGTGTTGTATTCCTGAAGTCAATTATAGAATGCCTTAAATTGAAACATCTGTTCTAATATGAACATGAATCAAACCTGTATTCTCTAAACTTAATTTACTAGCTAAAAGAACTGCAAGGGAATTTTTTCTTTAATTGAAAACAAATGGTTCCTGTTATTCTACTGTGTATGTGATTAATAAAGTATGATCTTTTATGTAAAATATGTAACTTTAAATGTATATGAAAGGGCACTAAGAAAAATTTGGATACATCCCTTAGGATGAGTATATTGAGCCTGTCATTTGCTGAATGCTTGCTCATTGTCTCAGCCACTTGGACATGGGTATCAAATCTCTTATTTTTCTATTGTTTTGTAGCGGAATATTACACCCTGTGTCCCGGAGGTGAAGGCTTCAGACCTAACCCCATCACTATCATTTTAGAAGGTGAGCTAATCCCACTGTCACCCAGATTTAAACAAGGTAAAGAGTTAATTTTAGAGAAAAGCTGGTGGAAAAGTTAGGGCAGAGCAGTCCCAGCAAGATAATTTAGTAAAATTACAGATGGACTTTAATTACTAAAATGTTAACCACTTTTATTAAGCAGTAATGATCCACTGCAGTGATTTGATGTCTGACTGTTCTGCAGAGAAACTCTTTCCCATTGTCCCCTCTCTTGAATAATCCCCAGCTTATTTTATTCATTTTCTCAGATAATGGTAAAAATTCCATGACAAAGCCAAGAAGATACTTGAGCAGAATAAACTTGCCATCTAAATGTGCATTCATTTGGAAGCATAGAAGTCTGCTGATTCTTACAAGATCACAGTTTTGAAAGATCTAATACTAACTCTTATTCTTCATGAAGGTGTTTGTTTTAAGTGCACTATCTCCCCTTTTGCAGACATTGACGAATGCCAGGAGTTACCAGGTCTTTGCCAGGGTGGAAACTGCATCAACACTTTTGGGAGCTTCCAGTGTGAGTGCCCGCAAGGCTACTACCTCAGCGAGGAAACTCGCATCTGTGAAGGTGAGATGAATTTGATGCCTAAAATGCTCAGTGCTGTTCCAAATAAAATGGCTGCTGAGGCCTGAGGGGAAAGGCCCATCCTCAAATTCTACAAAAGGCTAAATTAAGACTGGTTCATAGCTTTTTTCTTTTCATATCAATGTGGCTAAGTTGTATGATGATAGACAAATTAATTTACAGCTCATTGCCGTAATTCACTGTATTTTTCTAGGAGACTTGATTAAATATAAGTTGGGAAAATGGGGTAGTGTGAAAACCTACAATATTAAGTAAGTTATTAGTGAAAATATTGATAAGCATTACATTTTACATAGGAAAAATTGGTAAGCTTCAGTGTGACCATAAATTTAATATTGATCAGTAATTTTTAAAGGTTGGACTATATGGTATGAAGAAGTTCAAAGGTTATGCAGCTGCCATTCTTGCTTTTGTCCCCTCACTTTATCACATGGTATTTCAATTGTTTTAGGGGCCTGTCTCACCACTAAACTGGGGGCTTTTGGAGGCATGGTCCACATCTTACTCATCATTACAGCTACAAGTTCTAGCTTACAGTAGAATCTCAATATTTAATTGTGAAATGAATGAATCCTTCTAACTGAATATTAAGCATGTAACGTAATTATTTCCATTGTAACTTTTCTTTTGGAACACATTCGATAAATGCATCTGGAAGAAATAGGATATAATAAGGAGAACAACCAGCAGCTGTACTGCTTTAAGAATCTCTAAATTGTTACTAATTTGAAAGAAGCTACAAAGACAAAGGCTTTCCCAACCTGCATTCACTTTAAAATTAAAGTTGGCATTAAAACTTAGCCTAAGTGACATAGGACGAAACCAGGCTTTAAAGAAATTCCAATTGAAGAATGTGAATTACAATTAATATATATCTATATCTATCTATAGATAGATAGATATAGATATATAGATATATATATAGATATAGATATATAGCTATATATAGATAGATATATATAGATATATATATATATATATGCCAAGGAAATTATTTTTTGCCACTTTAGAATAATTTCTTTTGATGCTTTATATTTTTTAATATGGGGATTTTTTTTCTTTTGAAGAAAGCTGTATCTGTGTTATATAAATGCGTATTTGGCATATTTTCTTTATTTCTAAATTTTGCGTAAATAGGGATTTAGAGAATCACTTATGCTTTGTTCAGTCATCTAAGTAATATAAATTCATTGAAAAAATATATTTATTAATTAATGGATATTCTTGCCTACTCTAGATATTGATGAGTGTTTTGCACATCCTGGTGTGTGTGGGCCTGGAACCTGCTATAACACCCTGGGAAATTACACCTGCATTTGCCCACCTGAATACATGCAGGTCAATGGAGGCCACAACTGCATGGGTAGGTAAAGAACTCTGAGATTAATTAGAGTACAGTTGTCGACTTCACACCTAAAGCACTTATGTCTCAGAACTATTGTTCAGGAAGTTTGAAAGTTAAATCTTCGTGAATTGAGATATTTCAGAATCTTGTAAGCTGCTGGCTTAGTATCAAGTTTTTGACCTTTGGATATACATTTACGTTTTTAAAAGCTTGAGTCTAATGTAGAAAATTTCCTCAAATGTTATATATTCGTAAATTTGTCATCTCCATTCATATAGTGTGAACATTAATATACAAATAAAATAACATTTAAATTTTAATGCTTAATTTTTTAAATTAAATAAATGATTTTGAGAGAAAAACAAATATATATTAACATTGTCTCCAAAGAAAATTATAAGTGAAATCCTTTAAGGATGAAGGAGAGATGTTAATCTAAAAATGATTTACGTTTAAAGACTTACTTTAAGATAACTTCAAATGACTTAGAAGGTTTTCAGAGTTGTGTTCATCAGGAAAACGTGATGTCTCCTGCAGTGTGGGCTTCATTATAAACTGCTCATGGATACAAATGGCTAACTTGTTTGTTTTTCTTTATGTAGACATGAGAAAAAGCTTTTGCTACCGAAGCTATAATGGAACGACTTGTGAGAATGAGTTGCCTTTCAATGTGACAAAAAGGATGTGTTGCTGCACATATAACGTGGGCAAAGCCTGGAACAAACCTTGTGAACCATGCCCAACTCCAGGAACAGGTAAGCACTTGCCTCGTGCTTCCACTGACTGCCGTGTCAGTGATAACATGCATACATGTAACAATATAGTCAAAGTCAATGCGTGCTAAAACTAGAGATGCTCAGTTCTGAAAATATTCAAGAGCATCATATGGCTCTATTTCCCAAGTGGCCCTCTTTGAGATTCACGCACTAACTTCTGAGACATTATGTTGAATAGGCTTGTGAATCCTGAAAATAAGATCCATTGCTGAAGAGTTAGAGTTTATAGCATTAGTCCATTTAAACTCAGTATCTTAAACTATGCTTGTCAATTATTGATTTATTCATCAAACAAATATTTCTTGAGCAAGTACCGTATGCCACTGTGCTAGACATGGAAGGTGTAATATTTGGAAAAAAAACTAAATTCAAGAAGTTCGTTTTTTTAGTTCAGTCATGGAAAATACGCAAAAAGTGTTTTTATGAGCAAATTTTACATAAAAGCAACCCATTGTCAAAATGTGCCTTTACATCTTCTTCCTCAGACATCAATGAAATTTTTAGGCAAAAAATAGAGCTTGTCTTTACTTGGTCATGTTTTTTACACAAGACAGATTCTTGTAAAAGAAATAGTGAAAGATAATAGAGATAAGACCAAAAATGCTTGCCTTAAAATTACTGTCCATCAGGTTCTCTTTTATGACCTGTAGAATGGCAACTTTTAATAACTATAGATACTAAGAGTTGAACCAGTAGGCCAAATAAGAAACGGTGATTATATATTTGTTACCAAATATTACTTAGGGTATTTGTATTTAAATGTTTCATTTAATGTGTTGATGAAATGAAATTAAGGAGAGAAATGGTGAAAAGCAACACATAGACCTTTTTCAGTGACTGGAATTCACTGGTCACATGGATTTTCTTAGCCTTATCTTGCCATTATTATGTTCCATACAATTAAATAGAAACATTCCTACAATTCTCAACTTTAAAACTCCATAGTTACGAATTGAAGATCATTGATTTGGGGAATTAAAATGGCACTTTCTTTGTGAGAAGAAGCAAACGCTTAGATTTGAGAGACAGGTCTGTATTTAAATCAAAACTCTTAGGATACTTATTGTAGAACCTTCTGCAGAGTATTTATCCTTTCTGAAACTAATTTTTCATATATAAAATAGGAATAATAAATAATTGCAGCGACTAATTCATATGGTTGCAGTGACAATTAGGGAGATTATACATATAAATTACAATTTGTACATTGCCAGACAATTAGAAACCATTAAATTGAGCATCTATTGTCTTTCTCCCTGTTCTCAATACTCAGTATATATTGGTGGATGAAATATACAGCGTCCCTGGCCCAGTAGCACTTGGAATATAGTATGCAGTTCAAGTTTTACCTAATACTGTTTTCAGGAGTTTTACTCACTTGTATAGCATTGAGTGTCAGAAGCATTTTTCATCTTACAGATTATACTTCTTTTAAATTTCCATTGATTTGGTGAATTGTGTGTGAGAATACCTCTTATAGTCCCTATTTTATTTCATAATGCATTGTTTTTGATTATTTGAATTTCACATTCCAACCAGTAGACACAGTAAAAAAAAAAAAAAATTCGTATCTCATTCATTATTCATTATTTACCTATTTCCCCTCTACAACATTATTTTTGCATGTCTATACCTTTGTGGAATCCGTAATTTCTTTTTCAATTTGTACTTCTCTTTTTTTAATCTTTATGTATTGGATGTTTTTTAAAGCTCTGCGTATCAAAAGAAAAAGAGCATTTAAATATCTGAATAAACATTTTGAATCTTATAATGGTTTACTTGCCTTCAGATATCAGAGCAGTAAAAAGTTAATGAGAGTAATAGAAATAGCAATGATAATGGCAAAGAATGCCTAGATCCACTCCTAGTAGAAGCGAGCATTGCTATCAAATAAATATAATTGAAATCAGAATGTCTGGTTGTGAATAATGTAAAATATATTTGTTTGTGAAAGTAATACAAACTGTTGTTTTGAAGGAATTTGAGAAATTTAAGAGTGCGTTGCTTTGTTTATATTTTAAAGCTGACTTTAAAACCATATGTGGAAATATTCCTGGATTCACCTTTGACATTCACACAGGAAAAGCTGTTGGTGAGTTTTTCCAGATTATGTTTGTTTTAATACATACGTGTAGCATTCTATAAAAATCTATGTTTTTAAAGTTCAAGAGCACCGCAAACATAGTAATCTGTATTCCAATCTAATATAGTTAGATAAGAGCGAAATAACAGGCTTACAGAATTTAACCAAGTATTAATAATGATACTCCATCAGCATAGTCTGGTGATTGGGTTATGGTAGTTATGTGACTATCTGAATATTTGCCACATCCACCATGCTAAAGCTTCAGTTGTCTTTGTCATGCACTTTGTATTACATGACTCTAAATAATCTACCTTATTTTAATCTTTAGATGCTATTTTTTTAAGTACATTTTTAAATTTTTGGTGTATTTTTGCAGTTTCCCTTTTTACTGGTCTAAATATGAATTTGCAGACTTACTTTTCATATTAATTAATTCCTTCTAAATGTACATTGTGTTGCTCACTCTAGTTTCCTTCCTCAAAGATTCGGTAAGCAATATCTTTTTTTTTTTTTTTTTTTTTTTTCCTGAGATGAAGTTTTGCTCTTATTGCCCAGGCTGGAGTGTAATGGCACAATCTCAGCTCACTGTAACCTCCGTCTACTAGGTTCAAGTGATTCTCCTGCTTCAGCCTCCTGAGTAGCTGCGATTACAGGCACCCACTACCACACCCGGCTAAGTTTTTGTATTTTTAATAGAGACAGGGGTTTCACCATGTTGGTCAGGCTGGTCTCAAACTCCTGACCTCGTGATCGGCCCGCCTCAGCCTCCCAAAGTGCTGGGATTACAGGCGTGAGCCACCACACCTGGCCTAAGCAATATAATTTGAAGTCTCCATTATGAACACATGATAAAACAAAATACATGCAATGATGAAGACATAGCTTTTTAAACAAATGACTGGCAGCAGTTAGGGTAACCTGAAGAAAAGGTTTGATTGCCTAGGAAGTTCATTTGCTATATTGACTCTGAAATTACTTGGTATATTTTATCAACTACTTACATTATTTCCATCACTGTTTCTGTTTCTGGTATATATGTTTTTATAAACCAAAAAAATTATCTATGCCAGTATATAATTGATTTTTGTGACACTGAATATTTGTTCTCATCCCAGGGTACATGTACCATTATTCAAGGCTATATGGTAAGTACATTAAGCAGAACAACATATATTTGACCAAATCTGTTCCATTTCAGACATTGATGAATGTAAAGAGATTCCAGGCATTTGTGCAAATGGTGTGTGCATTAACCAGATTGGGAGTTTCCGCTGTGAATGTCCTACAGGATTCAGTTACAATGACCTGCTGTTGGTTTGCGAAGGTAATCTGAATAATGTATGTCCTTTATCCGGTATAATGTGGTATACATAAATAGCATTTAGATGGTTTCTGATTTTTACTATTTCTTCTACAATTTTTCAAGAATTGATCATCAAAGTGTGACGTGAATGTAATGCTAATACAATAATAAAAAGGACTCCTTAAAATGGAACTGTTGCTCTTTCAGATATAGACGAGTGCAGCAATGGTGATAATCTCTGTCAACGGAATGCAGACTGCATCAATAGTCCTGGTAGTTACCGCTGTGAATGTGCCGCGGGTTTCAAACTTTCACCCAATGGGGCCTGTGTAGGTAAGAAAGAGGCTGACTCATTCTTTGGCACTGAGCACAAGATTCCTTAGATTTCCTATCAAAAAATACTTCAAGAATAATTTCAGAAAGATTTTCTCACTTAATCTGTTCATTTATAGTGAACCTATTTCACCATATCTTTTATTTTGTTAAGAAAATAGGTCTCTTCAATGGATTTCCCCAGCATTGGACCTAAAACAAAATAATATCCTTGAGATACCAAAAAAACCATAAATAATTTCATGATTTTTTTTAAAAAGAGGGTTGGATAAGTTAAAGCCTTACTCAGTTCGATTCAGCTATTGTTATGGTTCATTTTCAGCCTGTCTGTAATAATTAATAGCAGGTTAGAGAAACACAACTGTGAAAAATGAAGAAATCTGAATAAAAATCAGATACATGTAATGTGTTTTGTTTGTTTGTTTGTTTTAGATCGCAACGAATGTTTAGAAATTCCTAACGTTTGCAGTCATGGCTTGTGTGTTGATCTGCAAGGAAGTTACCAGTGCATCTGCCACAATGGCTTTAAGGCTTCTCAGGACCAGACCATGTGCATGGGTAAGAAGGACATGTGGCTCCAGGGAGTGAAGTGGGGCTGGGACTCCAGAACAGATCACAGTTCCATCAAGTGCCATGAGTAACTACTATGTGTCTGTCAGAAACAATCTTGCAGAAAATTAACTAGGTCAAACTATTTAAGTCTTGATTCAGTATAAAATTTGCAAACAGGGACATACTGCAATCTGTTCTTCAGTTCAGTGATTCACAGCTTTTTCTCCAGAAGATGTTCACATGGCTTGACATGCACTCTGAGTCACTTGGGCTTGTGTGGAACTTACCATGGCACCCGCTGCCCTTTACCTTCATGTTTCTGCTCAAGACACCATTTTGGAATGCAAGAGAGTAGTAAGAGTGACAGCATTAAACTTAATAAATTTATACACATATGCACATACTTTTTAAAAACAAATTGTTGAATATCTGGGATTTATGTACATATTTTCTGTTTTATTTCTTAAAAATCACTTTAGGAGCAAATAAAGCCAAACTCTTCAAAAATTCCGAGTAGCTAATGTAATGGGTAGTCAAGTGATAATAGTGCTTAGTGAATTCTTGCTGAGCTGATGATTAATAAGTTTTCAAAGACAGATGGGCTGGATGCCATGAAGCTGGGACTGAGTATAACTCCTTAAGTCTGATGTCAGCCGTTGGCTCTGCCTCTGCTGAAGAGTTTTCTTTCTGTGCTTTGCACTTGAAGGGGGAAAATCAAATTTAAAACTTGGCTACTTATAATTAGCATGTTCTCAGTGTAGAAAAGGCTAGGGCTGTTCAGCTACTCTTTTGGTATTCAAGATATTATCTATGTGAATATTAAAATCAGGTATTTCAGTACCACAGGACTGGTTTCCTTCATGACACATTCATATGACAGAGAATACCTGGAGTGTGTCTCCAGGTTCATCCATTGTCTCCTAAGAGTCCTCCCTTTGGACCTCTCCCATAATGGCAGGGAAAATTCTCCAGGTGATGCTTATACAAAGGAATGTACAGGATCTGGTCTTATTTGCATGAACTCCCTAAGAATGCTTGCTTATACATGCTTCTTCTTGCCATACTCCCAGAGAGAGTATGGTTTACAAAAAAAAAAAAAAAAAAAAATGTGAGATTTATGATTCAGAAATTCATATGGGGAAGATCTGTCTACTCATAACAATTCTTCTATGATAAAAACTAGTCGGATTCTTCAGTAAGACCTCCCTTATACAGACTTTCCTTCCTAAAGAATAATACCAACCCCCACCCTTTTTTTGGTGTAGTAGAGTTTCAGCAGACTGGAATTCATAACTGGGGAGTCTGCTGTCTCATATGACAGATGACCTTTCTAAGTATTTTCTTAATTCAGTTTTTTGGAAGGCTAATAGTGAAATCTAATAAAATTCAATTTGGATTTCATTACTTCATACAATTAAGTAAACTGAAGTTTATCTTTGTTTTCCTGGTCAAATTAAGGGATTTAAATTTCTGGGTAAGTGTTTATAATGCCTTTTATAATGAAACAAATTGTTTCAATATTTTCGAAGATCAGTTTTATTTACAATTATTAAGCAGACCTGCTCATTAATACATCTCTGCTAGGGAGATGCTCTCTCCTAGGCTATGTCTGAGTATTATCTGACACAGTCAGTACCTGTTAAACTGTATTATTTTCTTATAATTTTATACTTTTGATTTCTTGTAATTTTGATTTTTCCCTATCTCATACTCATTTTCCTCAAGGAGATATGAGTTCCTAGTACTGAATTAGGAAAATCTAAGTAATTCCATAGTTTAAACATATAAAAGGGTTAATAGCCTATTTTTTTTTCCAGTTAAAAATTTAGTTGTTTGAGCCAATATTTCTTTGTAGATGTTGATGAGTGCGAGCGGCATCCATGTGGAAATGGAACTTGTAAAAACACCGTTGGATCCTATAACTGTCTGTGCTACCCAGGGTTTGAACTCACTCATAATAATGATTGCTTGGGTAAGTACTTCATTCAGTCCTTTCTTGCTTCTATTTCATTTCCACACAATGTGCTGAAATAAAAAACAAAACTAAAGACCAAAAAAAAATTATATTACTAAAATTGCAAATATGTGCCAAAAGATACATAATATCATTGACTGGTTTCTAGTTAACTGATACCACAGTATTGGCCTAAATTGTCACAAGACAATATACTCTTGAACCCTTTTGTCAATCAACCAATCAATTCAGGAAAAAAGGTCATTCAGATTACAGTAAACATATTGGGACTGATTTATGGTTTGGGGTATTTGTATTCCCTTAATGAGATCAAAAATAGACCATTGTCTCAATGTTATTATAAGTATTTCATTTAAATCCATTCTGGATTATTTACATTCAAGTACCAGTAGCCTCCTACTTCCACTTGTCATGGCTTGACATTTCATTTTCCATCAGCTTTTGAAGCCAAGATGCCTTCCCCCCCCCCCCCCCCCCCCCCCCAAAAAAAGAATGGTGACTAGGTTTCTAGATTAGCCCTCAGAAATCTCTCCTATGCGCAGTACAGGACTTTAGCCTTTGGCCCACAGCAACATACAAATGTGAAATGGAAACCGATAGTGAGCGGGAGAGGGTCCTGAAGTAGTTGGAGGAGAGAATAAGAGAAATGACAGCAAATGTTTATTCCTTGTTTACCGCGTGGCAGGAACTGCATGGGTAGTTTACAGCATAATGTGTTGTATTTCGCATGGGCCTGCAAGGTATGTGGAAGAACTTAGGTTTTCTACCATTGTGGGACTATATCAGAGCTCATCCCCACCTCCTCATTTAACCCAACATAAGTTCCTCTCTGTTTTCTTTATTTTTCAAAATTCCACAATTGTGGAAAAAAATAGAGCTAATTGGACATTTTATTCAACTGCTGCCTTCTTGACTAGTTTCTTAGAGCCTTTGTACAGTCAGGGAGAACTAAAAAATACGGACATGGCTCTGATCAAAGTACAATCTTCAAACGACCCAGGAAATTACCCAAATGTAATCAACCCTAAACTTAAATGAAAACTTAACAGTTAGTGTTTTTTTTTTTAAACTATGTATTATATCAGCAATTCCGGTGTTTTTAATATCATTGATTTTCCTGTAATAAATAAGCTCATTTATTTGTTCTCTGAATATGGTCAGCTTGGCTCCAGGTAAAGTATCTGCAAATTAAGCAATCAGATTAAATCACACATATCCCCCAGCCTGTAGGAAAATAAATATTTTTCAGTTAGAAAGAATGGAAAGCTTCACCTTAAACCTTGATTTTTATCTGGTTCTAAATTCATGAGTTATATTAATATCAAAAATGAAAAAATGTATCTTTATGGTTGAAAAATAGTAAGAATCTATGGGATCCTGTTAATTAAATGATCCTTATGATATGTGCCATTTTTCTCTGTTGATGAGGAATTGTAATGTGGGATTTCTTATAAATGCAGTAAGTATGTTTTTAAGTAGTGACTTGTGAAACAATATATGTGTTAAGAGCTCTTTCTGAAAAACGGACTCCTGTTTGCTTACAGACATAGATGAGTGCAGTTCCTTTTTTGGTCAGGTGTGCAGAAATGGACGGTGTTTTAATGAAATTGGCTCCTTCAAGTGTCTGTGTAACGAAGGTTATGAACTTACCCCAGATGGCAAAAACTGTATAGGTAAGTATCTAAATAACAAGCAGTCTTTATGGTGATTTTTTTTGTTTGTTTTTTTGTTGTTGTTGTTGTTTTGGTAAAATGATGATGTGTACCTCCCTTCCTTTCACTTAAGAATTCATTAATATTTCATTTAATCATCAGATCACATGATCAAGATAAACTATGATGGAAAATTTTAGTATAAGGTATCAACAATGGGAATGTCTCATAGGCAGTGTTTTTACTGGGGACAGAGCTTGAGGCTGTCCATGTCTTCAGAAAAGTGGGCAAAGGAAACAAATCAAGAAAATTAGCCACTTGCCAAATAGGAAATATCCAAGATGTCAGAAGAGTATCTCTGGGAATATGTGTTCATGGTGACCCAGTAGATCAGAGGACCCGTGTTGAGTTCATGTTAATATCATTTGGCAGACAGATAAATGTATGCAACAATTATCTCATGCTTAAATTATTTTTTCTCTTCTTTTTCTCTAAAGACACTAATGAGTGTGTCGCCCTTCCCGGCTCTTGCTCTCCTGGTACCTGTCAGAATTTGGAGGGATCCTTCAGATGCATCTGTCCCCCAGGGTATGAAGTAAAAAGCGAGAACTGCATTGGTAAGACTGACATTTATTCTGAGGCCCACAAGTAGCTCAGTATAGTAAGACATGGTGAAGACTCTGGAAGCACACTAAGTGCCAACCATTGCAAGCATGCTGACCTAAAGAATTAAGCATATAGCTGCCTACATCTGTTTTACTGAACCATCAGAAATGATGGTGAGAATAAAAAACTTGGGGATGTAGGATTTGTTCATCACCAGAAGTCTAATGCTAGTCAAAGAATTTTCAGCATACGCTAATCTTTTTTCCAAATGTCAACAGAGACTTTCAATGAATTTAAAGAGTGTCTACAAAAATTGTAATCTTTGACACCCAGTTTTAAAACAGCTATTAAAGGTGTCTAGAGTCTTAGAAACGTGAAGCAGAAAAATCTCGACAATGCTGTTGAGGCATTCTTTTCCTTGGGAAGGCCTCATGTCAGAGCAGAAAATATTAATCCATTTGTCATAACAGGTGTTTTTCTGTTGAAACTCTTCCAGCACACACGAACTCTGTAACCACATCAAAAGTGGGTCCCCGAATTGCCTAGTGGAAGTGATGAAGTCCCACCTTTTTTACAGTTCACTTTATTTCACTTTTATACAAATTATGTTTTACAGCCTCGTTGAAATTCAGAAGCACCAGCATCTTAGTGTGGTTTTTCTAACATGAAAAGATGCTAAGGATGTTTTTTTTGCCTTTGAGTTATCCAATTTTTTATAATTCTGTCACCCTTGGCAAGATTCTACCTAAAGATATATCATTCTACTGTTCATATTTAAGGGAGTTAAATAGGGCAGAAGGAAGCAGTTTACTTCATAGAATTTAATTATTCTTCAGACCACATAATTAGATATCATGAGTATCCCCTAGTCATTCTGATTTGTATAGTTCATTATAAGATTGTCTAGTGTTTTTAATACTTAAAAATTAATAAACAATAATACTAGAATCATCTCAGTAAGAAGTTTCTTGAAAAGTTTAAGATCCTGTTGTTCTTCCGTTTTCTTTTCTCATGCTCAATCTTGATTCTTCTTTGCCTCTGTGATCCTTCTCTTTATGGAATG
The DNA here is from genome assembly GCF_002776525.5 of Piliocolobus tephrosceles. Classification (NCBI taxonomy): domain Eukaryota; kingdom Metazoa; phylum Chordata; class Mammalia; order Primates; family Cercopithecidae; genus Piliocolobus; species Piliocolobus tephrosceles. The sequence continues at coordinate 161,591,141 of NC_045437.1, forward strand.
CTAATTAAAGTAGTGTGTGAGCCACTAGGAGGGAAATAGAAATACACATGCCTCCTTGTATGAGGCAGTCTTGGCTACCTTTCCTCTTAATGAAAGTATGGATATATTTTATTAAGATATCACATATTATTATTTATTAAGTTTCAGAAATATTTCCTTTTCCTTTATCTGTCATTAGCAATGACACTAGTTTGCATCTCTGAAAAAATGGTTTTGATTTATAACTTTTTTTTTTTTGAGATGGAGTCTCACTCTGTCACCCAGGCTGGAGTGCAGTGGCACTATCTTGGCTCACTGCAACCCCGACCTCCTGGATTCAAGCATTTCTCCTGCCTCAGCCTCCGGAGTAGCTGGGATTACAGGTGCCCACCACCATGCCTGGCTAATTTTTGTACTTTTAGTAGAGACGGGGTTTCACTATGTTGGCCAGGCTGGTCTCGAACTCCTGACCTCAAGTGATCCACTCGCCTCAGCCTCCCAAAGTGTGAAAAAATGTTTTTTAATTAACTTACTTCACTATAAGAAGATTTTCTTCAGACTAGTATCTTTTCTACCAGTGTTTCCCAGATGACATTCTAACATGACCACACACACACACATACATCAATATGTGTATACATACCCTGCACAGATATAAATGCATTCCTACGTTTAGTGGGTATTACAGTGAACATTTGGCACCTCTCTAGGTGCTAGAAATACAGGAACATCATCTTTGCTTTGGGGTAGCTTGCTACCTAAGGGGAGAGACCTATTTTGTAAATAAACCTGTTTTGTGAAGACGTCCTTATAATACAATGTGACAGACACTGTACTGGAGGTCCATGCAGAAGATGGGAGCACCGCAGGAGGCTAGGGATCATTGTGGTAGTTGTGAGAGGGTAGCAGTTCAAGAAAGCCTGTCACAGAGGATAGATGATTGTCTAGGTCACTCTTAAGTGTTGGATAGGAATTTCCTGATCAACCAAAGAAAGAGAACAGAAGAGGCTATTTGGAAACGTGTAGGTAGCATGAGCACAATAAGGAGCGTAGAATGGCTGGCTTAGAAGACTAAGCTCAGGCCTACGGTCAGTGTGGAGCCATTGCAGGAGTTGTTGTGTTTTTTTGTTTTTGTTGTTGTTGTTGTTTGAAGGGGTGAGTTGGTTTCTGCAGTTTTTTTGTCATTTTATAGAAGGGTTGTGATGACTCTTTTGTTAAACTTCTCCCAACATGAACTGAGAACTTGTATGTGCCAGATACCGTGCTAGGAGCTGAAGGTTCAACAGCGAGCCAGACAGACATGTCATGTCCTCATGGAGCTTACATTCTAATGTGCCTGATAGTATTTTTTTCATTTGGTTAAAACATTCCATTAAATAAGTACTTCCCACAAAAAATGACGAAAAATCACTAGTGAGGCATGCATGCTTATTTATTTTAAGGAAATGTTCTAGGGAAATGGGGAAATGATAACTCTGTCAAAATATGTCTCAGCCCTCCAGTTCCATAGGCACAGATTTTCAAATGTTACCAGATGGATGTTTTAGAAAGGCACCCCTGGTGGCAATGTGACAAGAAGACAGGGAGGTGTAGACATCAGTTGAGAGACTGGTGGCAAATGATGGTGGCTGTGGAAATACTGAGAAGGTAGAACTGGCTGCCACGTTCTGCTTGCATGTGGACTGAAAAAAGGAGAGAAATAAGGGTGACTTGGAGATCACAATTTGGATTACTGAGAGAGAGGTATCAGGGAGACGGGGACCAGTTCGTAGAACATTTGGCCACATGGAGCCTGCAGTGCCCATGAGACGTGGAGTTGTTCATGTCAGGCAGGCAGGTAGACATACATACACCCCTAAAGATCAAAGACAGGAAGGTGGACATGGACTCGGGACTCTCTGGCACATGGTTGGTTGAAATCGAATATTACTTTTGACTTCTGAAGCAATAATAGTTTATGAATAAATTAAACATACAACATAATGTCATCTCTTGTCTGAAATATCAACTGGCTAGTGGACTATGAGAGTACGGACAGGTGTTTATTTTCAAGTGTTGAATGACTAATAAATACTCCCCCTCTTCTGCAGATATAAATGAATGTGATGAAGATCCCAACATTTGTCTTTTTGGTTCCTGTACTAATACTCCAGGGGGCTTCCAGTGCCTCTGCCCCCCTGGCTTCGTACTATCTGATAATGGACGGAGATGCTTTGGTAAGATTTGGAATGACTTCAGTGTCACAGTTCGCCCTTACAAAAACTTTAAAGCTGGATTGTAAACCATCATGCTGGTATTAGTACTAACAAAATACATGTCTATGCTAAAATATATCTGCAAGTTAAAAATTTAGGTCTCAAACATACGCAGTGAACAATTTTTAAGGTACGTTGAATTATTGCCACTGTTTCTACATTTTTATAAATTTTTTTACTAAAAGAAAAATTCTTATTCTGATTTATCAGTATGACTATGTTAATTTTGTTGTTGGCATAGCTTTTTTATACATTGGTGTATGTGTTGCTTTTGGTGTGATGTAACTTACTGAAAGTTACCTCAATTGTTTTTCTTAGGCTATCATGCAACAGTGAGAAGAGACACTGTGGAAATCATTTTGATACTGAGCATGATTTCTCGAATTTCCTTAGCACATTATAAAAATATTTTAAGCATGTTAAAAAATTAAATAATTTTGTAGCCAGGTCAATCTAAATTGGCAAATGAAATCAGCAATGGAAGATTTCCAGACCTGTCTTAACCGTTGATCTAGTCTGCATCGCGTGTTCTACAATGAGAAATGTTCTGTCCAAACAGTGTTACAAAAGAATTCCATCTGTAATGTTTGCTTTTTTGATTAGATACTCGCCAGAGCTTCTGCTTCACAAATTTTGAAAATGGAAAGTGTTCTGTGCCCAAAGCTTTCAACACCACGAAAGCAAAATGCTGCTGTAGTAAGATGCCAGGAGAGGGCTGGGGGGACCCCTGTGAGCTGTGCCCCAAAGACGATGAAGGTAAGAGCCATGACATCAAACAGCACTTTGTGTACCAGTTTTTGAATATTTGCCAGAGTGGCTTTAACCATGTAATTTATGAATATTTTGAGGGTTAGGTCATCTCCTTGCATATAAGTTTTGATGGTTCATTGAACAACCTAGCCTGAGAAACTTCTTTCAGCTTTTGAATAAGACATGTCTGAGCACAGGTGGTGTTACCCTTTTATTTCATTCCCCACCTCCAAGGTTAGTATTACTTGCTTTCAGAAGTATGAATTTGAGAGGTCCAAGGCAGGAGAAAGAAGGGAATGGAAATTATATTCCGAGTTGCTGCAGGAGTCCCATGTGGGCATTGTATCACAGGCTGTGGCTCTCAGAATGTTACATTAAATTCTGAGAAGCTGAGTCAGCACAATGGCCCTTTATAGGAAAAGATCAATAGCCTCAGGTCTCGTTGGCACCCACAAATTATAGGATAAATCCCAGCAAACTCCAGCTGGCTTGGCCTCTAGGTTAGGGATAGCTTCTGAGTGTGATGGGCAGGGAAGGTCTCTTTAGCTGCTCAGCTTTAAATGAGCAAAGAGAAAGAACCAGGAGCACTGAGCAGGTGGCACCCTAGAAGGTGGCCCTCACTAAATATGCTTTTGAACTGAATCATAAAAATAAAAGACTCTTGTTATAGACAGCTTTGTAACAGAAACATAAGTATAATTTCATGTATATTGTTCATCCTTTCTTAACTCCTCTGATAATTTCAAGTCTTTGTAATTTGTATTTTTCTTTGTAGTTGCGTTTCAGGATTTGTGTCCATATGGCCATGGAACTGTCCCTAGTCTTCATGATACACGTGAAGGTGCGCTTTGATTTTATTACTGTATTCTTATTTAATACAAACATATTATTTTACATTTATTTTATAACTCATGCTAACTTTTCTATATAACATGTAGTATATTGTACTTAACGGACATATATAACCCTTATTTTGTATCATATACATTATACGTATATCATAAGACTATATCGTGATATATGAAATACATTACATATTTCTCTGACAAAAGAAGTATTTACAATTCTGTGTTGAATAGACATACACAGTATTGGCATATCTTTTTAGTTATTTATTTATTTTGAGATGGAGTCTCACTCTGTCACCCAGGCTGGAATGCAGTGGTGTGATCTAGCTCACTGCAACCTCCACTTCGTAGGTTCAAGTGATTCTCCTGCCTCAGCCTCCCCAAGTGGCTGTGATTACAGGTGTGTGCCACCACACCTGGCTAATTTTTTGTGTGTTTTTAGTAGAAATGGGGTTTTGCCATGTTGCCCAGGCTGGTCTTGAGCTCCTGACCTCAAGTGATCCACCTGCCTCGGCCTCCCAAAGTGCTGGGATTTGCAGGCGTGAGCCACCACGCCCAGCCGGCGTATCTTTTTATATGAGGAAATTAACGGGCAGTTCTATGTTTTAGATGTCAATGAGTGTCTTGAGAGCCCGGGCATTTGTTCAAATGGTCAATGTATCAACACCGACGGATCTTTTCGCTGTGAGTGTCCAATGGGCTACAACCTTGACTACACTGGAGTACGCTGTGTGGGTGAGTGTTGGCTCCACATTATAGAATTTTAAAGTTGTATTTTATTTCTCATATTCAGTAAAAGGTCTCTCAGGCACCCTGGGTGATGTTAGGATTTATAAATCCAGGATAAATAGCTAGTAGTGGCACCTTCTTCACCAGTCTTACATTTTCCAGTCAGACCTGATTTACATGAAGATGGAGAGAGGTACCAACCTCTGTCTTCAGCCAAACATACAAAATCTTATGTGTCCTAGAGACTTACAATTGCCAAAATCTCTCATTGGACATGAAATCCATTTTACTCTGTGTTCTTCCGTGCCTGCTTTTGAAGCAGAGGACCACATTCTTCTTCTGAATTTGTCATCTTTAGGGCAAGTATTGCTGCCTGGGGGCCAGAGCATTGAACACTGATCCTTCAGATCCTCTGCACTGTATGACAGCCAGCCAGCCAAGGCCCAAGGGATGCCAGGGTTACATGTGCCCTTCTCAGATCCTGGAAATGAGTGAGGGCCAAGCGTGGGTCTTCCTGGGCATGCTCCTGTTAAACTAAAATGTCTTTGTGGCACTTTCTTGTTATTCGTTTTCAGATACCGATGAGTGTTCAATTGGCAATCCGTGTGGAAATGGTACATGCACCAATGTTATTGGGAGTTTTGAATGTAATTGCAACGAAGGCTTTGAGCCAGGGCCCATGATGAATTGTGAAGGCAAGTGATCTATGTCTTAAATATTAATTCTTCTTGACATAGAAAGTTTTTAATGTCTCGATATTTATTTATATAGTTTCTGATATTCTGCTGGTGAGCATATGGTGGGCTTTTTTGTTTTTTGGGTTTTTTGTTTGGTTGGTTGGTTTTTAGTTTTCCTTTAGTACAGTTACAGTAGCTGCTGTAAAGCCCTTGTCTGATCATTCCAGCATCTGGGTCATCTCAGGATTAGCATCTCTTGATTGTCTGTTCCCTTGAAATGGAGTCACGGTTGGATTTATACTCTGGATATTGTGAAAGATATGCTTCGAAATCAGTTTTATTACTCGGAAGAATATTGATGTATTTGTCTTAGCAGACAGTCATCTCTAGTAGGCACAATAGCAGACTCTCAGGCTTGAGAAGGGCGATGACTCATCTATCAGTTTGTTAAAACTTACTCACTGGCATTCTTGATTTTGCCCCACACATGCATAGTACAGTCATGCCACTTGAGCTGACTGGATGAAAAACACATAGTGTTTCTCCTTCCCTGGCCTTCTTCTTTCCAGGGTTCCCCTCTCCTTAGCAGACTTGGTTGCCCTAAGATCCCCTCCCCTGGTTCCTCTGGATGGTATCTCAGAAAGTTTCTACTGGAGAGTTAGCTACCAGATGACAGCACTGCCAGGCCATGGTCATCTGGAGGGTAATTTCAGAAAGAAAGAAGCCAAATCGATGTGAAATTACTCCCTACTGGTTGTTTGCTCTGAGTTTCAGCTCACCACTAAAAACTTCAGGTAGTTTTTATATTCTTCCCAGAGTTTATAGCTGTTATTTTTGAAAGATGAGTTTGTTAGGTACTGAATTCCACTTACCAGATGTGTAATAAGTTCTACTATTCTATTGCTTTCTGTATGACCGCCAAGTAAATGACATCAACATTTAGTTATATAAATAATTAGAAGTCTAAGCTGAGCACATGCCTATCCATTTCTTTGGTCAGATATCAACGAATGTGCCCAGAACCCACTGCTGTGTGCTTTCCGCTGCATGAACACGTTTGGGTCCTATGAATGCACGTGCCCGATTGGCTATGCCCTCAGGGAAGATCAAAAGATGTGCAAAGGTAAGGCCACAGACATGGGAGTAGTTCGAACCTTATTTGTCATGCTGGAGATACATTTTAATAATTTTACAGTTCTCAACTAATTTCTTCTAGAGCTTTACAGAAATATACATATGACAGCATTTTGCTAGTGGATTTCCATACCTAGAGAACAAGACACATGATGGTATTTTTGTAAAATCAAGTCAGAGATAAGAGGGGTTGAGAAGCCCACTATTATCACACTTTTGGATTCTTAATAAAGCAAAGATTGCCCTTCCCTGAACTTCTTATCACTATGAGCAGTACTGAATCTTACTCATCTGGAATATAGCCAGTAGCTGACAATGGCTGGGCTTCTCCTTTCTCTGTCCCACCATAAGATTACATGTTAAGTGTCAGAAGACCACACCTATGACTTAAAAGTACTAAACTACAGCTTGCTCCAGATAATTTCCTATTTTTGTTTTTTGTTCTAGATCTGGACGAATGTGCTGAAGGGTTACATGACTGTGAATCTAGGGGCATGATGTGTAAGAATCTCATCGGCACCTTCATGTGCATCTGCCCTCCTGGAATGACCCGAAGGCCTGATGGAGAAGGCTGTGTAGGTAAGTGGTAAGGGAAGGTGTCTGCTTATGTAATGCCTCCACTTCCAGCCTACTTAATGGCACTACTCCCACCTCATCTTAACTGCAAGCGAACTATTTTTCCAGATGTGTTAAGGCAGTGGTACAGCTAGCTTTCTTCCATCTCAGGGTCTCTGCTAATATAATAGGTTCCGGATTGTGGCATTTATGCCTGCTCAAGAATACCTGCCCTTTTGATTTTTCATATTTTAAAGAAAATTGTAAATAAAACTATATATGTTCTGTAGGCACATATGTAACCAAGTAAATATATAGAAAAACATTTAAAAAGATAAACTAGGGTGGTTCTTTTATTAATTCATAGAAGGAATTACTGCTAGGGAAGACATTGAGATTAGAAGTAACTAGTCTGAGGTGACTTTAGATTTAAAATCTGTCAGTTTTAATTTTTTCACAAAAGAGTGAGTTTCTGAACTATTCTGAATTACATGTGTCATATAAAAAATAATATATGCAACAAATTATAATTGGATTTTTTAGTTTCTTTTCTTCGTTAGATATTTCATTCAAATACAGTACTTAATAAAGTTAAAAATAGACCTACATAGATGTAGTTATGCAGTGATTCTTTCAAAAACACTATTCTTCCAAGATCTGTTATCTCAGAAGATTAACCTAAACTCCTAAGTGATAACGTGTGTTCCTCCAAGTCTAGCACAGGGCAAAATGCTAATAACTATGTATGGAAGAAGGGAAATCAGCATTGTTAATCATCCTGTCTTCTTACTGTACATGAAATTTCTTTTCATGTATTTCTCTTTTAATTTATTTGAATGAAAATAATGCATGTATGTGCTGTTTAATCAGAGATTGGCTAAAATACTTAGAAATGTGTTTTAATTTTTAGGCATATAAATTTCTTATTTTTATAACTAGCTGAATTTTATATTACACTATCTTTATTACATTTGAAGATGTGTTTTCGGGGTGGAGGGAGTAAGCACTGTGATCAGATTAAGAACACAGGTTTCTGGTTGTGGATCTGTCATAAATGATCTAGATGACTTGAAAGTGATTCAGTTCCCTGTTCTTCAGTTACTTCATCTGCATACAGTGAGAAACCTAGTCTGCATGATTTATAGGAGTGGTGGTGGCGTGTTTTGGGGAAGGGTGTATCTGCTCTAGTTCTAATATTCTATCATCCTCTGAACTTTTTCAAAGAAAAGACCCAGGGCAGAATTCTACACTTGTATTCTTTTCTTTGTTAAACAGCACTACAAAAGATACAGGTTCTGAAACTTTTCTGATCCTCAAGCTTTTCATTATACCATGCTGACAGCTGAAATGTCTGTCTGAAAAATTTTTTTGATCATCACAATACTCTTTGTAGAACAGTTTCATGCAAACAATATGTTTTCACAACTGGCAATTACAGTTTAAAAACAGCAAAAATATTATTACAAACAAAAAGTATTTACAAAAGTCAGGATGAAAAATAAAGCCACAAAAACAATCAATAAAAATGCCAATGCATGAAATTGGAACCAAACAGAATTAGCCAAAAAAGTCGATTGCAACAGAAACTAAAAGCATTACAGTTAAGGGAATTAAAGTTATGCAGGAAATCTAAAACCTCTTTAATGAAAACCGTAAACCTAATCAGAGACAGAAACTTGACTATGCAATATATTATGCCTCAGTAATTATTTCTTAAACAAATAAATGAATCAAGAAATCTGATAAGTAGAACATTGTTTTACCAAGATCATTAAATTTTCTTCTTTAGACTTTGGCAGACTGTCCCAATTTTTGAAAGTTTATCCAACCATCTTTGATTAGAAGATCACAGACATAAACAAATGAGAAAAGTATGGAGTGTTTTTGTAGAGACCCATTTCTACACTGCAGTGTGAAGATAGGTAGACACAAATGAGAAAATACTGAGATGCTATTTAATTATCAACAAACTAGTCTCCTAGACATGGCACCTGCCAGAGGTGAGGCAGGAAGAGGAGAAGCAGCAACTATCAGAGATTCTAAGGCTTTTAGAACTTTATCAGAGACACATGACTCCCTAAATTACCTGGAAGCCCGAGCATAGTGCCCCAAGGTTAGAGAGCATGACAGATTTGGTGAGAGGGTGTTCATACAACAAATATGAATTGAAACTACACATTAGGCCCAGTGTAGCACCTGTGACCTGCTACACTATTTTTCAGTGAGTAGCTGAACTGGAGAAAATTGTTCAAAGATGAATAATTACACAAGACCAGTGTAGCTGAAGTTTGTGCAGGAGAGTGGCATGAAGTGGGTCTGAAGGTAGGCAAATGCCTTGGAAAGGAATTTGGTTTTATGCTCAAAGTGTTATGGCAGAGTGACTTGGAGTATGAGCCCTGGGGATGGACTATAAATGTTAGCAATCTAGGTTCGTATCTGCTAGCTCTGTGACCCTGGGCAAGTTGGCTTAAATACGTGCCTCAGATTCCTCATGTAAAAACAAATAGGAATTTTGAGCACAATTTCATGGGATTACTGGGAGGGTTAAATTAAAAAATTCACGTGAAACCCTTAGTACAGTGCTTGGCATAGAGTAAAATTTCAATTAAGTATTAGTTGTTGTTATTTTCTATTTTACATTTTTAAAGATATCTGGCTGCCTTATAGGTAATGGATTTTAAGGAGGTGGTAGCAGAAACAAGAGTTTCATTTAGGTGACCGTCTTAAACATCCAGGTGAGAGAAAAAGGAGGCTCAGATTAGGGCCACCGTAGTGTGGAAAAGGAGTGGACAGATTCAGAAAATGTGTTGGAAATAATCACAGATTGGATTGCTGATGGATTGATTGAATATGTATAAAAGATAAGTCCCAGGATTTTTGCTTGAGCAACTATAGTAAATTAGCTTATTATAATAATTTACTTGATGCTACTATTAGCTGATACGGAAAAGATTGTAAGAAACAGATTTGGTTGGGGACACAGAAGAATGAAAGATCTATTTTGGTTGTGTTCAGTGTCAGATACGTACTAGCTTTCCAAGTGGGAATATCAAGTCAGCAGACATATTCATGAGCCATAGATGTAAATTGCTAGCAAATAGTGTTTGAAAAATTATGAGATTGACTGAGAAAACCAAGAGAGAAATCCTGGAGAGTAGAAGGAGCAGGGCTTCTTCCCAGGAGACTGGACTCTGGTTGTTCCAGTATTTAAAGTGACTAAAAATAGTAGGAGACTAAGAAAGAGTAGCCAGCAAGATAGGAAGTTCTCCATGTCCGTGTGGTGTCCTGAGAACTAAAGTGGCCATTTTTGTATGATGCTACTAAGATGTAGAGTAACATAGAGTTGTAATTAGATTTGGTGACTTCTTCAGGAAGTTTCAGTGGAACACACGACATTAAGGAAACAATCAGTGATAAGGAAGCGGAATTTATCGTCATAGATCATTCTTCCAGAATTTTTGTTCTGAAAAGGAATGAATACATATGGCAGTAGCTAGAGGGGTGATAGGTGAATAAGAGAGTTTTTTGTATTGTTTCAAGACGAAAGTTACTAGAGAATTTATGCTGAGGGAATGATTCCTTGAAAAGGGAGTATTGTGAAATCTGGGAAGGCAATCTAGAGTACCAGTATAAGAGCTGGCCTCAGAGAAAAAACAAAGATAGTTTAGCTGTCGGAAGAGGACAAAAGGTTGAAAGTGAGGGTACAGCCAGGTGGTTCACAGGGGAGAGATGTCTGATGTGTCTGAGTGTGTGTAGTGTCATTTTAGAAAATGGGAGCGTGAAGATACTAAGAAGCATAGCAGGATTGTTGAGGGAGGATCACGTACCCATTTGAGATTTGATTCTTGAGTCTTGAGTCTCATTAAAATGAGGCCTGTTTTCCTCTAGCCTGTCATGCTGCACTGGATTGGACATAGAGTAGGTAGAAGTAGGGGCGCATTGGACAAGAGCGATGGACAGTGGAAAGGTCAGTAATTGGCAATCCTGACGCAGCCCACAAATTGTCAAAGGGTAGGAAGTATAATGCTGGAAATCAACATTATTTAGGTAGAGCAACATCACTCCAAGATAGACCCTATTGAAGTTACAAATTTCAACAGAAAAAAAAAAAAAAATCAGGCCTTTTTTTTCAACCTCTTCTCAGTAATTCTTAATGCCAATGTCAATAAAGCAAACTTAATCTAAGAATTTGAAGCACAAATTATGTACTACAGCAGAAGCTTTATTATACATAATCAAACTTGGAAGAACTCAGGCAGTATATCCTGAGTTCTTCCAAGAATGCTTTTAGTTCAAGAGCCCTTTTTGAAAAAAAAAAATTCAGACAAATCAAATATAATTCAAAATCAGGGTGACTTACGTTAAGGATAGGATTAGATCAAGGCAACAGACCTTGCACCCTCAGATTCTAGAAATAATAAACTAAAAAACTTTTTCATTCATAACTCATTACTTTCGTGTGTACCTTTAAATTTCTGAAGTAAGTGGTTTTTTTCTAAAAGAGGAAAATAAATCGCAGGAGGCACATCATGGTGAATTTCAAAACACTAAGAAGAAAATGAAAATCCTTAAAACTTCCAGAGAGAAAAACCAGGTTTCCTAAAACTGAACAGAAACACTGGGTTAAAAAATAAATAAATAAATAAATAAAGGAGCAATTATTTTGAAAGCATTCTAAGGGAAAACAATTTTGAACTAAAATTCTATACTCAAATCAAGTATGAAAACAAAAGAAGACATGGTTGGAAATCTGTTTTAGAATATGTATACCCCTCTTAAATAATTACTGAACTACATATGCTAATTTTTTAAATTAATTCAAGAGGAAGAAATAATGTAAGTGGAACAATGGTCAGCCAAGAAACCAGTAAGCCTCATTAATTTAAACAGACACTGATGGCACACTAAAAATCTAACAAACCAAAACTTCCAGATAGCATCAACATGGCAGGTGGTTCAGGGAGAGAGCAGAGGTAAGGAAATTTATGCAAAGGTGCTTACTGTGGCCCAGAGCTTTCAAAACAGATACTTCTTGGCATTGATAGAAAATTATTCATTAAGAATGTGTATTGAAGTTGTTCAGTGGTTCCCACTGTAAGAACAGAAAGAAGACTGTAACTTCCAAATATGAGCTCAGAGGGAAAAGGAGGGCATAGGAAGAGGACAATCACACAACAAATATAAACCAATATAAAATGGCAGGGAAAACTCTAAACACATCAGTAATCATGACAGACGTAAGTGGTTTACATTGCTGGCTAAAAGATAAATGTGTTTTTTAAAATTCAGCTAGGTTCTCTTTAATAGAATTGTAGTACCAAAATTGAAATCTGAGATAGGTTGAAAATAAAAATATTCAAGGCAAATGCTAATAAAGGCAAAGTGCATGCAAATATAAGTGGCAGTAAATTTAAAAAGTATTTAAGTATAAACATGAAAGGAGCAAATTATCAAAAAGACGTAATTGTCATGTGCTCTCTTACGTTCCTAACAACATAGCTTTGAAAAAACCTCAAACAAAACTTACAAAATATCAAAAAAGCACAAAAAGTAAGGATATAGAGAATTTTAATAAAAACAATTTTGTTGAAGTAGGTTTATTTATCGCCAACCAAAAGAGCAGTATTACTTAAATTTCCTATCCCATTAACTACCCTCACAGACCACAGTTGTTCCTGTGATTTTACTTAAAACCAATTTAGGAGCTTGTCCTTTATTCCTGGCCTGTGTGGCTTTTTCTCTACTCATCATCCCTACCCAACATCCACCACCCCTCTCCCCACCCTTTCTCTAATATCACAGAAACGGAATTCTTTTCCCCAGAGTTCCTATCCTTGCCTCATGTCTCAGGGCAATTCTATCCCTTTTGGAGGCCAATTTCCAATTCTATATATTAACACCATCCCTCATCTGCAGAGGATAAAGAAAAGAAAGAAGAAGAAAACGTTATCTTAAGAAAGAACCCACCTAGAAGGATGAAGTAAAGCTAAAAATAAATTAATATTCACACATTACCATTTTTAATCTCATCATATTAGTATTTTGGCAAAGAAGTGTTAAATAAGATATAACCCATTAGAAGATAGCGTGTAAATTATAATTTTACAGTTTTCTCATTATTCATATTGTTTGTTTTCCTAAAGATGAAAATGAATGCAGGACCAAGCCAGGAATCTGTGAAAATGGACGTTGTGTTAACATTATTGGAAGCTATAGGTGCGAGTGTAATGAAGGATTCCAGTCAAGTTCTTCAGGCACTGAGTGCCTTGGTAAGTTGACATCCAAATATATTATACTTGGTAGATAAAACATCTGTTCGTGATGTCATCACAGAAGAGCTCCACTTATATATTCTTGTCTGCTAAACAAATCCCCCAATCTCAATAATCCACATGCTTCTTCCTAAAGGTGCACAGCTATTAAAATGATATATTTGTACGTGTGTGTGTTATATGCACATCTGTGTGTAATGTAAATAACAATCTTAAATAGTCTTTGTAAGATTAAGATTAATTAAGCTCTTTGGAAAATTGGGCTTCAATAAAACTTACATCAGAGGATGACTTAATTCCCAAAGAAAATATTTGCAATATGAGGTAAATTCTGCCACAATTAATGCAAAATAAATGCCATATTTCAAAAATGCAGGGAAGGTTAATTTTTATATTGTGGTACAGAAAAAATGTTTTACAAAACTTTTTTATGGGAAATACAAGTCTCAGACATTATATTGTATTTTAATGCTAAAATGCATGCATTATAAATCATTGTAGTTAATTATGGCAGCTGTAAAAAGTGTGCTATAGTAAAATTCAAGGTAAACAAAGAAATAAGAGCAGTAAACTGACTCATCACTTGATTTAGGAGTATTTCAACTATATCAGATTTTTTTCTGAACGATGTCATATGCTTCAAATTCTAAGAAATTTTTGATCAAGAAAACATTTTTTTGTTTTTTGTTATCTCCAATCTCTACCTTGACTAACTTCAGTCTTTTAGGAAATAGGAAAAGTAACCTACATATAGAGTAATTTTCCGTTCATGTTATTAACAGTTTTGCTAGGATTATTTATAAAACTATATTAAAGATTTAATTGACTTTTATATCTGAAAAAAAAATTATATTTTTAAAAAATCTACTCAGTCCAAGTGTTTGAACAGTCTCTCAGATGTAGAAAATATGAGATATCAGATTGAATAAGTACTAAGCTCGTAAAATGTAGTCTAGAATTTGCTTTCCAGAAACTAATCCTGGCACTCATTTGCTTATTTAAAGGAAAATAATTTAATTTGATTTTCCTTTCCCTTCTATTCTACAGAAATGGTAGTTCACTATCATTTAGTTGGCAATGAATTAGAGGGAAACATTTATCTATTTCTAAATTATAGTATCACTTTTTGTCAAATTTAATAAACTGTAGTCTGTAGTGAAAGAATATGTTATGAACTTAACTACCAGCAAAACTTTGTAATCATTAAGCTGTCTTAATTATTCCTAAGGAGGAAATTCTTGACTGCCCTGCTTAATTTGAAAGCCAGGATAATGAAATGTCAGTTCCGCATCCTTAACTCTTTCTACTTTGCCGTTTCAGACAATCGACAGGGACTCTGCTTTGCAGAGGTATTGCAGACAATATGTCAGATGGCATCCAGCAGTCGCAATCTCGTCACTAAGTCAGAATGCTGCTGTGATGGTGGGCGAGGCTGGGGCCACCAGTGTGAGCTTTGCCCAATTCCTGGAACTGCCCAGTACAAAAAGATATGTCCTCATGGCCCAGGATATACAACTGATGGAAGAGGTAAGGAGTTGAGGAAATTTATTCATATAATCAACACATTAAATTTTATGAATTCAGATAAATGTGAAGTAAAAGTGAAAAATTGATACAGTAAAAAGAATAGCTAAAATGTTTATACTTTGATATTTATATTTGATGTGTGTTTGCATATATATGTATATAGAAAGAATAATCTTTGCTAATGCTTTAAAGATTTTAAGAGTTAATCTTCCTATCAGACCTAAGGGGTAGAATGTATTACTCCCATTTTAACAGATGAGGAAAATGAAGCACAAAGCTAAGGTAACATTAAGTAATTTTCCCAAGATCACACACTTTTTAAGGTATGGACCCAGGAATGGAACACATCTGTCTGACCGAAAGGCCATGCTTATAACCCCCAAACTATACTTGCCTTATTTAAATAAATATTGCTTATTTGAATGTACACAGGGACTTATTCTATCTGCAGTGTCTTTACAGACTAGCAAGTCTCATAACTGATTAGTCCTTTCCATTTCTTGTACAACCGATATATTAATGTCCTAAAAAAATACGACTTTCCTCCATTTACTGTATGAATTCCTAACCTTGTGCATGACAACTTTGCTAACCAAAGCCTTTCTTCACAAAACTTTTCTTCAGAGTCTATTGCAAATGTGAATTTGAGGCCAATCCAAGGGAAATTATCACAAATTCCAAACTAGTTGGACTTTGAAGGGGTAGCTTTCTAGATTCCCCCCAGAATAATTCATGCTTAGATTGCAAAACGGGTAGTCTTAAACAGGGCTTTCACCAGAACCTTCCTTTATCTCTTCCCATCACTTGAGATTATTTTTCTGTCACATCCATGTTGCTGTTCACCTGAATGATGAACAGGTGTTCCAGTGCTATTGCAAATGTTTGCAGTTATCTTATCTCCATTTCTTAATTTCTCTTCAATTCTAACCAGTTTTACCCTTGTATATATGTTAACTCCTGATTGTTTTTGTTTTTTTGGTCCACAGATATTGATGAATGTAAGGTAATGCCAAACCTCTGCACCAATGGTCAGTGCATCAACACCATGGGCTCATTCCGATGCTTCTGCAAGGTTGGCTACACCACAGACATCAGTGGAACATCTTGTATAGGTAAGGACGGGCATCTCTATGTCTGGTGATTTGGGGGCTAATCAACTACTGTTTCCTACAAGTCACTCATTATCAGTAAGTGTCTTTATTATGGAGCTTTGGAATATACATTTTATTAAAATGATGCCATCCTCTCGATAATGTGCTTCTTAATCACACAGCACTTGGCCTTTGTCCAATGATGTAGGATGTAGAATTGTTTACGTCATCCAAAAAAAAGTCTGTTCGATCAGGGAAACAAAAATTACAAATATGTACTTTCAACATTTTATATTTTAATTTAAAATTGAAAGTGCACATTTGTTTGTCACTCTTTGAATGAAGGAAAAGGGCTTTTTCTTATGAATATGTGTATGTTAAGAGAATGTTTTCCATGTTTCTCTTTGCTATTTTTTTGCGTAAAGTATACCAAGTAAGCATTACCTAAATAAAATTTCCAACGCGGAGCATTCTCAGTACAGAATCCTTCTACCGTTTTACAATTTATTTTTCTTATTCAATTTGTTATTTTGTCTCACTCACACCAATTTATGACTGTTGTGGGGCAGAAAGGACTTAAGACTTTCATTGAGTCTTTCCAAAGTATCGGGGGAACCCACCCCGGATAATTCAACTTGGGTTCTTTTCTATTTCCCTAAGTGTCGGCTGGTCTGAGAAATAAAAGGAAAGAGTACAAAGAGAGGAATTTTTAAAGCTGGGTGTCCAGGGGAGACAGCACATGTTGATAGGTTCCATGATGTCCCCCAAGCCGCAAAACCAGCATGTTTTTATTAAAGATTTTCAAAAGGGGAGGGAGTGTACAAATAGGGTGTGGGTCATAGAGATCACATGCTTCACAAGGTAATAAAATAATTACAAGGCAAGTGGAGGCAGAGTGAGATCACAGGACCAGGGCAAAATTAAAACTGCTAATGAAGTTTCAGGCACACATTGTCATTGATAACATCTTATCAGGAGACAAGGTTTGAGAGCAGACAACCGGTCTGACCAAAATTTATTAGATGGGAATTTCCTTGTCCTAATAGGCCTGGGTGCACTACAGGAGACTGGGGCTCATTTCATCCCTTATCTGCAATCGTAAAAGACAGACGTCCCCAGAGTGGCCATTTTAGTGACCTCCCCCTAGGAACACATTCTCTTTCTCAGGGATGTTCCTTGCCAAGAAAAAGAATTCAGCAATAGTTCTCCTATTTGCTTTTGAAAGAAGAGAAATATGGCTCTGTTCCGCCCAGCTCTCAGGCGGCCATACCTAATGGTTATCTCCCTTGTTCCCTGAACGTCGCTGTTATCCTGTTCTTTTTTCAAGGTGACCAGATTTCATATTGTTTAAGCAATTTGTGCAGTTAACGCAATCATCACAGGGTCTTGAGGCGACATACATCCTCAGCTTATGAAGATGACAGGATGAAGAGATTAAAGTAAAGACAGGCATAGGAAATCATAAGAGTATTGATTGCAGAAGTGATAAGTGTCCATGAAATCTTCACAATTTATGTTCAGAGACTGCAGTAAAGACAGGCATAAGAAATTATAAAAGTATTAATTTGGGGAACTAATAAATGTCCATGAGATCTTCACAATGTATGTTCTTCTGCCATGGCTTCAGCTGGTCCCTCTGTTTGGGGTCCCTGACTTCCCACAACACCAAAGTATTCAACTTCATTTTTATTAAAGAAAAAAAATGTTCTCCTTTATATTTCATTAGCTTAGTTGATATTCTATCAAATTACCTATGTCAATAACAAATACACCTGGCATTAAAAGGTTAAGAAAACCCAGCTGATTTCTTTGAAACAGAAGAGCATGAGTAATAGAGAATAGGCCATTAATCATGAGCATTCGGCATTCTGTGGGCATCAACATCATATGTTATGTGGAGGAAATGGAGATTGTCTGCTATCACTCAGAGTCTGAGTAGGAAAGAGATGGCACGTTTCAAAGAGGACAATTCAAGGAGGGTCTAACAAAAGGACTGTCTATACACGTGTGAGCAGCGTATACAAAAGCCAGGAGACATAGTGCTGTGTGCTGGAGCTGTACTACCCCTGGGCCAAAAAAAAAGAGGCAGAGGTTATTGGAACCCGAAAAAAGAAAGTTGTGCTCAGAAGAGTGCCTTGAGAGGACCTGTGACAGCTGATCCAGGGACTCAGCCAGTCTGAGCCTATCTTGCAGGGAGGGAATTGAGGACATAAGGGCCAGACAGAAGAAGAGAACAAGGGAGAGCCTCTGGATGGAGTCCGTAGAGCTCTGACTCCTGGGCCTGAGAGCAGGGTGGACCAGGGTGAGGACTGAATCTGAAGGGGAAAGTGGAAAGTTTCCAGCACCATCTGTGATCCCACAAGATGCTTAAGGGAGCCTCCGTAAAGAGAGTTTAAGAGAACTTGTGCCACATCCATGTGTCAAACATAGAGAAACTCTTACTAAGTTTATGCTTCTCAGGTTGTAAACCCAAGTGTATTAATCTAAAGAATTTAGTAATTTTGAACCCAGACAGTTGTCTAGACATCATAATATTTACGCAAGATCCGTAGATTGATTTACAAAGTAAACCCGTATGTTACTTTAGAGAAAATCATTCTGTGCATCATTTCTTTCTGGCTATATTCCACTTTAAGTTGAAGAGGAAAAACAAAAAGAATGAAGTGAGAATATGGAAGGCGGAAAGAGTCCAGTTGTTTTTTTTAACCAGTAATTAATCTTCGCATCACTTTTACTTAGACCTTGATGAATGCTCCCAGTCCCCGAAACCATGCAACTTCATCTGCAAGAACACTGAGGGGAGTTATCAGTGTTCATGTCCGAGGGGGTATGTCCTGCAAGAGGATGGAAAGATGTGCAAAGGTGAGTGAAGAGTCTCTGATAATCGTGACCCTTGTCTGTATCTTTTCTTTCAAGTGTAAGTATTAGATTATCAGGGATTATGTTATGTGCATCACCTTCATTAAAAGGTACCTTCCTAGTGGCCATGTTATTGCTGAAAGAAAAACTCTACCAATAGGCTCATTGCAGGAGGCA
Source organism: Piliocolobus tephrosceles (assembly GCF_002776525.5). NCBI lineage: Eukaryota > Metazoa > Chordata > Mammalia > Primates > Cercopithecidae > Piliocolobus > Piliocolobus tephrosceles. Next base: position 161,609,994 of record NC_045437.1, read on the forward strand.
GAGAGGATTAAAACCCAAGTTAAAACAGTTTGCTTCTTATAGAAAACTACACAAATTTTAAAAAATAAAATATAACAAAAATTTTGGTGTGGGAAGAGATCGAAACAAATCACTGAAACAAGATTTTTGTTGTGGTTGCTTATCTAAGCTTTTATTTTTCTAAGCTACCTTTATTATGGGTTTACTGTGAAAAAGTGAAAATAAATAGGTAAATTTAAATTTTTTGCTTAAGTAGTATCAAAAGTATTTATCCAGCTAAATTAGATCATTAAAATAGCTTCAATACTATACTCATATATTTGATTTTATAGTAAGCCTCATCAGAATGAAATTAATGGACTGCAGAAATTTTTAAAATATAGATTATTCTCAACAAAGTGAGGTTTTATTTCCAAGGCATATCAAAAAAATAAAATAATAGCAAGCACTGCTTGGATCTGTTTAGTGAACTGATATGGGTCCGTGTTGTACATTGTTTATAAATGAGTATGACTAAAGCATTTTTTAAGCTGTAAAATAATGAATTAGTCTTGCCTACATCTTACGTGGTACATTTATTTTAAATATAGTTTCCAAATTAAGTTTTAGTATAGCCAAAATCAAATTTTGAGTTTTTTTATTAGTAGAGTCCAAATATCAACACCATTTATGACTAGAATTACAGATGCTGTATTTTGCTTCCTCTAATATTAATGCCCGTGTTTTCATCTGAATGTGGAAACTCTTAGTGTTTGTGTTAGGACCTTCATCAGTTTCTAGATTCTGTTTCGTTTTTATTTAATCCTTCCTTTAACAGGAATAAGTAATCAGTCATGTACTATACTGCATTCAATGCAAGAATTGTAACCTTTGGATAGTAGCTATGAGAACAGTTCATGGAAACTGCTATTATTCTTCCATTCAGTTTCTTATGTTATATATTGCCTTATTTGCCCTATCATCCTAGCCCATAATATTTATTCTGCTTAAATATGTAAAAAGAAACTGTTTTCCATACGCCTGTGGAAATCTACAAAGCTTCCAGCAAAAATGTAGACAAAATGCTTCTAATGGAGCATGTGCATCTCCTGTGACTTCACAAGAAAGGAAACATAGCCAGATAATCTACTGTGGTTTTCATTGGCTTCTCTCTAATTTCAGACCTTGATGAATGTCAAACCAAACAGCATAACTGCCAGTTCCTCTGTGTCAACACCCTGGGGGGCTTTACCTGTAAATGTCCACCTGGTTTCACACAGCATCACACTGCTTGTATCGGTAAGACAAAATTACAAACGGGAAATTTTACAAACTTCCAGTAAATGCATGAAAATTGTATTTAAAACTATAAACAGAAGAATGTCCTGGTGCTTATATTCATAACCAATACCCCATAATGAGTGGTCTAAAGAAGTTGCTCATAATATAGATATTTTCAAGAACAATATCCAAAGGGGGAAAAAAAGGCCTTTGTAGTCCAAGCACAATGCACAGTAGCCATATTTCAAGCAGTGCCTTTATATCACATTCTCAATATAACCATGGTGTTCAGACAAAGTATGATTGAAGGCTCCCTGTAATTTAGAACATGTTAACAAACACACTGAGCTTTTATTTTAGAAGACACATGTTAAGGAGCTTTCCATCAGTGTGCCCTCAATCACCTCAAAATATGCTCTCCTCTCAAACCTCTTGAAATACACTGTTTCTTACCACTTTTGTCTTTAATATGGTAGTGAATTTTGGTATAAATTTTCCTAAAATGCCATTTTCACATCATGAAACTTAGGTTTTCATACATTGCTTTTTACTTCACATGAAATTTAAGACATGTCATAATTGGAAAGTTTGACGCTCTGCTTCTTGATGCTTTGCCAGACAACAACGAATGTGGGTCTCAGCCTTCGCTTTGTGGAGCGAAGGGAATCTGTCAAAACACTCCAGGCAGTTTCAGCTGCGAATGCCAAAGAGGGTTCTCCCTTGATGCCACCGGACTGAACTGTGAAGGTTAGTTGATTTGCTCAAAAATTCTTAGTCTAGTAACAGTAAACCATATATATTTTTAACTTCCAAGACACTCAATGAGAAATTGGGATAATCTCAAAAAAAAAAAAAGAAAAAAAAAAAGTATTGAACAAAATAGGACCCAGCAACTGATTCCTGGTCATAAATTTCTATGTATCACTTTGGGGACAGAGGGAAACTTAGATGCAGTGAAACAAAAATTCTGTGATTACGAATTGACTTTTAAAGTAACTGTTGACTAATCATGGATCTGATAAAGAATTGAGTTGAAAAAGAATTCTCTGCCTAATATGGTTTGCAGTAGTGTACAAGCATACCAGAAAAAAAATAATAGTTGACCTTTGTTCCATGATTCTTAAATGTATAAGAATTAAATATCAAAAGAATCTGTCATCATAGAGAATTGAACAAATGTACTGAACATGCTAGAGTGAAATGATGGCTGTTTCTATTTTTTATGTCTCAAGCTCCTGCTTCACTCCTTCACTTTCCTACAGTGGACCTTGGTCTCCTCTTCCTGTAAAATACAAGGGAACATTTAAGTGGGAACAAAATAAGAACATGCTTGCAGTTAAGAAAATTTCATATAGTACTTCACTATATTGCAAGTGCTAGTGTATGACAAGAAAAATGTATTAGGATTAGTGTCTTATAAAACACCCATGCCAGGATTATGAGACTATATTTATTTCCCTTACATTCTTAGATCGTATTGCAATTTATAGTTTTCTTGATTTTAATCACCCTTTTAACATTAACTATTCTTAGAAATATATGATTTGGATCTCTAGAAATATATTTAAAGTATTTAATTTGCTCTCTATAAGTCTTGTGGGACTTTTATATGTATCTCATTTTCAGCAAAGAAAAATTCAGTGTTTAAAATGTCAATTTTAATATTTTATCTTTCAAATCATTGACACATTGAAAATATTCTGAACCTACAGCTGTTTGCCACATGCGAGTTCAGCCTGTGACCATCCCCATAAGATACCATTTATTAATTATCCATGTAAATTTGCTACACACCTCAGACATGCAACTTTTATTTTACTCTTTATGGATAGATTTCAAAGATTCGGTTGTCATTCCAAAAAGCATGCATAAATAAACAAATTATTCCACATGTATAATACACCACATCTTGTCTAAAAATAACATATTTAAATACTTAAGAGGGATTTGCATCTAATTAATCTTGAATAGTAATAAAAATTTTTACGTGCAATATAATTATACTTTTTAGGTATCTCTGTAATGCTTCTATCCTCCCCAAAATGAGGATTATATCTTAGTCACTTTCAAACTTACTGGAATATGCAATGCAAATATATTTATATATATATATGATTTACCAAATAAATCATATCATATGCAGTTAATTAGTTCAAAAAGCACAACATTTGTAGTTGCTGTGGTTGGCTTGCTGAAATTGAGATGTTACTTAGAGCAGTGATGTGCCATGGGCTGGTGGAGAGCAGAAGAATGAGGTGGTCTCTTATCTCAGAACTGTTCCTCGCACCACCAGTGACTGATAATCATGTGACCTGGAAAAATGACAGACTTTCTGTGTGTCACGTCTTGTGTGTTTGTTCCCATGATAACAGTTACCCCAGGTTGCGTTTGGAGTGCATTTAAAAATAGTAGAAGAAAGTGACATGAACGTTTTGCCGGGCTTGTTTTTGCAGATGTTGATGAATGTGATGGGAACCACAGGTGCCAACACGGCTGCCAGAACATCCTGGGTGGCTACAGGTGTGGCTGCCCCCAAGGCTACATCCAGCACTACCAGTGGAATCAGTGTGTCGGTGAGTGCACTTTTCTTCCTGAAAGTATCTCTGAATAAGATGAACAAATTGTGAGGGCTGAGGTTTCGGTATAGCCTTTGAATTTTAGACTTTAAAACCAGGCCTTAAGACTGATGCATGGGGACTCATTCTGCTAGTGTGTATGTTTGAAAATATCTACAATAAAAAGTTTGTTTTTAAGTACATAAACGTTAGCTAGAGGTTTCTTTATTTTAAATTTCTGCTAATTTTAAGTTTCTGAAGATGATGTTAAGAATCACCATCTTTGTTTGCCAAGGTCAGCCACTTTTTTGTCTGTAATTTGATATCTTTAGATTTCCCATCCATTCCCCTCATACAAATCTAAAGGAATTCACGTCAACTTAATGAGGACAGTCCACGTGTACTCTCCTGTCATATAGATTTAATAAAGGATGGGAAGTGTTTTAAGGTCAAAAAAGTACCTACTTATAGCAAATGCTGTTGGCAACTCTAGACAGAAGTATTTGTAAAATAAAATACATGGGCTCTCAGCTCTGTTCCTTGCATTGATAATAGTCACTGAAATTCTCCTTTTAAGGAGCAATTGATCAAAGAGAACATTATTCTCTACTTGAATAGCCAGCTGACTTACTTAGCATATGCCTAATTTCTTTGCTCCATTTGAATGCCCTTCACAGACCCTCCAACCAACACATTTTGACGCTAGATGCTGGCATAACCCAGCAGAAAGGGGCACTGGGGTCCTGCAGAGAAATACCAGGGTGCTTCCTGTTTCTGTGTAGTAATTCAAATTACTTCCCAGATTATTCACATATTGAATTATTGTGATCCACTAGATAAATTAGTCTTATTGTATCATTTGTGGTCTTCTCAAAAGAAATTTCTAATGACAGCTTAGTGAATTAAGAACAAAAAAATCAAGATAAATTTCAATGGAGAGAAAACCATGCCAGGTCAAAGACAGACGCTTTACCACACCACGAATATACACTCATAGGAGGAAATGCAGAAACCAATAAGTGATCAAAAATTAAAGACGACAGTTTCAAAAAATTATTAAAATTACCAATTAGGCAATCAAAATAACTGTATAAACTTAATTCTTTTTTTTTCCTCTTCATAGAAAAAAGAATGTTGCAGACTCCTTATCCCTAGATTTATTGATTCATAAACAAAGGCAAAGTCTTTAGAATATCAGAAACAGTATTTTTTACATAGCTATTAAAATAATGTAAAACTTTCTGTAGGTTGCCTATTCACTCTGATGATAGTTTATTTTGCTGTGCAGAAGCTCTTTAGTTTAATTAGATCCCAGTTGTCAATTGTGGCTTTTGTTGCAATTGCTTTTGATGTTTTCATCATGAAGTCTTTGCCCATGCCTATGTCCTGAATGGTATTGCCAAGGTTTTCTTCTGGGAATTTTTTTTTTTTTTTTAAGACAGAATCTCGCCCTGTTGCCCAGGCTGAAATGCAGTGGCATGATCTCAGCTCACTACAGCCTCCACCTCCCAGGGTTCAAGTGATTTTCCTGCCTCAGCCTCCTGAGTAGCTGGGATTACAGGAGTCTGCCACAATTCCTGGCTAATTTTTTGTATTTTTAGTAGAGATGGGGTTTTACCACGTTGGCCAGGCTGGTCTTGAACTCCTGACCTCAGGTGATCCACCCGCCTGAGCCTCCCAAAGTGCTGGGATTACAAGCATGAGCCCGGCCTGATGCCCGGCCTCCTCTAGAGTTTTTATGGTTTGGGGTTTTACTTTAAGTCTTTAATCCATATTGAGTTAATTTTTGTATAAGGTGTAAGGAAGGGGTCCAGTTTTAGTTTTCTGCATATGGCTAGCCAGCTTTCCCAGCACCATTTACTGAATAGGAGATCCTTTCCCCATTGTTTTTTTTTTTTGTCAGGTTTGTCAAAGATCAGATGGTTGTAGATGTGTGGTTTTACTTCTGAGGTCTCTGTTCTGTGCCATTGGTCTATATGTCTGCTTTGGTACCAGTACCATGCTGTTTTGGTTACTTTAGCGTTATTGTATACTTTGAATCTATCTGGTCCTGAGCTTTTTTTTGGTTGTTAGGCTGTTCATTACTGCCTCAAAGTTAGAACTTGTTATTGGTCTATTTGGGGATTCGACTTCTTCCTGGTTTAGTCTTGAGAGGGCGTATGTGTCTGGGAAATTATCCATTTCTTCTAGATTTCCTAGTTTATTTGCATAGAGATGTTTATAGTATTCTCTGATGGTAGTCTGTATTTCAGTGGGATCAGTGGTGATATCCCCTTTATCATTTTTTTTATTGTGTCTATTTGATTCTTCTCTGTTCTTTATTAGTCTGGCTAGTGGTCTATTTTGTTAGTTTTTTCAAAAAGCCAGCTCCTGGATTCATTGATTTTTTTGGAGGGTTTTCCATGTCTCTGTATCTTTCAATTCTGCTCTTAGTTATTTCTTGTCTTCTGTTAGCTTTTGGATTAGCTTACTCTTGCTTCTCTAGCTCTTCTAATTATGATGTTAGGGTGTCGACTTGAGATCTTTCTAGCCTTCTGATGTGGGCATTTAGTGCTATAAATTTCCCCTAAACACTACTTTAGCTGTGACCCAGAGATTCTGGTACATTGTCTGTTTGTTCTCATTGGTTTCAAAGAACTAAAGAGCTTCTACACAGCAAAAGAACTATCATCAGAGTGAACAGGCAACCTATAGAATGGAAGAAAATGTTTACAATCTACCCATCTGACACAGGTCTAATATCCAGAATCTGCAAGGAACTTAAACACATTTGTGAGAAAAGTACAAACAACCCCATCAAAAAGTGGGCAAAGGATCTGAACAGACACTTCTCAAAAAAGGACATTTATGCGGCCAACAAACATATGAAAAAAAGCTCAACATCACTGATGATTAGAGAAATGCAAATCAAAACCACAATGAGATACCATCTCATGCCAGTCAGAATGGCAACTATTAAAAAGTCAAGAAACAATAGATGATGGTGAGGCTGTGGAGAAACAGGAAAACTTTTATACTGTTGGTGGGAATGGAAATTAGTTCAACCATTGTTGAAGACAGTGTGGTGATTCCTCAAGGATCTAGAACCAGAAATACCATTTGACCCAGCAATCCCATTATTGGGTATATACCTACAGGAATATAAATCATTCTACTATGAAGACACATGCACATGTATGTCTATTGCAGCACTATTTACAATAGCAAAGTCTTGGAACCAACTCAAATGCCCATCCATGATAGACTGGATAAAGAAAATGTGGTACATATACACCATGGAATACTATGCAGCCATAAAAAGGAATGAGAGTATGTCCTTTGCAGGGACATGGATGAATCTGGAATCTGGAAGCCATTATCCTCAGCAAACTAACACAGGAACAGAAAAACAAACACCACATGTTCTCACTCATAAGTGGGCGTTAAACAGTGAGAACACATAGACACAGGGAAAGGAAGGGAATAAACACATGGCGGGGCCTTTTAGGGGGTGGGGGGCAAGGGGAGGGAACCTAGAGGATGGGTCAGTAGGTGCAGCACAGCACCATGGCACACTTACAGCTATGTAACCAACCTGCACATTCTGCACATGTATCCCGGAACTTAAAGTAAAATTTAAATAAATAAATAAAATAATTATGTAAAACAATTTTATTATATTGTAATGTTTATAAAATATGAAGCCCACCACTTTAGTAAATACCATGGACTTCTTGGTTAATTCCATAGACCTTAATCCAAAAGAATGATTCTCTAGTATTTCATATTGTGACAGCTTAAACAGAATTTTTTTTAAGGAGAACATCACTAGAAATAGGAACATGCATGGAGTGCCAATTTAATTTCAAAGTTTTTCAGTTTCCTGAAGTTTTTGTTTCTAAACATGTAGCACAAAACTAGCTGCACAGGTTTCTACTAAATGTAGAAGCTCTGTTTAAAATAGTCTGACTTAAAATCAAGATGGTGTGGTATATCCCAATTCCCCTTTATGAAATCCTGGGGTGGGCACTTTGACAAGGCAGTCACCCCCAGAGCAGCTCGCACTGGAGTCCAGCCAGAAGCCTGTTTGCCTTCTAATCAGGAGAAACTCCATGAGCAGAGGAATAAATGGTTTCAAAGATGAGTCTAAAACTAAAAATACATGGGCAGATATCCCTAATTGCAGGTATTAATTTGTAAGCTTGTTCTACTAAAATGGGTACCTCTAAGCAGCAGGTGCCTGTGTACGACACATCAGGGATTTATTTCAACAGATTCTAGATTCTTCTGGGCAGCGTTGAGGAGTCCAGCTTGTCTCTGATAAAATTGCTGACTTTCTTCCCTTGAATTCCTGTAACGCCATTGGATTTTTAACTCAAATTTATGGCAGAAATAGGGTGAAATACCCCTTCAGGAAACTAATAAAAGCAACAAGTTAGCAAAAGAAAAAGAATTAGTATAAAACGCAAATTAAAAAGCCACAAACATTTTTTATCTGTCACTACTTGTGTGAATATCTTCAGCCGTCCATGTGATTGATGGGGGAATACAGAAGGAAGCATTTCAGACACATTTCCTCAGGGCTCCTTGTCAGTGGTCAACACTGTTAGTCAACGCATCAGATAGTTTAAACCGGCAAAATTGTAAACCTATTACGTTACTAAACCTACCACCAGTTGGAGAAGAATGAAAGTTCTTTGAAAGTGTTAATGCTGAAAAAAGCTTTCAATTCAAACTAACACTTCAGGGAGTTTCCTGCCAGTTGTCACAGAGAATTTACAACATTCTGGTAGATAGAGTGTACAGATGTAGGGAACATTCTCAACTATTTATAAGCATTAGAGTTATTCCAATACAATTATTCAGAATTGGAAATATGTAAATATTGACATTTGCATATGAAGAAAAATGATGTTTTCAAATATGAAGACTTTGTGTTTTAGTATTAGTAACTTCCAGTTGCTTCTATAGCCTGTTCACAATAATTCATACATAGTTTAATGAGGCTTGAATCAGTTCAAAGTATATGTCAGACAGGAATGTATTTATTTAAGTCTATAAATTTTAATCATGATATACATTTATAGAATATAAATATGAGATATCATGGTGCTTGTGAAAATGTTACATATTTTTAAATATTCTTGTAAGTGATGTGTTTAAATGTAATTTATTCAGTTAATTATTTTTGCCTGGTAATTTTTCTTCCTAACATAATGTCTAATGGTATATTCATGGCAGGATCATTTTATTACATTGTAATCTAATTTAGATTCCCTGTTAGGAGAGAAACACTGCATAGGAATGTCAGATCTAATTATAAAAGCAGACGAGCCTTTGTGGCAGAATTCCAAGTCTCTTGTATATAGAAATAAAATAGCAGTTATAGTTACATCATATGTAGCCAAGTTACTGAGAATTTATTTATTGTATCTGCATTCTTCCCCTGCCATAAAGGCTAAGAATTTTCACATATTAGATAATCAGCATCTTTTATATTGAGTGATTAAGAAGCCTACATTTAGTGGTCTCCTTTAATTCTGAGACTATCAGAATCATGATACAAAAATGTACCTAATAATATCTACCCTTTGAGTAACTTCTGTCCTGTACTTAACGAAGTTTAATTTCCTGTCTGGGAGGCCTCTTCACTGAGAGCCCGTGTGCATCCTCCAGATCTCACTGAGCTGCTGCAGATCCCTCGCTTCCCCACTAGGTCCTGTGTCCTCCGCGCACGCCTACTTGCACATGGGCCTGTTTCCCTACGTGGGCTGAAATATATGCTTGTCACTTATTAGGTAAACAGACACTCTTTGCTCCACATGGAGTCACAAGAATTGAAAGAATTCCATGGAACAGATGTGATTTGTTCCCAGAGTGAAATTTGGATTATAAAAAAAGCCCAAAAAAGTCAAGCCGCGTGCTGTGTATCAACCAAACAGTTAAGGCAAAATTATAATCTCCGAAGTTGAAAGCATAATCAGACTTTGATATTGTAAAAATGATAATAGCAACTGAAAGTATAACCTATAATTATCCAACTACCAGGTATTTATAGTATAGTGTTAGTCATTAAACGAGTAAAAGCTATGTGCTGGCTGATAGCTGGATGCAAACCTGCCTCAGAAGGCGCAGTCTGCACCCAGTGGGTTCTCAAGCATTTTAAACTGAACTAGTTGTTAGTTCAATTTATTTAATTAAATAGTGTTGATTTCCATTGTTTTCCTTTAGGGTTTATGCATTTTTTTTTATGCTTTCTCCTCCTATATAATGAAGGTTTGGGGAATTGCTGGGGGAATGGATACAAATACTTACAGGTATTTTAAAAAATTGATATATCATAAACTTCTCCCTTTTAGAGTGTACAGGTAAATGGGTTTGTAGATTCTCACAAAGGTACGCAGTCATCGATACTACCAGTTTCAGAACATTCTCATCACCTCCAAAAGAAACACGGTGTCCAAGAGCGGTCATTTCCCATTTCTCCCCCACCGACAGGCCCTGGCAACTCATTTTCTCTCTATCTCTAAGGATCTGCCTGAGATATAGGCTTTTGAAGTAACCTTCTGTTAAGAGAATAGAAGAGTTATTCACTGGGCAAACTGCAAATACCTGTCCCCAAGGGCTGCAGACATATTTAGAAACAGTACAAACAGAAAAGAACAAAGCAAGGGTTTTTTAAAGCCACAATTTAGGGGAATTATTTTCATTAATATGCTTTGCAAATCAGTTGTCAGAATAAAATCAAATACCGTGTTAGAGTTATTTCTGCCATAAAATCAGAGGCACTTGAGACTCCAGACTGGTTCACATTTTGCTCTTGCCCGCTTCCCCGTGTAAGAGTTTCTTTCTTCGTTTCACTAGATGAGAATGAATGCTCCAATCCCAATGCCTGTGGCTCTGCTTCCTGCTACAATACCCTGGGGAGTTACAAGTGCGCCTGCCCCTCAGGTTTCTCCTTCGACCAGTTCTCCAGTGCCTGCCACGACGTGAATGAGTGCTCATCCTCCAAGAACCCCTGCAATTACGGCTGCTCCAACACGGAGGGGGGCTACCTCTGTGGCTGCCCCCCTGGGTACTACCGAGTGGGACAAGGGTAAGGCGACCTTCAGCCTCACCACCCAAGGGATACATGGTTCCTGATTGAGTTCAGGCCACCCACCGCTGCAGGGAAGAGTACAGTGTCTGAAAGCCAAGCCGCAGAAGCATTGATTAGAGCTCTTAGGGTATGCAGATAAACACCAAGAAAGCACACACGGACTGTGCTCCGGGTATAGGATTACTTCCTTTGCGATGAGCATAAAACTTGAATTTGTATGTAAATATCACTCTTTGCTCCTGTTATTAAGGGCCTGAATTGATTCAGTCTGACCCAAGGCCAGAGACAAGCAGACGTGTAAAAATCCGGCTCACATGTTGCCATGGATACCTGGGCTGTGAGGTAGAAGTGGAAATGGCTTTGCCACAGGTTCTTCTACGGTTTCTGGAAGGTGCTAGCACAGTGATCACTGAGGAAGAGTTTGTCCCTTTCTTTGCTCGTGTGGATTTTCCGTTGCCCAGAGAGAGGACGGTGCCTAGTTTGATGTGGTGCCACTCAGCACAGGCCCGGCCCACAGGACAGGCTTCCCTCCAACTAGGCACACTGTCTCAAGTTCCATGGGCTGTGGCCTAGGTGCTGGCCATTTGCATCCTTCCAGGAAGGCCATGGTGCTCAGTAACAAAGAAGATGGGCATTTAGAGGTCAGTCCAGGTTGCCTTCTTTGAAAGGAGCATTGTGCCAGGCAGGGACTGAAAGGAATGGACCAAGTCTGTCCAGCAATAGTGTATGACAATACTTAAAACAAAAGGCTTGGTCTAGACAAAGGTCATTTAGAGCCAATTCATTGACTCACTTACCAAAATACAAGTTCAGAAATCTCAGTTTTTAAAGCAGGGAGCTTTGTGATAAGCAGCAAATACCGGCTTCAGGCCCCTGAAACAATGGAACCTCTCTTAGTGTTCTCTTTGGAAATTCATACCTTGCTTTTACCTTCTGGAGTTAATTATGCTCAGTACTTCAGCCTACTTAGGATTGAAAATTGGGGAAGCCCGGGGTTCACCCTCAGAAGAATTTCTGTGTCAAAATAAGGGAAAATTTCATCTATTGTGTGTTAAAGAATTATAGGGGATGGTAGCTAATCCCTGTAATCCCAGTATTTTGGGAGTCTGAGGTAGGAGGATCGCTTGAAGGCAGAAGTTGGAGACCAGCCAGGGCAACATAGCAAAACCCTATCTCAACAAAACATTAAAATTAAAAAAAATTAGTTGGATGTGGTGGTGTGTGCCTATCGTCCCTGCTAATTTGGAGGCTGAGGCAGGAGGAGCTCTTGAGTCCAGAAGTTCGAGGCTGCAGTGAGCAAGATCGTGCCACTCTACTCCAACTTGGGGAACAGAGCAAGACCTTGTCTCTAAAAGAAAAAGAGTTGCAAAGAGTATTAGGATTTTATGTTTATGAGTTTAGAGTTTGCTCTTTTGGTTTCGTGTTTCTGAAGAATCTGCTCTACCACTGGAAAACTATGGTCAAAGTCAGTGATAAAATCTAACAATACTTTGCTTTTTGCAAATAGCCACTGTGTCTCAGGAATGGGATTTAACAAGGGGCAGTACCTGTCACTGGATACAGAGGTCGATGAGGAAAATGCTCTGTCCCCAGAAGCATGCTACGAGTGCAAAATCAATGGCTATTCTAAGAAAGACAGCAGGCAGAAGAGAAGTATTCATGAACCTGATCCCACTGCTGTGAGTACATCCCACTTTGTGTTGCCACAAAATTTTATCCATATGGAGTCATGTAAACAGTGCAGTTCATGTCATTTTCAGCTTCATTCAAGTTAATCATACCTTGAATTTAATGGATAAATTAATGGACCCAGTATGGAAAAGACAAGTACATTAAAATGATTGAATTATTAGATCAAAACACAAAGCTTGGGAGAAAAGACTTTAAGATTCACAGTTCCAGAGCATTTTCTTTTGTTGTAGTTTTTGATTTATGCGGGAGGGTATGCCCATCTAGGAAAGAGCTATTTTTGCATGATTCAAAAAATGAAATTATTTTTAATTTGTTCAGTTCTGTTTTGTAAATGCATAGCATACAAGACTGATTTTAATTTTCACTAGGGAAACCAAGTAGGTCTCATATTCTTTGATTTATTTATAAGACAGCTGTTCCTGCATTAAAAACTTTTGTCTTCCAAATCACTTTGTATTCTTTAAGGAACTGAAGTTGGAAATTGCCTGCCTCTGATATTTCCTTTCCCTAATGGCATTTCGGCAGTGTTTAAAGGGGTGGGCTGCAAACTACCTGGTTTTGAACATAATTCCCTGGCCCTCCCTATCTATTACCTCTGTTACATAGGGTGTGTTTGTTTAACTTCTCTCAGCCTCAGTTTTTTCACCTGTAAAATGGGACTAATACTTACCTCTGAAGGCTGATGGAAGGGTTAATTGAATTGAAACACGTGAACTGCCTGGAACAATGCCTGACATATATAACCCACGTGTTCAGTTCCTGTCAATGATGAATATCTCATATCTAGAGATCTTGGTGATTTTCCCAAAAATCTGAGACAGCATGAGGTCATCACTCACCACTCTTTGCAGTTAATATGACTGAGAAATTACCCCACCAAAAAACCTAATCAACAACTAGCTGGCTGTGTGAATTGGACAACTTGCTTCAGTTTTATGGGCTTCAGAAACTTTGTCTATATGACCTGACTTCTCTAGCCAAAAAGTTTATGATGCTATTTTATAATAATAAATAAGCCAGTGATACATTTACCGTAAGTAGACTAAGATACCCAACTGATGTTTAAGTATGACAATTGAGATACTCATCAAGTTCCCAAACTACAAATCCAGAAGTTCTGCTTATAAACTTTCCCATTGGGGTACTAGGATATAATCCTGCCTGAACACTGATGGGCACTTCTGGGTCACCATTGCCAAGTTCTTACTTAGCAGGTACCCAATCAAAGCACTGTGGTTTTTATCCTATCTTACTTAAATATCATTTGTACCCCTCCCAGCCCTCTGAGCAAAAGTCAGACTTGGTTTATCTGGACCCAGCCCCACTGGCTTTTACCAAAGATGCTGGTTCGAACTGGAGCCCTGAGAACTCTGCAGATCACTCACTCTGTGTACCTCTGATAGCTCCCAGTAAACTCACTCATCATTCACTTACTTTACAAATCAAAGCCCAGCCTTCAGCCAGAAGATTTCCCTGGGCGCAGTCCCTGCTGATGCCCAACAGCAGTACTTCTCATTTTGACTTCAGAAAAAAAAAGAAAAATCATTACCTAAATTTTCTTTTATAAAAATTATTAATTAGCACAATATTTCATAAACTCATCAAAAAATCTTGAAATGTGAACACTCTGTAGGCCCAGTCCTATAACTTTAATTACCTCGTTAAGGCTGAGTGAGAAGTCATAAAGATTTACAGGGCATTCTCGATGGAATTGGCCTTTTCTTCCAACTGACAAAAATGTACAATAGCCTCTTTCACAGCCACTGCTGGTAAGGAGAGTGCAGAAAGCGGGAGTGGGAAGCCACAGCCTGTCCTTGTGACCAAAACCCCTGCAGCTGATCTCTTTCTAGTCCTCTGCTTGTGCTGTAGAAGCTTGTTCCAAATCATTTCCTGCTCTTCTCCAGGTTGAACAGATCAGCCTAGAGAGTGTCGACATGGACAGCCCCGTCAACATGAAGTTCAACCTCTCCCGCCTCGGCTCTAAGGAACACATCCTGGAACTGAGGCCTGCCATCCAGCCCCTCAACAACCACATCCGTTATGTCATCTCTCAAGGGAATGATGATGGCATCTTCCGCATCCACCAAAGAAATGGGCTCAGCTACTTGCACACAGCCAAGAAGCAGCTCATGCCTGGCACATACACACTGGAAATCACTAGCGTCCCTCTCTATAAGAAGAAGGAGCTTAAGAAACTGGAAGAGAGCAATGAGGATGACTACCTCCTAGGGGAGCTTGGGGAGGCTCTCAGAATGAGGCTGCAGATTCAGCTCTATTAACCCTTCACAGACTTGGGCCCAGGTTCAAATCCTAGCACAGCCAGTCTGCAGAAGCATTTGAAAAGTCAAGGACTGATTTTAAAGAGGAAAAATAATAATAACTGTTTCTTTCCTCCCTGTCTTAGACTTTGAATGTTGACCCTCACAGGGAGGGATAATTTAGACTCTGGTATGGCCAAAGATTTGAGCACAAAGGCAGCCGTGGTTACTGTATTTTTTATATAACTTCATTTTAAAATATATTAAAAGAAACCTAAATGTTCAAGATATCAGCATATGGCACTAAATGCACAAAAATAATGTGAGCTTTTTTTTTTTTTTTCCTGTTAGCAGTCTGTAACACTTTGGGTATTTTGCTATAGTTGCTAATTAAAAAAATATAGATGTTTATTTATTTTTAATGCAGTAATATATGGAGAAATGAACAAACTATGTAAACAAAAAGGGAAACTCACTTGTTTTTCTTTAGATTTATAAATTTGAGCTATTTCTTTTAGAGGTGCTTTTTAAAAATCCAATAGATACAAGAGATGTTTCCTTTGGTTTTCTGCCAGTCATCCAGCTGATACACACCTGATGATTTTAAAGAAAGCCACACAGAGCTGAATGGGCAGTGTAATCAATAATTTAAAAGACATGAATGTCATTAGATCCTTTATAACGTAGATCGAAGCCAAAGCAGCTCATTTGTGACAACATTTCACATCCAGACACACCAGGCAACGGAAGATGAAGCACAACCACTGTAGCAAAATACCTTGACTGCTTGTGAGACCATTAGCATTGCAGGCCAAACCGTACTGTATTTCCTTCTCATAACCTCAAGGAACCACATGTGCTACCCACAACACCTCATTCTTACCCAGGGTGCGCTGCGTACTCATGGTACTGTAGGCAGCTGAAGAACCGCCGTTCCTTTGAAAGGGGACACCTGGCGTTCTATAGTGTTTCGTGCTGTCTTAGACAATGGTGCATTTATTATGTTCAAGTTATTTCAGGATTGCCATATGTGCAAACAAATCATGCAATGCAGCCAAGGAATATATGTTGTTGTTGTTGTAAACCCATTTTTTTTTTTTTTAGAATTTTCATTAATACTGTAGTTATACACCATATGCCTCGTTTTATAGCCTATTGTGTATGAAAGATGTTTGTACAATGAATTGATGTTTAGTTTGCTTTAGTCATTTAAAAAGATATTGTACCAGGATGTGCTATTAAGAGTACGTATCCATTATTCTTCTCAACCCAAGAACCTGTTCCCCTGGACCAGTGACCAAACCTCATATGTGAAATGGCCAAAGCACACGCAGACTCCCGGTTGTTCCTCTCAAACCTGTGCTGACCAAAGATGAGTAACCAGTCATACCCAGTGTTTTGAGGTTTTATTGGTTTTTTTTTTAAAAAAAACTAAAAAATAAAAGGAACAGTGTAAATTTGTAATCAAGAGTTTGTGAGGAAAAGCTTATTATGGTTTTTGGTTTTGTTTGTTTTTGTAGGTCTATGTATCAAATATGACACTTTTCTTGCAATAAAGCTTATTTTGGGGTAATTTTCTGGCTGAAAATTTTATGAGGCGGGGCTGGGAGCTTTGCCTATGGGAACCTGTATTAAAGTAACAGACAGAGAGCCAGACACGCAGGAAAATAAAGGAATGCTGGCAAATCTGGGAAGCAAAGTCAACGTGTGTTCAACTGATGATTATGATTTGAAATTACATTCAAATAGAAGGACATAAAGTCATTTACTTCTGCATAAATTCTAAACTTCCCGGGACCCATCTTTCTGGAAACTTCAAAGAATTTCTTCACTTCATGCTAATGCCCCCTTAAAGTATCCATGAGGAAGTGAAACATTCTTTTAGAGAATCTTACTTCTTTAAGGTAGAAATTTCCCAAACTCAAGTTTTTAAGCAAAGGTTATAGTGGGCATACCCCAGGCCAAAAGGCATCTTCAAAAATAATCCAAACCTCATGTCTTAAAATGGTACACACTTTATTCAGTGGAGAAGCGGATAGATTTAACAAAGTATTTAACATGAACTCTCTTCTGATACACTGCTGAAACAGGCACAGAAATGTTTCCAAGACTCTTAGAGATTAATTTAATACATGGTTTAAGAATTTATGTGCTTAACTTTTTTATCCAAGGAATAAGTAAACAAGGAAATATTGTGACTGATCTTAATGCTGTTCTTTGCCAATCAGAAATTAGCTGCATGGAGTAAGAAAAGTATTTGCCTCAAGGCATCCTTAAAAACTTAACATGCGTATTCAGTTTCATCTGGCATCTATTACTGGTACAGCATGAGCATCGTAATATGAAATTACCTGGAACCAAATTTGACTCCAGCCTTGAGAGTTGAGCAACAACATTGAGTTTATCTTCAACTTGCTCCTAAAGGAGTTTGAGAATCCACATCCTTTAGGTGCCTTACATAGAAGATCAAAACTTGATGAGGGGTTTACAGAGAATAATGACGTAGAAGGAAATGACCAATGCAAGACACTCCCAGGAGGAAATGTCTCAGGTACCTTTGGTAGCTTTGTTGCCATTTTCTTACCGTGAACACTGACACAATCACGATGAATTTGTCTTTCTCATCATGAACTGTTAATGACATTTTCTGCACTATTTTGTCATTCCCATGAATGTCCCATTTGCCCCAGAAACTACCCTGGCTAAGTTACAGAAAATCTTGCAGGAGAGTAAAGTGTGATAGAAGCCCAGACACATAAACCAAATCCACTGGGCACATGCATTAGTTAATAAGCAATAATTTGGTCTTTAGCTGACATGAATTATTTTTCTACTTGTTTTTAAATTTGGAGTTTTAAAAAATGTAGCTCTGTTTAGTACCTTTTGCTTTTGCTACTTGTAGTAGATAAAAGTTGAATATTTTTGCGCGTGAACATTGAATAAAATTCAGGGACAAAACGTTTAGAGTTACACTAAATTCAAACATCTGCCTTTTTGCATTATCTAGGAATACTAAACAGGATAATTCACACAGTCTTTCTCTTTTAAATACTCTAGGGTTTTATTTTGCATTAATTGCCTTCCTGGTTCACAGAATAAACACTTGGGGTTGAGGATGGGAAATACAACTAAAAATTTTAGAGCATCAGTCTACTGGAGTCCTACAAACATTTAAGGAAACAAAGTAATTCATATATCACATTGAAGCATGTGAATTTGCTGTTATTTGGCCATGTTTCACCTAAAAAATGGCAATTGTATGTGGTTCAATTTAATAGTTCAGAAATACGTTCCTCAAGAATAGACTGGAAATCTGAACATATCCTTTCTCTTCAAAAGACAGTAATCCATTCACTCCTTTTTATGCCATTGCTGGCTCATTTGTACTCCTAATTTACAATAGTCCACAAGAAAATATACACAATTTATTCAAACAACCACTCTTTTTCAAGCTCTAAAACACTGGAAAGAGTAAATCACACACTTTCGGGACCTCAGTGGGATTATGGAAGCTGTTCAAAAGACAAAGACAAGTCCATTGGGAAAGGTTGGAATATAGCATAGTGTTTTGTGTTTGTTTGTTTTTGTTTTTCCTTTTAAAAAGTAAAGGAAAAACTTGAGGAACTTTTACTTCTTGAGAGAGAAGAAAAGATGGAGATTCATTGCCACCCAACAGGAAGTAAGGGTGTCAACCATGTCTGCAATCTCATCCCAGCCTGAATATTGGTTCCATTTTTTCTTTAAACACACTTGCTTTCTCAAATAGATACAAAGCCATGATTTTCTTGATCAACAGGAAGTACATGTTTCTGATCCCATGTCCTTTAAAATTATTTCAGTGTACAGAACAGTGGAGTCCTAAAATACAATGTGAAGAAAGTTCTCTGAAAAAAATTTGAAGAAAATAAGACTTTATTCCAGTGAATAGTTTGCAAACTGGGAAGATAACAGTTTCAGTGTAAAACAAAGGTGTGTTCCAGAAAACCGAAGATTCCGATTTTATAGGGAAAGGTCGTGCCCAGGTTCCCAGTCAGGTTCATTTAAGCAAACGAAGTATTCAAAATTGCTTAGTTCTGACTGGTTGACACAGATGAGTCCTGATTTGTCAAAATAGCTGAGCCCTGATTGGCAGGGGGACAGGTGAGCTCTGATTGGTTGGTTTCCAACTCCCAAACCGAAAGTCTCTGTCAGATGCTTCTTTCAAAGGGTTGATGGAAGCAGGGTTTCTGGCCACAGGTTATTTTGGCACCTATAAGGTATCCTTTCTGTGTCAGATTGTTTTGCTAAGCTAAATTAAATGATGGGTGTTCATTAAATATCTAGATCATTTCCAGGCAAGATGTAATTCCCTGTATGCCCTGGCCCACAGAAAGCGTGGATTACCCATGGTTTCCCCATGACTAACTGAAGCGAGTTAAAACAACCAGGCAACTGTGGCTCGGTGAAGGTCATGTACTTTGTGTTCTTAGAAAGATGTAAATGGACCTCCCTGACTATAATCAAGCCAAACCGCTTTCCGTCATAGGTGCCAAGATAAACTGTGGCCGGACAACTGATCCCTACTGGCCCTTTGAAAGGAGCAGCTGACAGAGACTTATGGTTTTGAGCTCATCTACCCTGGCCAATCAGGGCTCAGTTGTATTGACCAATCAGGACTCAATTGTGTTGACCAGTCAGAGCAAGTTTGAATACTGTATTTGCAAAAATGGTCCTCATTGGGAACCTGAGTAGGACCTTTTGCTATTTCGAATCTGAACCTTCTCTTTGTGCTCTGAAACCACCTTCATGTTACACCAAAAGCTGCATCTTCACAGTTTGCAAATTATTACTGGAATAAAGTCTCTCCTCCAAATTCCTTTTCAGAGAATTTTTATTCACATCGTCCAATTCAATTCAATCATTCAATTCACCCGCTCAAGCAGTATTATCTTGTAGTTAAAAGAAATAAACTTTCAAATCAAGCAGACCTGAATTTCAATTCCATCTCCATGGACAAGTTACATAACTTTTCTGAGACCTGGTTTCTTCCCTAGGATGATCTTTCCTAAGACTGTGGCTGAGAGGGTTGAATGAGATAGTACAGGCAACGCCATCAGCATAGGGCCCAAGCAGATAGCACACATTCAGTAACTGTCAGCTGCTCTTCCTCCTTCTACTCCTCTTCCTACCATCACTATTAAAAGAATGAGCTCACATATCCACACAAAGCTCCTTTCTAAGCATGGCTGGAACTACTGCTTTGTCATGGAATTGTAGGAACACATCCAGAAAAATGGCAATCAGGAAAATTTTCTAAGTGGTCTGAACCTTTAGAAGTCCTGACATGGTCATGAGCGTTTATCGTCTCCACATCACTCTGCCCTTAACAGAATTGTGGGCAACAGCCCTGATAGGTCAAGCTACAAATGCAGCGGGAGCCCTCCCATCTATAGACCCCGAGGAAACGAACCAATAAGGAGAATATGGGCATCTGATCATCCCTTTGAGATGATTTAGTGTCGTTCAATGTTAGCACTAGAAAGGCTTTAGAGGGCCGGCACGGTGGCTCATGTCTGTAATCCCAGCACTTGGGAGGCCAACACGGGTGGATCACTTGAGGCTAGGTATTCAAGACCAGCCTGGCCAACATGGTGAAACCTCATCTTTATAAAAAATAGCCGGGAATGGTGGCGGGTGCCTGTAATCCTAACTACTCAGGAGGCTGAGGCAAGAGAATCGTTTGAACCTGGGAAGTGGAGGTTGCAGTGAGCTGGGATCACACCACTGCACTCCAGCCTGGGCAACAGAGTAAGACTCCATCTCAAAAGAAAAAAAGAAAGGGCTTTAGAAATCCAATCCTGTTTATAGGTTTACAAGTGGGGAAAGTAAGGAAAGAGTTGTAACACAGTTCATTGCAAAGCTAGTTTCTATCGAGGTGAGACAAGAATCCTGGTTGCCTAGTTGCAGTCTGGTTCTATTCATATTTCCACTACATGGTAAGCCTATTTGGATCTCTTTTAAACCCTAAGATATAGGCCAGTTCCCATGGTTTTGGCTCATCTTGAATCCAAAAATATTTTCCAAGCACGATTCAAGCACTGCTTTTTGTTTTGTCTCTCCCACTGTCTGTGTAACTGCTCCCAATCTCATATAAACCAGAGATTTGTGTATGCACTGAAATGCCAAGATATTGGCTGCTACATAGTAGGCCCCACCCCAATCCTGTACTTCTGTAAATACATATTAGAGCCCTGGCTCTCAAAGGGTTAAATGTTTTATTTAAACCAGACCTTCAAAACTTTAATAACACATACACATTTGTTTTACTAAGAATGCTTAAGGAAAGTACACTAGTTGCTTGTATTGCTTAATTGTCATTTTTTTTTCCTTTTCCTGAGAGCCTAAAAAAGATATTACTAGATTAAGTTGGCTTACTTTCGAAATAGCCAAGAACCAATGGCTCCCATTAGTCACCCCCATTAGGGCTGCAGCTTATATGTCAGGATGTAGTATAGACATTTTCCAAAAGAAAACAGGAAAAATGCTTTACATGATTTTTAGAGCAAGCTATAGGGAAAGTTAACATTAATAGCCTTTGCCAGACACCTACTGCTACATGTGTGAGTTCCATTAATGAAATAACAGTAGAAGCTGTGAATGGTCAGTTGCTAATAATCTGTCCAAAAAAAAAAAAAAAAGTAGGCTTTTGGTATGCTTAAGTTGCCTGGGTTTCCGCCCTAAGGCCACCCCCTTCCTCCCACACTACCTGACCTCAGCTTCCCTACACTGATGGAACCTACTCCTGTAGGAGAGGATTTAGAGCCTCAGGCTTGTGCATTTGTGATCTTCAGGCCTAAAGCCGGGTCCTAAGACCCATGACCATGTACTAGAACTTGGGACTTCACCCTGTTGTGAGCCTGTGTCTTAGTCATTCTGGTAAACTTCACAGAGCCAAGGACAGAAAATAATAAATGAATGAAGGGAGGGAGAGGATTTTGACTCTCTTCACAGTGAAGACTTATGGACCAACACAGGAAATTGGACCTCGTCCAAGGAGTGAGTGGTATCAGAGTCACGATTTTACTAGAAACCCTCAGAACAGGTTTCTGGAGATCATCCTGGAGGTATCTTCCCGTCTTCTAGAGGGACTTTCTTGATTTATTCTGCTTTTCTCCACCTTTCTAGAGAACCCCTTAGGTCTCCCCCAAGGTGAGAGAAGATTGAACAGTCTGTTGACGCAAGCTGGCTGCAATCTTGACTTGTCCCATGAGGATATCCTTGATCCAAACCTGGACGGAGGTTTATACTGCTTCTGTAGAATTTTGGGTTTGGGAAGTGGTACAGTAATTTCTCTTCCAAGAGACATTACACAGTTCTTATTTCTGGAACAACTTGATTAAATGAGAATCTGATGGGTATTACCCAGACCTAAATGATTTTCCCTCCAAAACCTTAGAAATAATCAAAGAAACAAGCAAGACAGCCAGCCACAAAGAAACAAGATAACCACATGTTATAAGATAGTGTGTGCTTAAGGGCCATAGTGGATGTCTCAGACAAATGACCCTGGACTCTTGGAAAATGGAGTGGTCAGTGAAATGCAAAGTGATGGGAGATTTCCTGGAAATGCTGGGGCTTGAGCTGGATCTTGTAGAATGAGGCAGTTTTGGATACATCGCAGAGAGTAAGAACGAATTTCCCAAAAGATAGAACAACATGAACAAAATGTTGTAAGTCATAATGTGAATGGTATATTGGAACACAAAGAAGAGTTAAATCCATGGGCCTGGCGGGTGCAGTGGTTCACACCTGTAATCCCAGCACTTGGGGATAACAAGGTGGGTGGATCACTTGAGGCCAGGAGTTCCAGACCAGCCCGGCCAACATTGCAAAACACATCTCTAATAAAAATACAAAAATCAGCCGAGCGTGCTGGCACATGCCTGTAATCCCAGCTACTCGGGAGGCTTAGGCAGGAGAATCACTTGAACCTGGGAGGCAGAGGTTGCAGTGAGCCAAGATGGTACCACCGCACTCCAACCTGGACAACAGAGCCAGACCCTATCTCAAAAAACAAAACAAAACCCATGGGCCTTAACTGATGGTACCATGAAGGAAAAAGATGATTAGGAAGGGTGGGGTCCAGGTATGAAGGTCACTGAAGGACATTCTAAGCCATTTAGACTTTATCCTGTAGTCCATAGCTAATGAGGAATCACTGGTGTATGGTTGAGAACAGATTAAGGAAAGACAGTCAAGAACCAAGATCTGGCAACTTCCCACATCTAGAAATACAGAAGGAGATTTGTCACAACATCTGAGACAGAGAGAAAGTAAAGAAGTAGTAGTAAAATCAGAAGACAGGGGTGATGTCAAGGATGCCTAGATAGAAAGATGTATTACTCTGTTCTCGCATTGCTACAAAGAAATACCTGAGACTGAGAAATTTATAAAGAAAAGAGGTTTAATTGGTTTATGGTTCTGCAGGCTGTATAGGATGCATAGCGGCTTCTGGGGAGGACCCAGGAAACTTTCAATCATGGCAGAAGGGATAGCAAGCATGTGTTACACGGCCAGAGCAGAGCAGGAGGAAGAGAGAGAGGAGGGGAGGTGCCACATCTGTTTTTTTTTTTTTTTTTTTTGAGACAGAGTCTCACTCTGTTGCCCAGGCCGGAGCACAATGGTGTGATCTCGGCTCACTACAACCTCTGCCTCCCAGGTTCAAGTGATCCTCCTGCCTCAGCCTCCCAAGTAGCTGGGATTACAGGCATGTGCCACTGCACCTGGCTAATTTTTGTATTTTTAGTAGAAATGGGGTTTCACCATGTTGGTCAGGCCACACGCTTTTAAATAACCAGCTCTCCTGAGAACTCTATCACGAGAACAGCAGGAGGGGGATGGTGCTAAACCATTAGAAACCACCCCCATGATCCAGTCACCTCCCACCAGGCCCCACCTTCAGCCTTGGGGATTGCATTTCAACATGAGATTTGGGTGGGGACACAGATCCAAACCACATCAGAAGGTATTTGAGAAAAACATCTTGAAAATTTTTTGCTAGTAAAATGAAATCTTCTCCTTTCCCAACCATATCTATTTCTCACACCCTCCAATCTTCAACTCTTCCTTCACTTTAGTCACTTTGTTGCAAGCAATGACAGAACAGTGTACATGATTCTTGCCCATAAATTAAAATGAGAGGTAGCATGGGAGAGGAGGAAAAGAGGGTAGTCTTTGGGGCAAAAAAAAAAAAATAGGGTTTGCATCCTGGATGCCACTCAGTTGCTATGTGGTATTAGTCAAGTTATGTT
This sequence comes from Piliocolobus tephrosceles, assembly GCF_002776525.5. NCBI lineage: Eukaryota > Metazoa > Chordata > Mammalia > Primates > Cercopithecidae > Piliocolobus > Piliocolobus tephrosceles. The sequence goes on from NC_045437.1 coordinate 161,634,106, forward strand.
CAGTTTTAAGTATTTTTTTTAACAACATACCACCAGTTTTGTTTTGGGTAACTACTCACCACCATTACATAAAGTCGTACTAGGACTTAAGAGCTTCTGCTCTCCTGGGTTGGATTTCTGTTTCCCTGGAGTTTGAATTTTGAGCAGAATAATACAAGAGCAGATAACAGATCTTGCATTCATCCAAGCAGCACCCTAATCAAACTATGAGTCAGTTCTTGCCATCTAGACCCAGAAGCTGACCCATTCCATCTTCTTTCTAAGCCTGATTTTTCAGTTTTTACAAAATTATCTGAGCTATCCCACATCCTTGGAATCAATTACTTTATTGTCACAATAAGTTGTTGCTTACATCCAAAAAACTCTAAACAATATCTATCCTACATTAGGATTGTTTTGAGGTTTAGAAATATAGGATACTCTGGCCGGGTGCAGTGGTTCATGCCTGTAATTCCAGCACTTTGAGGGGCCAAGAAGGGTGGATTACCTGTGGTCAGGAATTCGAGACCAGCCTGGGCCACATGGAGAAACCTCGTCTTTTCTAAAAATACAAAATTAGCCTGGCATGGTGGTGCATGCCTGTAATCCCAGCTACTCAGGAGGCTGAGGCAGGAGAATTGCTTGAACGCAGGAGGCAGAGGTTGCGGTGAGCCGAGATCATGCCATTGCACTCCAGCCTGGGCAATAGGAGCAAAACTATGTCTAAAAAAAAAAAAAAAAGTTAAAAAAATTAAAAAAAAAAAAAAAAAACCAAGAAATATAGAATACTCCCACCCTCCCACCACGGGACCTAGAATATAGTGTCATAGACTGCTAGCTTCTCTATTGATGTCACGAAGGAGCCCTGAATTTTCCCCAGTCCCTTCTTCTGTGTCCCCTATTACTGTGAATAACTAAGCCAGGATGGCTCTGCAGTTCACAAGAATTTTGTCGCCTTTGTTATTTCTTGCATCCTCCCCAACTCTAGTTTGGGAAGGATGGAGTTAGGTAAGCCTGTGCTGGACTTAGTCCCAGGAGAAGTAACCCATAGCCTGGCCTCTTGTTTCTGGAGCCCTTGCTGGAGAAAGCTGGCCTGTTCTGCCAGGGAGTTTGCTCTTTGCATTTCACAAAGGACCTAGGAACGCCAAGAGAGGAACCACTCATGAGCCCCAAGGATTATGCCCAACAGTCCCAAGAAGGGTCAAAATAGCCCAGCTAAGCAGGAGAAAAATAAATCAAATGCTGTAGCTTTATGTCAGCTGCTTGAATGAGGTGGGTTTCTTTCCATGCTGTCATCCTTTGCTCTTCCTGCAATACCCGGCTAAACCATTCCATGGGCCGATTGAGTATATGCATGTGAAGCTTTATGTGGAATAAATAATTACACAAGACATTTTTGGAAGAATAAATGCATTTGGCCTAAGAAAACCAATTCACATCTTAAAGAGCCAGCTTCTCCAAATGCCAGTTCTGTCAGCTAACTTTCTCCAGCAACCTGGCAGTTTAATTCTTCACCCTTGTCTCCTTGGCCGCACTACACACAAATGGTTTTCAGAGTAGGGAAAAAAATGTTTTCCGGTGTCTGTTTTAAATTTGTTTTTATCTACTTTGTGTGTCTAACTTTGTCCTCATATTTGTTTTACAGCAAAAACAAAATAGAGGAAAGATATCAACCATGTCCCCAAAAGTTTATACAAGTTCCTTTTTGCTGTTGACAATAAAAGCAATTCTGTTTTATAGCATAGATCCTGTCCATAAACTACAAACATCCACTTCCCTCTCTTTCTTCAAATCTCTTTCGAGGGCTGATGAAGGGATAGCCAGTGACATTGTGAGGGTCCCTCAGGGTCCTTCTCATAGCAGGCATTTCTATACAGTCTATCTGTGGGACCACAGAGGCTGTGAGGAATCTAATCGCCCACTCACTCTTTGAAGGAGGGAAATGCAAACACACTTTGATCAGAGAGAGCCAGGATGAGGAGATGTTTCCCTTAGCCCAGTCCTGATTCCATCTGTTAGCTGCTCCTCCCTCACAAGCCCTAAAACAAGTCACGCCTCCTCACGTAACATATATACCTGAGTATGAGACAACCTCAAGTATTTTCCCAATTGAGACTATTAAAAAGAGAAAGAAAGTGAGTTTGGGGCTGAATTAAAACTATACATTTTATAAATTGTATAAAATAACTTTGTACAAGAATGTTCATTGAAGCTTTATTCACCATAGCCCTAAACTGGAAAAATCCAAGATATTCATCAATAAGTGAATGGATGAATAAATAAGCATATTTCTATAATATAATTGTACACAGCAATAAAAAGTTGCACACTACTGATAAATACAACATGGATGTATCTCAAAAATGTGATGTTGATTTAAAGAGCCTTACATAAAAGAGTACTCACAGTATGGCTTCATTTATAGACATCCTAGAACAAGCAAAACTAATCTAGTAGGGAAATAAATTAGAACACCAGTTATTTCAAGTTTGGAGGGAGAGGTTGCCTAGAAAGGGGGGTAGGGAGTTTTTTTACTCCCTTCAGTGCCAAAGTTCAGTATTTCCATAGAGTTTAAATGGGTTTAAATGGGTATATAAATTTGTCAAAACTCAGTAAATGCATGTTTAAGATTTAGGCATTTAATTGTATAGACATTTTACACTTGAGAAACTGTAAATAACTGTTGAAGTGTTTAGGAGGAAGTACATTGAAGTCTACAATTTACTTTGAAATGCATTTTTTAAATGACGCTGGTCTTTCCTAACGTCACTGGAAGTACGTAGCACGTGTGTTGCATTCTATTTATGGTGGCTACCACAAAGTTCTACTCAGGCTCAAGGGGAAGGAGCATAGACTACATCTTTTAACAGGAATGTAATAGAAATTTTAGCCATGTTTTAAAACTACCGTATCTTGTAATACACCTCAGCAAAGGCAGTGTCTTCAAAGGCAACATAGAAGATTAAACATTTGAAAACAATGAGTTTTGGCTGCATCAGTGTGGGGCAGAGGAAAGAGCACTGGCTCAGAAGTAATAGAGCTCTGCTCTCTCTCAGCTGTGTGGACTTCAGTCAGTCACAGAGCCTCAGTTTCTTTATCGATCCATCCACCCACCAATCCATCCATCCATCCATCCATCATCCATCTACTTACTTACCCAACCATTCACCCATCCACCACCCACCCACCCGTCCATCCAGCATTCATTCACCCATTCATCCATCCACCTACCCACCTATCCATCTGTCCATCCATCCATCATCCATTTATCTATTCATCCAGCCAGCTACACAACTGACCACCAACCCATCCTTCCTTGCATTGCTTTTATTTTTATTCTTATTTTTATTTTATTGAGATGGAGTTTCACTCTTGTTGCCCAGACTGGGGTGCAGTGGTGTGATCTCGGCTCACTGGAACCTCTGCCTCCAAGGTTCAATCGATTCTCCTGCCTCAGCCTCCTGAAGGGTTGGGATTACAGGCACCCACCACCATGCCTGGCTAATTTTTTGTATTTTTAGTCGAGACAGGGTTTCACCATGTTGGGCCGCCTGGTCTCGAACTCCTGACCTCAGGTGATCCACTCTCCTCGGCCTCCTAAAGTGCTGGAATTACAGGTGTGAGCCACTGCGCCTGGCCCCTTTCATTGTTTTTTTATTTTATTTTTTTCATTTATTTATTTATTTATTTTTTTGAGACGGAGTCTCGCTCTGTCTCCCAGGCTGGACTGCAGTGGCCGTATCTCAGCTCACTGCAAGCTCCATCTCCTGGGTTTACGCCATTCTCCTGCCTCAGCCTCCCAAGTAGCTGGGACTACAGGCACCTGCCACCTCGCCCGGCTAGTTTTTGCATTTTTTAGTAGAGACGGGGTTTCACCATGTTCGCCAGGATGGTCTCGATCTCCTGACCTCGTGATCCACCCATCTCGGCCTCCCAAAGTGCTGGGATTACAGGCTTGAGCCACCGCGCCCGGCCTCCTTTCATTGTTTTAGTGGACATTTGTAGGATGGCTTTGGCTGCTCTGCATCTTGATTGGGCAATTCCCTACCACATGTATCTGAGTGGAAGGCAAAGAATATCACCCTCTACAGAAAAGGCCTTGTATTCAAACAGACAACAACTCAGCCAGTCAGCTGCACCCACCAGACAGTGGGGAACCCATTCTGGTGGTGGCTACAACAACAAGTTCCTGGAGCAGCAGTGGCCCTTGTGCAAGCTTCAGTGTTCTGATATTTGGTGGAAGGTGGGAGATCCTCATCACAGTGGTTTTGTGGCATGATTTGGCCTGCAATTCTTGCTTCCTAGCCTTCTTTTTCCTAGTGATTTTCTAAGCTGGTCTCCCCATCCTTTCTGGTATCTGTAAACTATCCTATATCCTTTCAATGCAGTATTTTATAAAAATATAAGATGGTTTAATGAGTGAATGTAGGATGGATAGATTGACAAATATGTGATGAAGCAAGTATAATAAGTGCCTATGGGAACATTTAGATAGTGGGTATATAGATGTTCACTGTAAAATTATTTTAAATTTTCTGTACATTCGAAAATTTTTATAATAAAATATTGGGACATATCACCTATAATCCCAATCATGCAGATAAATCCATAATTACTATTTAATGTATGTCCTTCATCTTTTCTTCTATGACATAGCTCTCTTAAAGTTAATATAGCACTTTTCTTTCTTTCTTTTTTTGCTTTTTTTTTTTTTGTTTGTTTGTTTCTTTTTGAAACAGGTTCTTGCTCTGTTGACTAAGCTGGAATTCAGCAGCACAATCACAACTCACTGCAGCCTCAACCTCCCAGGCTCAAGTGATCTTCCTACTTCGGTCTCCCGAGTAGCTGGGACTACAGGGAATGCCACAATGCCCAACTAATTGTCGTATTTTTTGTAGAGACAGTGTTTCACCATGTTGCCTAGGCTGGTCCTGAACTCCTGACCTCAAGTGATCTGTCTATCTCAGCCTCCTAAAGTGCTGGGATTACAGGCTTGAGCCACCGCGCCCAGCCACACTTTTTAAAATGGCAATATATTAAGCAGTGTGTACCCACTAAGCCTCAGTGTTGGTCGTGATCTTAGAAGGGAAGAATAGACACCTCCCAAATCACCACCATTGCTTTTTCCTATAAAAGTTAATTGAATTATTCTGACCCTCTCCTGTCACACTTTACTTGAAATCCTGTAGGCACTGCCTTCATTAGGTATGAGCAAGTGACCACTTCTCATCCCTTCCACTGCTAATGCCTTGGATAAACCCACTGTCACTTCTCAAATTGTATTCACCATCATTTACTTCTTGCCCGAAAAATTTAGCATTCAAACCTATTAAACCTCAATCAAAGAGGCCTTCTCATTTCTCCAGCAGCTCTCTGTGAGCTACTCCAAACAAAGGTCTGCCCTACTCATCAGGGGGAGGCATGGGAAGCAGTTTTCCCCCAAATCTCCAGCATCCCTTTTGTGCCCATGGTTCAACCTGCTCTTCTCTGATCCAAATCCTGCCATTTTTATATGGTGAATTTTAAGAAATAAAAATACATTTAGTCTAGCTATGTAGAGGAAGAGCTCTTTTCAGCAGCCCCAATGCCCAGAGAAGCCAACTGAGTCACTGGGCAACTGGTCTTGAATAACATAATAACCCTCCTGGAATTTGGCTTTGTAGTCAGACATAAGGAAAAATAGTAAGAAGCTCTCAAAGAAACCTGACCGTGCTAGATCATTTTACAGCTGGTGAGGAAGTCAATGTTCCTTTTTACAGTTGGATCTGTTTCAATCTTCAGCTACTTGGAAGAAGAAGCAGACCACAAACAAAGATCATTTTTCTTCTTAAATACTCTAGTTTTAGAATTTTCATTTCTCTGCAAAGAATGAGTCTCAAAGTCCATCAATTTACAGAGATGAACTAGAATAGAGTGTTCCCGTAGCGTACATTGAGGCAATGCTTGTGGTTTGTCACTTTTACATGTTAGAACACCCTCCTTTCATTGAATGAAGATGGAAGAAGTCTCTGGAGAGAAGACTGCTAGTCAGGCCCAGAAGGGAAATACTAGCTCCCTCAAATATCTGATAACTAATTTTGAGTTCATATAAAGCTGTGAAGTACTCCAGAAATTCACAAAAAGCTAAGTGCAAAGCTTTCTAAACCAAGACATCCCACACATCAGGATAAAAAATTCAAACATAAATTATAGTAAAACAAATTACAATATTAAAGATAGTTTTGTAATGTGTATGAAGTACAGCAAGATAACATACCACCCAGCTGAGTACAGCATAAGTTGCTGACTCACTTAGCCACTGGTTATTAAAATATTTGCTGTTTAAGACACTGCATTTTGGGGGGATTTGTTACATAGCAAAGACTAACTAAACATAGCATTAAGCTTTTCAGCAGCCAACACAAAAAGGGAACTCCAGTCCCTTACACAACTCAAAGTGTTAATGCGATGAAGCAATGCGATTGTTGGTGAGAACTTCAAGTGTGATTTCTTGTGTTCCTCAAGCTAAACCCTGTGGTCCAAATGAGTAACTTTGTTTACAAATCCTGGTGCCCATTCCATTTTGCATCAGTCTTTGTCATGTTTATGTATGGAATATGGAACAACTTTCTGCTTATTTCTATTGCATATCAGATGCAAAGGGAACTTAGAACTGAATGAGGCCTCTAAGAACATCCAGTTCAAAATTCAAGGGGCGATCCTGACTCCTCTCTTTTCACACTCTACGTCAACTTCCGTAGGCACTGCCTTTATTATGCATAGGCAGGTGACCACTTCTCATGTCTTCCACTGCCGGTGCCTTGGCTAAAACCACTACCACCTCTAACTCGAACTATTGCAATAACCCCCCAACTGGCTTCTCCTTCTTCCACTCTTGCCTCTGCTATACGCAGTAGCCAAAGTGATCCATTAGAAATGTAAGTCTGATCACTTCTCTGCCCCAAACCTTCTAGCAGCTTCCCATGTAACACAGAGTGAAAACTGAAATCCTTACAATGGCCCACAAGGCCCTTTGTGATCTCCCATCCTTCCCCAACTCTCTAACTTCTCTGCTATTACTCTTCTCCTCATTTACCCACTGCAGCTATTGCTGACCTTCTTGCTATCCTTGGAATGTATCAGGCTGACTTCTCCCTCAAGGACTCTAGATATGCCCCACCTGTAACTCTTCCCACCCATAGCCACGTGTCTTGTTCTGTTTAACTGTTACCTTGTGAGAAGCCTTCCCTGATGATCCTTTATTTTAAAATAGCAAATCCTCACACCTTGCCCAACACTTCCTCTTTTCTTAATCTTCATTGTACCTGTAATCATCTGATATCTTACATATCTCATATCTATATCTTCACTCTAAAATGTCACGTCTGTGAGGGCAGAGGCCTTATTTGGTTTATGCTCTACTGGCATGACCTAAAACAGTGCTCAGCACATAGTAAGCAATGAAATATTTCTTAAATGGATAAATTAATGAAGGTTGAAGTTAAAATGTAGCACACCTAGGCAGTAAGACCTTTTCTCTCCAGTCCACCATCTTCAGTAAGTACTCTTAAGTATGTACTCTTTCTTGCTGTCTTCATTTAGTGAAAAACTGAATTCATTTACTGTATTAAGTACCTACAATGTCCTGAGGGAAAAAATTAAGGTCTCAATATTATATAACACATATGCTAGGGGAAGGGTTGATAATAAGAAAAGTAAACAAAAAATATCAACCAGTGACAAGGACTATGATGACAGCAAACTCAGTGATGACTCTCAAGAAGAATTGCTCAGGCAGGGCTATTTTAGATACTACCAAGGAACTGAGACCTAAATGAGAAGAAGTCAGCCATGCAAAAACCTGGGGAAAGAACTTCCAGGCAGCATGAGCAACAACTGCAAAGGATTCATAGTAGGGTTGAACTTGAAACGTTCATGGAAACAAAAGGTGAATGTAGTAGAATGCAGAGAAAAGAGAAGGAGAGAGAGAGGGGGGTGATGGAGAGATGAGAGATGGCAGAGCAAGGATCAAATTATATGAAGGGATATGAGGCCTTGATAAAGAGATTGAATTTTATTGATGTTAAATCTTATTTGGAGTGAAATGGAAAGCCATTACAGGGCTTTAAGCAGGAAATGGATTGATCTGATCTTGGCATTTAAGGACCCCTCCAGGTAGATCCTCTGTGCCATGGAGAGGCAAGGGCAAATGTGGGAACAAGAGAAGAGATCACTGCAGTCAGTCAGGGCAGAAACAATGGAGGAGGTAGAAAGGAGAAGCTGCTGGATACACCTGATGTGGGGCCCACACAATCTATTAGTGGGCTAGATATGGTATATAAAAGAAAAATAAAGGAGAAAAGGTTGTCTTGGGATAAGGAACTTACCTGAAGGGTGACTGAGCCTGCCAAAGACTGCCATTGTTGTCCTCTGCCAGGAGCAGAACAGACTTTCTCTATGGGAAAAACCTTTGTTATCATTAAACCCAAGACGTTGTGAAAATACCAGGAAATTTCAGTGTGTTGCTTTTTAGTTGCCCTGGCAGGAGCTTCACAAATGGCAAAGAGTCTGTTGGAACAAATTGCTCTAAACCACCATATATTTCTTGCAAGCTGAACCCTTACATTGTCCCCTCCATCAGATTGCTATGAGTCCCATTATGTTTGCCCACCAGGAAGTCATTGCCCTAAAGTATAGCCTGGTTTAGAAAAAAAATTGTCTAATAAATGGACAGAAAAAATATTTTCTCCCAATTGCAATTTCCAATGATGATTCACAATATTTGGAAATCATGTGGGCTTTAGCAAGCTGAGAAAGAAAATCCAATTCAAACACAAGATTTATCCAGGGGCCACTTTGCTCTCAGGCTCCTTCTGTGCTCTCTACATCATTTCACATGCGAAACATGAGTCAGGCCCTTGGAAACAACGTGCCACGCCTCACCCGGTTCCCCACATCCTTTAATATACACAAAGAGAAAAAAGAACATTTAAGAAATTTGGGCCAGTAAAACATCACCAATCATGTAGTTATTATTTCACAAAAGAAAATAGGCAATGGAAAGATCTAGCAATATGCAAAATAAGTTATAAAAATAGTAACTCACAAAAAAGGACATGCATTAGGAAACAAATTACTAATTCAGTACTTAGTGAATATCCTCGTACTCTGCAATTCTCACTATCTCTTTCTCTAATCCTGGTTTTTGAACCAGCAGCAAAATGGACCCCTCCAACCTCCTCCCAATGAAAGAGGCATTTCTTTCAAAATAGATGATCGGAAATTCGCTCCAGCTCTGATAGTCATGAATCAGACCTGTCACAAGGATGTTTCAAAAAACAGAGCTATTCAAAAGCTTTCCTCAGGGGAAATACTGAGTGGAACAAATGAATCTCCGAAGCTCTGCCTGAAAACATAACACTCTGCACACATGCTGTAAGCATAGACCCAGCCTCATGCCAAGCAGCACTTAAACTCAGCAGTCAGGTCAATCACCCAAACAACCCTCGCATTAAAAGCATGCCGCGGAGAATGCTGGTAAAACATGCGGAAAACCACAGCAAGAGCCCTCCAGCCATAGAGACAAGAGTCTAGAAATAAAACTGCACCTATCAAAATGAAGGATGAGAAACAGATAAGAAAATAACGAGAAACAGATGACAACGCTATTTTCCGTTGTGGTGTTGCCCTTTCTTATTTTTTTTACGCTTTGAGTTTTTGCGTTCGAAAAAGATTTTTACATGGGGGGTTCTGAACACTTCTCTGTGCATTCTACCTCTGCAAAGGAGTCAAAATTATTTGTGAAACTCAGAGAAGCTCTTGGATTATGTGCTGTAGAAGACTCAGGCCATCTGACTACATTTAGAGTTCAACTATGAAGAATTCCCCCAAAGGCACAGGAAGGCTCTTTGCAGAAGGGCCAGAGGGAGGCACTTCTGCCAAGGCTTGATTAGAGGTCAGATTTAGAAATGATGGTCCTTAAATAAAGTAGCAGAACACCTGGCACAGAACCCCTCAATGGTTTCATGGCTTGCTTTCTTCCCCCAGAGTTAACCATTAAAAAACTCATGTACAAAGATGTGAACTTGTTACCAGTTTCAAGGAGAAGTCACTGTTAAGACCGAAATAAATTGTAACTCCCCTTTACAAGATCTAAAAGAATATTTTCTCCTGGTTGGCATAGGAAAGTAAAATTTACTTTATTTGCTTTTGGGGAAGGGGGCACACTTCCTTATCATTCCTAAGTGTGAGAACTTTTTGAAACGGTTATTTAATAAATTTTTTTTTTTTTTTTTTTTTTTTGAGACGGAGTCTTGCTCTGTCGCCCAGGCTGGAGTGCAGTGGCCGGATCTCAGCTCACTGCAACCTCTGCCTCCCGGGTTCACGCCATTCTCCTGCCTCAGCCTCCTGAGTAGCTGGGACCACAGGCGCCGGCCACCTCGCCTGGCTAATTTTTTGTATTTTTAGTGGAGACAGGGTTTCACCGTGTTAGCCAGGATGGTCTCGAGCTCCTGACCTCATGATCCGCCCGTCTCGGCCTCCCAAAGTGCTGGGATTACAGGCTTGAGCCACCGCGCCCGGCCAGTTATTTAAATTTTGAGAAAAAAAGAAATGTGTGGGTTTTATGTGGCTAAATTCTGGGCATTCTAAAAAAAAATGAACTTTATCATTAAGTAAAGAAATTACTATCAACTTCTTAATTAGACATGAAGAGACCTTTCCTATTTCACACCTGGGCTGAACGAGGCCGTGTAAGGGAGTGCAAAGACAGTGAGTGAGCTTCAGAGTTAGACAAGGGCTCAGGGTTCACCTTTGACACATATTGCCTCCATGAACTTGGCAAATTATTTCACTTCAGTAGCAAAGTAGGAATACGATTTACATCCTGAAAACTGCTATGGGGGTTAAATAAAGTAAAGCACTTAGAACTCCTGTCATGGAGTCAGGTGTAGAGAAGGTGCTGGGCACACGCCCACCTCCAGTCCCTGCTTGCTCACCACTGCTTTACCCATATGTAGTGCTCTTCCATGTTCAGGACACCCAAATGACAGATTGCATCACTCACTTCTCCCCGGATAGGGGAAGTCTAGGTTACAATATGTGGAGCAGATTCCTTTGGTGTGACCTCCAACTATCTTTAGTGTTATGTGTCGAAATGAAGTTACTCAGTGAGTTGGCTGATATTTTCTATACCTCAGTTATAGGGTCATTGCCAAACATCACTTAATCCCACCAACCCAGAAATGTCAGCTCCATTTTCCAATCATGCCAGCCTCTCCCTCCACAAGCCCTTCAGGAAAAGAAAATGTCTTAGGGATGTACCCAAATAATGCCTTGATCAAAGGAAAGCAAAGGATGAGTCTTGGGAGCCAGAGGGCTCTGCTCTGATCAAAAACAGGTCTGGGCTTCCTTCTTCAAAAGTTCATTTTGAGTAACTTTTTGGAATTATGAATTATTTTTCCTCTTGAAATTCTTGATTCATCATTTTATTTTTATTTATTTATTTATTTTGAGACAGAGTCTTGCTGTGTTGCCCAGGCTGGAGGGCAGTTGCTCGATCTTATCTCACTGCAACCTCTGCCTCCTAGGCTCAAGCAATTCTCCTACTTCAACCTCCTGAGTAGCTAAGACTACAGAAGTGCACCACCATGCCTGGTTGAGTTTTGTATTTTTAGTAGAGACTGGGTTTTAACATGTTTCCCAGGCTGGTCTCGAATGGTTCATTTTTTGTAAAAAGATACTTTTTTTTTTTTTTAAAGGCATATGCAAAAGAAGCCAAAGTTTAATACCTAAACAACATAACTGGCTTGGAAAATGGAGAGTAACTGAATGAAGCCAACCAGTAAAAATAGTATTGGTATGTACATATATACACATGAGCTGGGATCAGACAACACCTTTGGTTAAAATCAGAGACAAAAAGAGTAGAGGAGGATTAAGATGGTAGATAAGAGTCAGGACTAGCTTTCAGCTCCCGCTAGGATGAACAGAGCAGCATGTGGAGACTCACATCATGAACTTTTGCTTCAATAACTACTGCCTCAACAATACCAGGAAATCTTAGAGAGTCCACAGACCCTTCGAAGGAAATGGATCATAGCTGCAGGCTCCCTGAGATACTGAAAACCTGTTGAGTCTGCTTGCATTCTCAACAGGGAGACTAGTGGTCTGGGGCAAGTTCTCAGCTCTGGTCATTGGCTGCCTGGAAATAGACTGGGTGTTGTTGCAGGGGCACGGTGGGAGTGAGACTGGCCTTTAGGACTGCAGTCTGCATGGGAACAGAGTAAGGCTTGTGAATGCCGGCTTTCCCCCCACTTCCCTGGTGATCTGTATTACTCAACAATGGCAGCCACAATCCCCCTGGGAATATAACTCCACTGGACTGGAAACCACACACCCATCCCTTACAGCCATCGCAGCAAGCCCTGTCCAAGGAGAGGCTGAGCTCAGATACGCCTATCCCTGCCCCCCATTGAGTGGTCTCTCTCCATCTGCCCTGGTAGTTGAAGACAAAAGTCACAATCTCTTGAGACCTCTATGGCCCTGCCCATCACCTGAGAAACCTGAATACTTAACCAAGTGTCCCTAGGGCAAGTTTGCATCCTCCTTATAGGGCTGCAGCTGACACACTCTTGAAAGTACCACCTCCTGGCTTGAGGCCAACCAATGCAAAATGAGCACACTAAACAAAAACACAACCAAAGACCCTAACAGAGTTCACCTCACTCCCCTGCTACCTCCACCAGAGTGGGTGCTGGTATCCATCACTGCAAGACCTGAAGACGGATCACAGCAGTCTGCAGACACTTCCCAGTACCAGCCTTGAGCCTGGAAACTCTGCTGGGTGGCTAGATCCAAAAGACATAAACAATCACTACAGTTTGGCTCTCAGAAAACCCCACTCCTAGGGGAAGGAGAAGAACACCACTTCCATGGGGTACCCCGTGGGACAAAAGAATCTGAACAGAATCTCTTAAATCCCAGATATTCCCTCTGACACAGTCTATGCAAATGAGAAGGAACCAGAAAAACGATTCTTAAATAATGTTCTTTAACACCCCCAAAAGATCATACCAGCTCACCAGCAGTGGATCCAAACTAAGATAAAAATCTCTGAATTGCCAGAAAAAGAATTCAGAAGGTCAATTATTAAGCTAATCAAGGAGACATCAGAGAAAGGTGAAGTCCAACTTAAAGAAATTAAAAACATGAAACCAGATATGAAAGGAAAATTCTTCAGTAAAATAGATGGCATAAATAAAAAACAATCACGACTTCTGGAAATCAAGGACACACTTAGAGAAATGCAAAATGTACTGGAATGTTTCAGCCATACAATCAAACAAGCAGAAGAAAGAACTTCAGAACTTGAAAACAAGGCTTTTGAATTAACCTAATTCATCAAAGACAAAGAATAAAGAATTTTAAAAAATGAACAAAGCCTTCAAGAAGTTTGAGACTATGTTAAACATCCAAATCTAACAATAATTGGTGTTCCTGAGGAAGAATGGAAATCTAAAAATGTGGAAAACATATTTGAGGGAATAATCGAGGAAATCTGTCCCAGCCTTGGTAGAGATCTACACATCCAAATACAAGAAGCTCAAAGAACACCTGGGAAATTTATTGCAAAAAGATCATCATCAGCTAGGCACATAGTAATCAGGTTATCTAAAGTCAAGACAAAGGAAAAAATCTTAAGAGTTATGAGACAAAAGCATCAGGTAACCTATAAAGGAAAACGTATTAGATTAACAGCAGATTTCTCAGCAGAAACCCTACAAGCTAGAAGGGATTGGGGCCCTATCTTCAGCCTCCTTAAACAAAACAATTATCAGCCAAGAATTTTGTATCCAGTGAAACCGAGCTTCAAAAATGAAGGAAAGACATAGTCTTTTCCAGACAAACAAATGCTAAGAGAATTTGCCACTACCAAGACAGAACTACAAAAACTGCTAAAAGGAGCTCTAAAGCATAAAAGAAATCCTTGAAATACAACAAACTAGAACTTCCTTAAGGTATAAATCTCATGGAACCTACATAACAATAACACAATGAAAACAACAACAACAACAAAAAGGTATTCAGGCAACAAACAGCACGATGAATAGAATAGTACATCACATCACATCACAATACTAATATTGAATGTAAATGACCTAAATTTTCCACTTAAAATGTACAGAATGGCAGAATGTATAAGAATTCACCAACCAAGTTTCTGCTGTTTTCAGGAGACTCACCTAACACATAAGGACTCACATAAACTTAAGGTAAAGTGGTGGAAAAAGATATTCCATGCAAATGGACACCAAAAGCAAGAAGGAGTAGCTATTCTTATATCAGACAAAACAAACTTTAAAGCAATAGCAGTTAAAAAAGACAAAAAGGGACATTATATAATAATAAAAGAACTAGTCCAACAGGAAAATATCACAGTTCTAAATATACAAGCACCTAATGCTGCAGTTCCCAAATTTATAAAACAATTACTACTCAACCTAAGAAATTAGATAGACAGTAACACAATAATAGTGGGACACTTTAATACTCCACTGACAGCACTAGAGAGGTCATCAAGACAGAAAGTCAATAAAGAAACAGAGGGCCTAAACTATACCCTACAACAAATGGACCTAACAGATATTTACAGAACATTCCGCCCAACAACTGCAGAATACACATTCTAGTCATCAGTACATGGAAAATTCTCCAAGATAGTCCATGTGATAGGCCACAAAAGAAGTCTCAGTAAATTTAAGAAAATCGAAATTATGTCATGTATTCTCTCAGACCACAGTGGAATAAAATGGCAAATCAGCTCCAAAAAAACCCCTCAAAACCATGCAAATACATGGAAATGAATAACCTGCTCCTGAATAATCTTTGGGTCAACAATGAAGTCAAGATGGAAAATAAAAAATTCTTGCAACTGAGCAATAATGGTGACACAACCCCCAAAACCTCTGGGATACAGCAAAAGTGGTGCTAAGAGGTAAGTTTATAGCATTAAATGCCTACATCAAAAAGCCTGAAAAAGCACAAAAGATAATCTAAGGTCACATCTCACAGAACTGGAGAAACAAGAACAATCCAAACCCAAACTCAGTAGAAGAAAAGAAATAATGAAGATCAGAGCAGAACTAAATGAAATTGAAACAAACAAACAAACAAACAAGACATTCCAAAATGAAACAAAAAGCTCCTTCTTTAAAAAGATAAATAAAATTGATAGCTCATTAGTGAGATTAACCAAGAAAAAAAGAGAGAAGATCCAAATAAACTCAATTAGAAATGAAACAGGAGATTTTACTACTGATACTAAAGAAATACAAAAGATTATTCAGGGCCATTATGAATACTTTGCATGCATAAACTAGGAAACCTAGAGGAGACGGATGAATTCCTGGAAATATACGATCCTCCTAGATTAAATCAGGATGATACAGAATCGGGGCTGAACAGACCAATAATAAGCAGTGAGATTGAAATGGTAATTTTAAAAAATTGCCAACAAAAAAAAAAAGTCCAGGAACACAGATATCTGGCTGAATTCTATCAGACATTCAAAGAAGAATTGGTACCAATCCTATTGATACTATTCCAAAAGATAGAGAAAGAAGGAATTCTCCCTAGATCATTCTGTGAAGCCAGTATCACACTAATACCAAAACCAGGGAAGGATATAACAACAACAAAAAAAGAAAACTATAGACCAATATCCATGATAAACATAGATACAAAAATCCTCAACAAAATACTAGCAAACCAAATCCAACAGCATATCAAAAAGATACTCCACCATGATCAAGTAGGTTTCATAACAGGGATGCAGGGATGGTTTAAGATATGTAAGTCAATAAATGGGATACACTACATAAATAGAATGAAAAACAAAAATCACGTGATCATCTCAATAGATGCAGAAAAAACATTTGACAAACCAGCATCCCTTTGTGATTAAAACCCTCAACAAAATCAACACAGAAGGGACATACCTTAATGTAATAAAAGCCATCTACAACAAATCCACAACTAACATCATACTGAATGGGGAAAAGTTGAAAACATTCTGCCTGAGAACTGGAACAAGACAAGGATGCCCACTTTCACCACCTCTGTTCAACATAGTACTGGAAGTCCTAGCCAGAGAAATCAGACAAGAGAAAGAAATCAATGGCATCCATATCGACAAAGAAGAAATCAAACTGTCACTGTTTGCTGATAATATGATCATATACCTAGAAAAGCCTAAAGACTCATCTAGAAAGCTCCTAGAACTGGTAAATGAATTCAGCAAAGTTTCAGGATACAAAATTAGTGTACACAAATCAGTAGCTCTGCTATACAACAACAGTGAGCAAGCTGAATCAAATAAAGAACACAACCTCTTTCACAATAGCTGCAAAACATATATAAAATAAAATACTTAGGAATATACCTAACCACGGAGGTAAAAGACCTCTACAAGGAAAACTATAAAACATTGCTGAAATAAATCATAGAGGACACAAACAAACGGAAACACATTCCATGCTCATGGATGGATAGAATCAATATTGTGAAAATGACCATACTGCCAAAATAAATCTACAAATTCAATGCTATTCCCATCAAAATACCACCATCATTCTTTACAGAACTAGAAAAACAATCCTACAATTTTATGGAACTTAAAAAGAACCCACATTGCCAAAGTAAAACTAAGCAAAAAGAACAAATCTGGAGGCATCACATTACCTGACTTCAAACTATACTATAAGGCCATAGTCACCAAAACAATATGGTACTGGTCTAAAAACTGGCACATAGACCAATGGAACAGAATAGAAGACCCAGAAATAAAGCCAAATACTTACAGCCAACTGATCTTCAAAAAAGCAAACAAAAACATGAAGTGGGAAAAGACACCCTATTCAACAAAAGGTGCTGGGATAATTGGCAAGCCACATGTGGAAGAATGAAACTGGATCCTCATCTCTCACCTTATACAAAAATCAACGAAGATGGATTTAAATCCAAGAACTGAAGCCATAAAGATTCTAGAAGATAACATCAGAAAAACTCTTCTAGACATTGGCTTAGGCAAAGAATTCATGACCAAGAACCCAAAAGCAAATACAACAAAAAGATAAATAGTTGTGACTTAATTAAACTATAAAGCATCTCCACAGCAAAAGAAATAATAGGCAGAGTTAACAGACAACCCACAGAATGGGAGAAAATCTTCACAATCTATACATCTGACAAAGAACTAATATCCAGAATCTACAAAGAACAAAAACAAATCAGCAAGAAAAAAACAAACAATCCCATCAAAAAGTGGGCTATGGACATAATAGACAATTCTTAAAAAAAGATGTATAAATGGCTAACAAGCATATGGAAAAATGCTCAACCTCACTAATGATCAGGGAAATGCAAATCAAAACTACAATATGATACCACCTCACGGCTGCAAGAATGGCCATAATCAAAATAATAATAATAATAGATGTTGGCATGGATGCGGTGAAAAGAGAACACTTTTAGACGGTTGGTGGGAATGTAAACTAGTACAACCACTGTGGAAAACAGTGTGGAGATTCCTTAAAGAACTAAAAGTAGATCTACCATTTGACCCAGCAATCCCATTACTAGGTATCTACCTAGAGGAAAAGACATCATTATATGAAAAAGATACTAGCACACATGTTTATAGCAGCACAATCTGCAATTGCAAAAATATGGAAACAGCTCAAATGCCCATCAATCAATGAGTGGATAAAGAAAATGTGCATATATATACCATGGAATACTAGTCAGCCATAAAAAGGACCTGGATGGAATTGGAGACTATTATTCTAAGCGAAGTAACTCAGGAATGGAAAACCAAACATCATATGTTCTCATTCATATGAGAGAGCTAAGCTATGAAGGCACAAAGGCATAAGAATGATACATTGGACTTTGGGGATGTGAAGGAAAGTGTGAGGGGTAACAAGGGATAAAAGATTACACACTGGGTACAGTGTATACTACTTGGGTGATGGGTGCACCAAAGTCTCAGAAATCACCACTAAAGAACTTATTCATGGCCGGGCATGGTGGCTCATACCTGTAATCCCAGCACTTTGGGAGGCCAAGGTGAGCAGATCACGAGGTCATGAGTTCAAGACCAGCCTGGCCAACATAGTGAAACCCCGTCTCTACTAAAAAATGCAAAAATTAGCCAGGCACGGTGCACATGCCTGTAATCCCAGCTACTCAGGAGGCTGAGGCAGAAGAATGGCGTGAACCTGGGAGGCGGAGCTTCCAGTGAGCCGAGATTGCGCCACTACACTCCAGCCTGGGTAATAGAGTGAGACTCTGCTTTAAAAAAAAAAAAAAGAAGAAGAAGAAGAACTTATTCACGTAACCAAACACCACCTGTTCTGCAGAAACCTATTGAAATGAAAAAATTAAAAATAAGAAAAAAGAGTAGAGGATTCCTTTCCTGAGATTCACTTTAAAAACCACAATGTCTCAATATTGATTTAGACATTGCAGCTAAATCAATACTGAAAACTATAATAACATGTTCCCTGGGGAATATAGAAAGTATTTACTGTGGGGTTCCAGCAGAACTGTGGGGCAATATGAAGTTTAAATAGCATTCCCAAATATTTCTTGCATTATCTAACAGATTCCATAAGCTGGCCCTGCCTGGGAGGAACTTGTATCCTCATCTGTATATCACATCCTTTGTGGTATGTGGGATGCTACCCTCAGTGCAAACCAGGGAGACCACCACGCAAGATTCGGAACGCCCATTTTTGGTAGCATCAGCACCCTTCAACTTTTACCAGACTGTGTTTCTAAGTGGGCCTAGTGGAAGCCAGGGTAGTTCGAGGAATTTTAGGGACGATTATTTGTTCCTGGGAAAGTTTAATTTGTTCAATAAGTGGGATTGGAACAATGCCACCTACAACAGATGCTTTAGCAAAGAGGGACAGTAAAACAAATGATTGCTCAAATGTGTGGTGTCTGCAGAGAATCTGGATAAGAATTACTGGTGTTTAATGACCTAATACCAGCAAGGTCAGCCAATAGCACAGTTTGGAAAGAATCAAATGCCAATTCCTTGGTGCAAATGAAGCATAATTAAGACTCAGCACAGTGAGGTCCTGCATGTGTTAATTGTCCCAGGGCTGGCATTAATATCTCTAATAAATGTTCATTGCAGATTTTAAAAAATTATACTTTTAAAGAGAATAGGTAATTGGTGTTAACTAATAAGCTAATTTCACTTCTTTCCCCATGTTTATGGAGGTAAATAAGACCCTAAAAATGGTGCTAAATGAGGCCTGTTGCTGCAGTGAGTTTGGTAGGGCCAGAGTAGGTCAGATGGACAAGAATGCTTCAGAAAGACACAGGCCTACTCAGAGCAGGGATTGGCACTGCTGCCCACCCTCAAAACCACAGACCACATAGGCCCAGGGTGGGGTTAGCCTGGGCCCCACCTACCAACAACCAAGGAGTCATAAGTGTATTAGGAGGCACTGACATCTTCCAGAGGAAGTGAGTCATTCCCCAAGCTGGCCAACAACTTGTAAGTCAGTGGGTCAGCCTTCTTCAAAGAGCCAAAAAAGTAGGTGTAGCTATATTTGTCCATCACCACAGCCAGGCAGGGGGTGTATGTGTATTATGAAGTCATAGAATCTACCAAGTATGTCATTGCTAAGGATTAGTATAGATCAGCTGCAAAATATGTAACTGGCCATGCTATGTCCCCACTTCTCGCACACGTGCAGCACACACACAGACAGTTGAATGGTCCTTGTGCTAAAATAGCTTGGTGAAGAAGAAATTATAGTGAATTTTTGATTGCTTACCATGAATTCTTCTTTTAGTTCTCCTACTTCTTTGGGTGTGTGACTCTGGCAAACTATTGTTGTTGTTTTGTTTTGTTTGCCTCGTGTGTTTAATATAAGTATTGGCTCCAGATCATTCCTATGGTCCCTTCTAACTTAAGCTGACTTTATGAGTCTATTTCTTGTTTCAATCATTTTTTGTCTTATAGCTCAAACCTTACAACTATTTAGACTTTTTGCTCACTTCAATAGATCTCATACTATAATATTCAGAGTGAATATGGGTGAAGGGATAAAGAAATACATATAGGCTACAATTCTTCAAGGAGCTACAGTTCGGAGGCGGAAATCTTAGAAGAAGAACAGGCATGATCCCAGCCAAGGAGTATATTCCTATCAAAGCTATCTAGAATATTTCACTCCCTCCTTATGGCAATAGGCCATACTGCCTAGGTCCCTGAGGATACATCTAAGCATGCCTGTTCCTTTTAGCACAATTCCCCTTCCCAGAAAAGCAGTATCTTCCCTACTTCCTGAAAGACTAAGACATCCAGCCCCAACACCCTTTAGAAGGTTTCTCCCTTCCCTATCCCACCTTCATTCTCCTAATCTACCTGTTTTCCTGAGCTGCCACCACCAATAGGCCAAAGTAGGACACTAGAATGTCTCTCTGTTCCCTTAGCTTTCTTCAGGGGACATTTAATAATGAAGAGTCGCACCATATCCAACTGGCTACAGAAGAGAGGGAAGCAAGGTCTTTATTTTTTCTTCTCATAGCTGAACCCTCAGCTCTTTCTTTTTGATCCCTCCTGCCACATACTCTTTCGATTACATGCATCTGTACCATTGTTTTCTTTTAGTTTAAAAGTAAACAAGTGCCAGAATGTGGTGGCGCACACCTGTAATCCCAGCACTTTGGGAGGCCGAGGTGGGTGGATTGCTTGAGCTCTGAAGTTTGAGACCAGCCTGGGCAACATGGCAAAACCCTGTCTCTACAAAAAAATACAAAAATTAGCCGTGCATGGTGGCGAGTGCCTATAGTCCCAGCTACTCAGTAGGCTGAGGCAGGAGGATTGCTTGAACTCAGGAGGTGGAGGTTACAGTGAGCAAAGATCATGCCACTGCACTCCAGCTGGGTGACAGAGCAAGAACCATGTCTAATAAATACATAAATAAATAGATAAGTCAACAGGTTTCTCTACCTGGATTTCCAGACCCATTCCATCTACCCAGTTTACAATGTTATGCACTGAGATCTTTAAAGTTGTTGGGAATCTCACTAGTTTGAGAAATCTATCAAAGTAACTGTCTTAGTCTCTTGTCTGTTACTTAGAATACCTGAAACTGGGTAATTTATAAAGAAAAGGAATTTATTTTCTTTCTTCCAGTTATGGAGGTTGAGAAGTTCAAGGTCGGGGGCCACATCTGGTGACAGCCTTCTTGCTGGTGGGAGACTTCCTGCAGCATCCCAAAGAAGCACAGGGCATTCATTACATGGTGAGGGAGTCAAGTGTGCTCACTCAGGCCTCTATTCCTCTTTTTGTAGTCACTAGTCCCATCTCATGATTTCCCATTAATCCATTAGCCCATTAATCCATGAATGGCTTAACCCCATTCACGAAGGCAGAACTCTCATGATCCAATCACCTCTTAAAGATCCCACCTCTCAATACTGCCACACTGGGGGATTCAATTTCAACATGAGTTTTGGAGGGGACAGATATTTAAACCATAGCAGCAACTATGGGCATGGAACAAGGAAGAAGGTCAGACCAACAGTGAATGGTAACTAATCCCCAGGCCTGTGGCTGCCTCTGTGAATGACTTCCTTTAGTCACCTTGCTAGGGAGCTCCAGGGCTTCCAAGAGGCTCAAATGTGTCAGTGACTTACTATCTGAGTGTCAATGGAGATGCCACATTGAATAAAGACTTGTGGATTGTTGTGATAACTAAAAGGAAAATATTATAAGGATGCCAGTCAGCTTCTCATGGAGATGGGAACCGTGAACCCAAAGGCATTCCGTAGTTGGACCTTGACCTCTACCAACATGAAGGCTGGTGGCTGAAAGCGTTACTTGACTCTGTGGAATTTCCCTTTCTCAGAAATCAAGGCAAGAACTTGATTTGGAGTATAGTGTACGGCATGCAACTTCCCATGCAGGCTGAAACTGTTCTATAAATCTGCACATTGCCAGTGACTTGGCAATTGTTTTCTTTATTCCCTTTCCTTCCTGGACAGATTCTGAGACATCTCTATTGCTGCAATAAAGCATTTTTTTTTTAATGGAAGTACAATTAAAAGATGCATTCAGGTGAAATGCAGTATTGGAACTTCATAACGCGAACATTGTTTTTGTTCTCTGTTTCATAAAGAGACTTCAAAGCCACATTATGTCATATTGTGGGTGAAAAGGGGCTGTGTTCAAAAGGGGAATTTCATTATTAACATTACCATGGTTAGCCCAAGTGCCAAGATTAACAAACCAGCCTAACCCTCTGGCACTTCATTGTCATTTAATATATATTTAGAGCCCACCCTCTGTGAAGGAATGGGGAGAACACACACGTGGCCCCTTCGTCACTGGACTTTATGGCCTAAAAAGGCAAGGCCCACATCTGCCATGTCTTTTCCGTGAGAATATAAAAATGCCAATCAGGCATGGACCAATCATTTTAAGATCCTATCAGCTTTAATGTTTGATAGGTATAAGCTCTGTCTCTTTCTACTCCATGTTGAAACACTTTATGAAGAATCAAAAAGAAATATCAGTATTCTTCTTTTTGTTTCTCTGGCATTTAATTTACTGCTCCTCCTCAAAAGCCAGTTTCATGACGGGCACTCTGCTAGGCACAGGAATTCAGAGCGGAGAGATTTATGAAAGGAGCTCTCAAAATGCCCAGACTAGAAGGGAGATCGTGGCACAGGGCAGAGGTAAGGCAAATAAGGCTACAATGAGGTGTTCTGAGCCAGATCCTGAAGGGAACACCTACGGAATTCGGATACTGCAGAAAAGAGGATGTTGTCTATGGAGTTGGGGGCAGGGGTGAACTTTGGCAGTGAACTTGGTAAGCCAAGGAGGAAAATGGTCACATTTGTCATTTGGTTCAAGCTTGATGGATGGGTGGAGGGTAGCTCAGAAGAGCTAAGACAAGAGGCAAGGAGACCAGGGATTAAAGCTGTTGGAACGGCCCAGGCAGAAAGGGGAAAGATTGAACTCTCAGGGGAGAGGAATCGAAGTCTTTTGAAGAGCTACCCAGGCAGATCTTCAGCTTCCTTCCATTCTCTTTTCTCAAATTGGCCAGGCTGAGCACTTGCCTGCAGTGGCTACACTGCGTGTTCTTTCACAGTCACCCATTCCTTACTTCATGACAGAAAGGCCTCCCTCTCACCCACCCAGAGCCTCACTATGGTGTAATGTCTCAGTGTGAAAACACTCTGGGGGAGAAGAGAAGATGCCAACAAAGGGACAATCCAAGACATAGATATCAATCTCATTAAGAGAGATTTTTCCAAAAACATTTACTTCTGTGTTCTTTAATGCAAATATATTTTATATAAATTGATGTTTATTAATTACCCAAATTTATAATATATTTATGCTGCTTTGGTTCAATTTGTACTACTATTAATGTCAAAAATAACTCTTACCAGTATTTTAAAATTACATGTAGACTTACGATCATGTAAAAAAAAGTTTCTCCCAGCACTTTGGGATGCCAATGAGGGTAGATCACCTGAGATCAGCAATTTGAGACCAGCCTGGCCAATGTGGTGAAACCCCATCTCTACTAAAACTACAAAAAATTAGCTGAGCATCATGGTGGGCACCTGTAATCCCAGCTACTCAGGAGGCTGAGGCAGGAGAATTGCTTGAACCTGGGAGGCAGAGATTGCAGTGAGCCAAGATCATGCCACTGCACTCCAGTCTGGGCAACAAGAGAAAACTGTCTCAAAATAAAAAAATTATTTTTTCAACATTTCAAATTTCAATTTATATATACTTTGTGAAACAGAAGTATAACGGGGTGATCAGTAAGAGACTTTCAAGTTTAAAAATATATTACATTGGGGTAAAACTCTTGGAGGGGGTAAAATGGAAATGTGAATTTAAAGAGAAAAAGGAATGATAAAAATCAATTATTAAAGATGCACTGTGTGTGTTGGAGACCGCACAAATGTTTCTTATGATTAGGCATAATTGAAGCCTGTCAGGCTTCAATAAATGAACCTGTGATCAATTAAGTAGCTGACCAATCATTACCTCCTCCTCCTTACGCTTGTTACCCAATAAATACAAAGGGCTGTAGCACCTCGGAGACTGCCTTTCTTCACTAGAAGCGGGGAGCTCTCTTCTTCTTCCCCATGCTAGCCTTTCCTTAAAACAGTTTCTTTTAAGTTTTCATTTCTACATTCATCTCTTTGTTCAGTTTTGTAATGATAGTCTCAAGCAGTAACAGCAGTAACTGCTGTAGTGACGGTCTCAAGTAGTAATAGTGGCAGTCAGCCATACGTGGTGCCTGGACATGGACACGAAGGATGTCAGGGGCAAAAAGAGACCTGAAGAGACCCGAAGGGACCTGAAGAAGCCTGCAGGTATGAATAGAGATAAATAGAAAGAAATAGAGATAGAGACAAATAGAGATAAGTAGGTAGAGATGAGATTAGTAGGTAGAGATTAGGGAGACAGAAGGGGAGAGAGGAGAAGGAAAAGACAGGGACTTGCAGGAACTAACAGGTACCATAGGAACAGAGAGTGACAGATAGAGATAAAGACTGGCAAAGACTAGCAATATAAGGTCAGTGCCCTAAAGAGGTACAAAAGTAGAGGCTAGCAAAGACTAGCAGAAATTTGCAGGGACAAATAGGGTCCAATAGGGACTTGAATGAGGAAGGTCTGCTTGAGCAAAACAAAAAAAACCAAAAAACTAAAGCCCAGAGGAAAAAAACTAAAACCGACTGGATGAACGAGAAACCCCGTTACAAGTCTACCAGCAGCAACTTAAGGTCAGTGCTCTAAAAAGGTACTTGGTCAGTGCCCTAGAGGTACAAAGAATGGGAAGTTTTTGAATCAGGGTAACATGAGGAAGAATTTGGTTATTTCTTTTCTCTTTTTTCGTTTGGAGTTTGATACATACCATCTTCTTGTTATTTCAGGGTTTGAGAGAATTTTTTGCCCCACCTACAGCACCTATCGAAAGTGGTGAACAGGAAAGGGAGAATGGAAATTGGCATGTACTGTCGTCTTTTGTGGCTACAGAAAGGCTAATTTTAGCTTTGGCTTTCGTGGATTGTAAACGTGTGCTGGCACCTGTGAGGTGTGCAGAGGACTTGGGAGGTTTTCTCGGAGCTTGTCAAGATGTGGGAACTGAGCTTCATTGCTCTGCAGTATTGACTCAGGCAATGGCTAATCTGGTAACTGACAGATCTAAAAGAAGCCAAGGGTTAAGCCCTAAAGTAGGGAAGAGTTATTAGTGTAGAAAAATTGGATGTTTCAAAAAAAAAAAAAACACTGCCAGACCTCGGCAGAGTGGACTTTATGATGTGGCTGCCCCCACAACAGAAAAAATGCCAGGACTTTGCCCTCATTGTAATAAAGGAAATCATTGGGTTAATCAGTGCCACTCAAAACTTCATCAAAATGGCACCCCCCTGTCAGGAAGCGAGAAGGGGGCCTGGACCCGGGAACCTCAAACTCTGAGGGCATTCCCCATCCAGGCCACAACTCCATTTCCGGGGTGGGTTTCCAGAGGCACATTGATACCCTCTCCCCAGGAACACCTGGGAACGCAGGAGTAGATCTCCTAGAGAACAAACTACATTAATTGAAAGAAACAAACTCACTAAGATTCCCACTGGTATTTGGGAACCTTTGCCAACAGGATACATGGGATAGATTTTGGTAAAAGCTATCTTAAGTTACAGGTCCAGGAGTTGTTGATTCTGATTGTGAAGGAGAGATTCAGGTAGTGGTAATGTTACAAGATCTTTGGGTTTTTGAACCGAGAGAATGTGTTGGTCAACTGTTGCTTATTCCCTGTAAATTGTACCCTTCTCTACGTAAGAAGCAAGGAGGTCAGGGATTTGGAAGTGCAACTAGGAGAGAGATTTAGCTATCATAACCCATAGCATCTGGTCGACCCACCTGAACAGTGCAAATTGAAGGTTTAAGGATTGCTTTTTGCTGTACTGTTGTACAAAAAGGATAAGCCTCAATTTGCTTTCTCTGTGCCTTCTGTTAACAAGAAACAGGCTCTTTCTGATTATCAGTGGAAAGTTTTACCCGTGGTAATTAACCAAAGAGGCTTGTTCTGTCTTGTAATGATGGTCTCAAGCAGTAACAGTAGTAACTACTGTAATGAAGGTCTCAAGTAGTAGTAGTGGCAGTCAGCCACATATGTGTATGTATATATATGTTTTTAAAATTTTTATATACAGTAAAATTCCTCCTTTGTGATTTACAGTTCTATGGGTTTCAGCAAATGCATTCACCGCCACAATCAAGATGTAGAACCACTTCACCTGCACCCTCAAAATTCCCATATGCTGCTGCTTTGTAGACAATTCTTTCCCCTAATCCCAGTCATTGGTGACCACCGATAGGCTCTGTCTACTTATAGTTTTATCTTGCCCCAAATATCATTTAAGTGGAATTATACAATTTTTGAAGTCTGGCTTCAACCATTTTATTATGCTTATCAATAACTCATTCCCTTTAACTGGTGAGTAGTATTCCATTGGATGGATGTATCAGTTTATTCATTCACTGGTTGAAGGACATTTCAGTTGTTTCTAGCTTTTGACCATTATGAATAAACATTTTCTATAATCACTTGCATACTGGTCTTTGTGAGGACATAAATTTTCATCTCACTTGGGCAAATATCAAGGAGTGGGACTGCTGAGTCACATGGCAAGTACATGTTAAACTTTAAAAGAAACTCCAACTGTTTTCATATCATTTTAAAGGCTCTACAGTTTTACATTCCCACTAGCAATGCATGAAATTTCCAGTTACTTACTATCTCCACGAACACCTGGTGTCAGATTGTTTTTATTTTAGCCATCCTTCTAGCTGTAAAATGGCATCTCATTGTAGTTTTAATTTGTATTTCCCTAATGATGAACATGTTTTCATTTGCTTATTTGCCATCCATACATCTTTTTTGGTGAAGTGTTCGAATATTTTGTCAAAACATTGTGTTTTCTTGCTACAATTTTGAGAGAAACAAGTCCTTTGCCAGATAAGTCCTTTGCCACATATGTGATCTACAAATATTTTCTCTCAGTCAATGGCTTGTCTTTTCATCCTCTTAGCAGTGCCTTTCCCAGTGCAAATTATTTTCATTTTGATAAGGTCTCATGTATCAATTGTTTTTCTTTTATAGATTGTGTTTTCGTGTCACATCTAAAATCTCTTTGCCCTCACCCACGATTGCAAAGATTTTCTCCTATGTTTTATCCTAGAAGTTTTAGTTTTCGGTTTTACATTTAGGTCTGTGATAATTTTGAGTTAATTCTTGTGTAAAATATGAGTTTCAAATGTTTTCACAGGACATCCAATGGTACCAACACCATTTGATGAAACATGCATTTTTAAAATGGGTGATGGGCTGGGCATAGTGGCTTACGCCTGTAATCCTAACACTTTGGGAGGCTGAGGTAGGCAGATCACTTTCAGTCAGGAGTTTGAGACCAGCCTGGCCTAGATATTTGAGACCAGCCTGGGACAAAATGGTAAAACCCTATCTCTACTAAAAATACAAAAATTAGCCAGGCATGGTGGCACAAACCTGTAATCCCAGCTACCTGGAAAGCTGAGGCACAAGAATCTTTGAACCCAGGAGTTGGAAATTGCAGTGAGCCAAGATAGCACCACCACACTCCAGCCTGGGTGACAGAGCAAGACTCTGTCTCCAAAAAAAAGTGATGGTATCAACACTAGTTTTTAAGTTTCATTGGATTCATTTTTAAAGACCAACAATGAGTAATAGAGTACTTTTATTTTCAAATGTCAGTATTCATAATATGTTGGAAATTATATCCTTTGTAAATGTTTGAAATTATGATGAAACACTTTAGAGGAAAGTTTGATAATGTTCAGGGTTACAAAATTTTTCATAAGTATTTTAGGAGTTATAGAAGCCAAAAAAATAAAAAAAACATCTGCAGCTCACTTTTAAGCATTGGCAGAAGAAATAGAAAGAAAAGGATTTATTAAGCAGTATTCCAACTCCTAAGGCTAGTGCTTTGGCACCAGCAGAGAGGAAGGTTGGCAAGAAGGAAGTAAAAAATGACTCCCTGGTTTCTAATTTTGGTGGACAATGGGTGGCATTATCACCAACCAAATTCAGAAGAAAGGCCAGATTTGGGTGGGAGAAAGAAAATAAGCACATGTTTTTTTGGGGTACCTTTGGATAAAAAATTTTATGAGGTTTGAGTTTTATTTATAATTGGGTAGGATGTTTTACTTTCTATTTTTTCTTTGTGTGGAGATGTACATATTTGCGTGTGTGTGCACGCGGAAGGATTGATTTATGTTGGATTATTTCTTTGAATACAAATTAATGTTCGACTCAAACTAGTAGTATAGAAGTTCCTGTGGTGCAGTAGGAAAGCAAAGACTTGAGACACATACAGTCTTGGACTGTGAATCCTTCTTCCTCTGCTACCCACTAGCTGTGTAGGCTTGGGCAAGATACCTTACTTCTCTAAACCTCAGTTCCTTCATTGGTAAAATGGCTATGATAGCCACTTGAAACAAGATATTAAATGGGGCTTTTCCTTTCTTGGGAT
Organism: Piliocolobus tephrosceles; assembly: GCF_002776525.5. NCBI lineage: Eukaryota > Metazoa > Chordata > Mammalia > Primates > Cercopithecidae > Piliocolobus > Piliocolobus tephrosceles. Next base: position 161,662,690 of record NC_045437.1, read on the forward strand.
TTCAATCAAGAACAAAGAATGACAGGTACTTACTCATACATTCTACTGAGAGGAACAAGATAGATTAGACTGATTTCCATTAGATTGTATGCCATGTAAGTTAGTAAGTCTGGGACTATAATGATGCTCAAGTATAATTTTCAAAAACTTATAAAACAAAATGTTATGAACATATGTCAAAGGTCTTTTTCAAGTTCAATTAATGAGGAAATCAGTAAGATGTTGCGAACGGTTCAAAGAACACACAAGAAGATAGACATTTATAGGTAATTTAGTAAGGGAACATTAGGATCAAATCGTTCATTCAATACAAGACGAGTTACGGGCCTACAGGTCCACACACTGAGACCTTTGGCATTAACTTTTCCACAGGACAAACTTCTTGTGTCTCTCCCAGGCAAAAATCTACAAGTTAACCAGTAAATGAAAAGTCAAAGTTGCAAACTCGGTACTACACTGAAAGAGAACATCCTGGCATCTTTTCTATTTCAAAGTTTCAGATAATTTTTCTGATGAGGAGGAGAAAAACCAGTTTGAAAGAGGCCAGTGGTGCTTTCTATGGTTAAAAGTTGTTAAAAATGCACTTGGGTATGCAAAAAAAAAAAAAAAAAAAAAACCTATTTTTCCTGTAACTCAATTTTTATCTTGAAGCACCATTCTGTGAGATGTAAAGAATTTCACCATGTCACTTCCAGATACAGTCAGCCACTTTAATGATTTTTGTTAAGTTTTAGGTTTAAATTTGGTCAAATACGAGATTGTGCACATATAGACACAAGATCACCCACACAAACTCAGCACTAACACCCTATCATGGAGATGGAAGAGAGCTGGAGCATACACCCCAGCTTGTGGCACGCTAGGGGAGAGCGGTCCACTTCTTACCTCCAGTTGTCCTGGCTGATTCCTGGCAACAGCTACAACCCTCCTACCATTACCCTTGGCTGCCACCATTCCAATTAATACTTCACATGGCCTTACATGTCCTGGGATTCTGGCCTCCAGTTGCCAGGTCCATGCAGGTTACTCTGGTTCCTTCCTCCCTGCCAGCCGTGGCCACAGGAGTTGCAGATCCTTCTGCTACCTTCTACACCCTAATCAAAGGGCTACCAAAAATTGTGGGTGTTTTCTCATGGCACTTTGGTGGTTGGGGCTGAGCCTCCTGGAGCCCCCTGAACTTCCCTTTGCCTGTTTGCTTCATGAAGTACACACTGGATAGAATTTCCTCTCAAGCCTGCACTCTGGAAATCAGTCACAAGGTCACTTTGCTCTGGGACCACCAAACCCATTGGAGATCCTATTCCTTCCCAATCTCTGGCCCAGGAGATGTATGGATAGGCTTGCAGTCCAGAGTCCCCCTCCCTTTCAGTCACTACCACATGCACACTCAACTTTAATTCTTTTTCTCTCCTTAACAATTTCTCCTCCCTAAGTCCCCAGCCTGAGGGAATCTTTATTTAATGAGGATGGTGGATAAGGGTGGGTCCTAGTTGGGGCTGATTGCCTCGATCTCCTAAAATACCTGGACCCAAGGCTTTCAGATTAAGTCAGACTTTGCTGTCCCTGTTTCCCAGATCCCTCTTGACACCCCTCCCTATCCTGAGGGACAGTGCCAGGTTGTGGCCTCAGCCCAACTGGCAAGGATACAGTAGCGGAGGGAGCGGGGGAACCCCAGTGAATACTTCGCATGTCCTCCCGCTGCATTAGTTTTATATGACATACAGTCTAGGTGTGACCTGCAATATTCCAGTTTCCAGGAAGACCTGCCTGGCCCACAGTCTAATTGCATCTGGCCCTGAATCATCTTCTAGTCATGGGTTTGTGGGCACAAGCTCATCTGAGCACATTAAAGCTGGCTTAGGAGGCAACGGGCCCAGGCCACAAACCCCTGGCCTGAGGCAAGCTGCTTGGCTCCCACTGGGAGTCTCCACAACCCAGGCCTTCCTGCCCAGCAGGGGAGCGGGAATGGGGAGTGAGAGCGAGGGGAGGCTGATCTCCCGTGCGCTGTCCACATCAGGGTAGAAACGCTGCCAGGATCAACAGCGTGGCTCCTGGCAAAACCCCTGCCTGGTTCCCTCAACACTGTGGTCACCAAGGGCCTGTGTTTTCTCCGAGCTGTGGGGTTTAAAAATGACCTCCTGAGGTCTGGCACACAACTGAGTTCTTAGAGGAAAGAGGACAGGGAGGTGACGCCTCACTCCGAGGGGTTATGAAAACGGAGCCGGCTGTTACTCCGTGGGAATGGTGCTACAAAACCATCAGCACACACTCAGTGTTCACTCAGTAAGAGGACTCTACAGTCAGTGACATGACATCTAATCATGGACATGTATTCTCTGAAAAGACCTGTAGACCATCGAAAGCAAACCTTGCATTTCACAGAGCAGGAAATCAAAGCAGAGCACTGTCCAGAGACCGGCCACAGTGACACCTCCCCTTCTGCTCTGTCCTTTTCTTTGCGTGTGTTTGCCTTCTGCTGAGCTTTAAAAGGCATGTGGGTGAGGTTTGTCTTATTTAGAAAATCAGTAAACCACTGACCTTCAGGGCTTACTAGTCTGAAGTCTGGACCAGCCTGGATTGCTGCGTGTGGCCAAACTCAGACAAGGAGCTGGGCCTATGAATGGGGTCAGGCATGAGTCAGGGGGCCAGTGGCCCTGGTCAAAGTAACTTTGAAGTGCTCAGTACCACAGCTGAGAGCCTTCATCTGGACCAGGGTGCTAGGCGGAGCCTGACAAAACCGTGTGTCCCAATAGTGGGTTTCATGGTGGATGACAATCCAATCAGAGTCTCCTTGGGAAAGTTTGCACCTGAGCCATACTTAGAAGTCAAGGTGGAACTTGGCAGAGCAAAGACACTGAGACCTAAGAGTGAAGGGGCAATGGACTCCTGCTTATGAGTGGAAACAAGACCAGAGGCATCTTGGGTCCAGCCAAGTGTTTGAGACAAGGAGGCCTCACTCTGGTTTCCAGATGGCTCCTGACTCTTTCTTCCATACGTAACTGAGGGAACTGACCTCTGTCCCTCACAACAATCATAGCAGCATGATTTTCATGTTTCCAGTAACCAAAATGTTAACCTTGTAACTCTGGGGTTTCATTTTAATAACAATCGTTCTAAAAAATACACCTTTCTGACTTCTAAAATGCTGAGCCCACATGCCCTCCAGGCTACTTGGTCCATTCCTGGTTTCCTGGGCCTGAACTTCCATTACCTTCTCCCACCCCTCTGTCTCTGCTGAGAGATGTTCTCTTAACTCCTCTCCTTGCCTCCCTTGCTTTTCCATCTACCACCTCTTGTGACCTTTTCTACAGAGAAAGCTGAACTTCTATACTTTTGACCAAGAGAAAGAAAGTCTCTCAAGAAAACAAGGAGAGCCCCAGCCAGGCCCTGTGTGTTGTGTACTCTGCCCTGGCCGTCCCCTGCTGTCTACCTCTCCATAGAGTGGAAAGTCTGCAGGCTCAAGGGAACATAACCCAGATCCCTCACCTTGAGATGGGGATCCCCATCTCAAACATGATCCCCACAGTTTTTCACTCCAGTGACCCCACAGTCAGCTTCTTCACTGGGCGCTTCCTCCAGCAGGCAATCACAATGTTAGTATGTGCATCCCAAGGGCCAAGGGGGTAGGACGCAGAGGGCGCTGGTTTGTGAGGGGCATGGACAGAGCCTGGACATGTGGCCTGGGTGTCTGCACACATGCATGTGAGGCCTCTTGGGCAGCTGGGAGGCGATTCTTCCTGCGTGTTTGTGTTCTGGGGTAGAAACTTGAGGGTTCTGGGGACCCGCATTCTTCCCAGGCCATCAGGAAGGCATATTCTTCAACTTAGGAAGATAGAACATATTTTATTCAACAGTTTTTAGCTTGACTTCTTACTTTAAAATGATAAATTATTATACAGGACCTCCATTTATAACTCTTGTTCTAGACTTTGCAAAGCTGAGGGATAGGTTTGGACTCATGTATCAGATTTGGGGTTTTATTCAACCAGGTTTGTCCTCTGTTTTCCTGTAAAGACTCACAATCCTGAAATGAATTCAAGGAGATGTGGAACAGTTTGATTGACCTGGACTTAAGATTAAAAGGCACATGCAAACTTTACCTAGGAACAAATTTGCAGCCTCTCCAATTTATCATATCCAAGTTGTCAAAGAAAATATGTTTGCAGGCTTTTGCTATGTCTCCAATTCATCAAACTTAAGTTGTCAAAGTCAAGATATTTCAAAAACAACTTTTAAAGGACTTTTTTATACTTTGATCATTGAGCTCATCTGAAATATCACTAACTTCACAAGTATATCCTCAGGGAATTCTTTCTAACCTGTTGACAATTTAGAAGGATTTGATGGGCTCTACTGAGTTGTCCTGGATAAGGCACATATATTCGGTACTGCAGGGACTGGGCGAGTTTCCTGGTACTGGTTGTGGATGTGAGTTTATCCACCGTCACCCATGGCCTCCCAGTGGAAGGGAATCCTGATAGTTTCTAATGCCATATATTATTATGGACACACAATAAATAACAATTTGCCAATAAAAAAATGTATTGCCTAGTGTCACTAAGGGAAAACTGTTTCTATGACATGAACTTACACTTAAGGGTAGAATAGCTAAGAAAAACTTATGATTTATGAGATGGAAGTTTGTGAAAACTAGTTTTTTTTTTTTTTTGCCTGAAAATTCTCTTGAATTTGCAATAATCTTACTAACAGATAAGCAGATAGACCTTTGGAATCCATATGCCATATTTTAAAATTACACACATACACACACTGGATCTGATTATTTGGGGTAAGATATAGGACACTCTAAAAAGAAAGTATTTCCTCCGACCCTAGAAGGCTTCCTTCTTCCCCATTTGTTAAATTTATGTATCTCGTGTAGATTTTGAAGGTTCATTCAGAAAACTAAACTTGTCTTTATCTCGACTGGCCTTAGAAAAGAAAAAAATTTCTTTTTATAGTTCAAGGAGCCAAGCAGGCTTGAAATTGAATTCTGGCCAACCCACTGACTTAACTGTGGAACCTCAGGAAAAGTACTTAAACTTCCTGAAAGTCGGTGACCTCATCTGTAAAATGGGGGTAATGATGCATGTCTCACAGCTGTCTCTAAGAATGAAGTAGTAGCAGCCATACAAAGTACTTGGCACAGCGCCTAGCTCATAGTGACACTTGATCATGTATCTGTAATATTATTGCCATTGCTTTTTTATGATTACTTCTTGAGATTTGCTGCTGTTGAAGTGTATTAACTTTGCAATTTGTCTACCATTTCTTTCAAACAAATATTTGGAGTACATTTTTTAAAACTGATAATTTGGTAGGTTCTTGTCAGTGTCTGCCTGCCTCCTCAGATGAGTATATTGGTGAGCCAGAGCAAATGGCCTTGGATTAGTATCAGTTCCTTCCCCATACCTACTACTCCGGCCATACAGCCTCAACACCCTCAACACTACATTGCTAACACAACGGAATCAAGATTTCAGCCCTGAATTTTCTATGCTTGCCACAGTTCACCCGCTTCCAACAGCTGTTTCCTCAAAAACAAGGGCAACATCGCCATCTACTGTTGCCACACAATCACTGAAGAGAAAATTGCTCTTAACCAAGTAAAGAAACTGGAACATTTTTGTTTGACACCTTGTAAAATGAATCATTCCATTGCTACTTCAGCTTCCAGAAGAAGCCCTATTTTTTACAGAGGTTCACTGTTTGAACACCTCTTGGTGGGACCCGAAAGTGGCTCGAGATTGAGCGTGGTCCCTGGCGACGTTTAGTCAAATTTCTTCTCTCAAATTTTGTATCATGTGTATCTTCGAACTTTCACCCTCAACTTACTTAAACTTAAAAATGACTGATGGGTGGCAATTTGTGTGTGGTTTGGCATCTGCACTCCACAAATTGGAAGGACAGTGGGTGCACAGAAGTGGGAGAAGAGTGAGAAATAGTGAGAGGCCAATCTTTGCAGTTACTGCCCTGAGGGGTTTTCCTGGATTATCATACGCACGTAAGAGACTGAAGTCCACTCCCTGGGCCAGTCCCCTCGTGCCTCACTCCCAAGTCTTAAACCTGTCCCCACCCCACAGACAGCTGACAGCAGTGTCATCTAAACGTAATTTTTCCCTCTGCCTCAACTGTCATTTATTATTGCACGCTAACAAATGGCCATCCAAAGCTTTTTATGAACTGTAAAGTGGTTTTGGAAGCAGTTTGTATGAGGCAAACTTTGCAAACGCAAGCCTTTAGTACTGCACCAAGTCGGAGAAGAGGTGCCCTTTGGACATCATTTTTGTGTACATTCTTGTCTGGCTTTCTATTTTTCCATCGCCTCACTCGGCACAGGAAAGCATCTTTCATCTTGGTATGACTGTCTTCCACACTGCAGTATTAGTTCAGTCTCTGGTGGACTGTTCTGGCCTCTGGGTGTGTTCCTCAGATGCTAAGCAAACTGTAAGACTCCTGTGTAATAAGCTGAGAAGTGACAGTTCATTTTGCACAGACAATAAAATAATATAAATTGCCTTTACGTCATACCAGAATTAGCTGCACACTCCCTCACAAAGAACAAGGCCCCCTTTTCATGTCCCATGCAGGAAGCAAAGTGACTTAGAACAAGTGGGATTTTTTTACATCTTTGAAAGTGTGTGTGTCTCCGCCACAGGACCGGATGCCAGCCCTTAGATTCCAGCTCCTTTCGGGGTCATCTCCCTCATGGAATCAGGATCAAGGTGGGCAGAGTCTATGGTCAGGCCACAGAACATTCTTGGGAGAGGCAACTTGGATTACTTTAGCACAAGGGACTTTCCAAAACGAAAGTTATTAAGAAAAGCAGGATGGAGAATGTTTGGAAAAAATGCTGTTAACACCTGATCCACATGTTCTTTCCTTCCCCTGTGCCGCTCATAATCACTTACAGACGCTGAGGTGTGTAGGAATGGACAGGCAACCTCAGTCTGCAGAGACCCCAAGACACAAAGCCGTGGAAGCCTCACCTTGGATCCTGTTTCTTGTTTGACTCTAATTATGCATTTAAATTTCGGGGGAAATTTTAACAAGAAAAACAAAACATAATCCCACTAGCATATTCTTTTTTGCATGCTTCGTTGTAGTATTCTGCTTTCTTTCTTTCAATTACACAGAGACCTGTTAAAATCTGTTACTATGATTTTAGACTTGTCTGTTTCTCCTGGTAGGTCTGTCAACTTTTCTTTATATATTGTGAGACTGTGTAATAAATGCATGTAAATTATTTATCTATTTTCTTTTTTATGGGAGGTTTTTTATTTTCCAGCTTTATTTAGGTGTAATTGACAAAATTGTATAAATGTTAGGTGTATAGTGTGATGATTTAATATGTGTATATATTGTGAGATAATTATTGCAATCAAGTTAGCTAGCTATCCCTTCACCTTGTTACTTTTTTTGTATGATGAGAACATTTAAGAGCTACTCTTTTAGCAAAATTCAAGTGTACAACACAGTATTGTTAGCTATAGTCACTGTGCTGTACATTAGATCCCCAGAACTTACTCATAACTGGAAGTTTGTACCCTTTAACCAGTATTTCCCCATCTCCCCCCGGCCCCGGCAACCACTATTCTATGATCCATTTCTATGAGTTTAGCTTTTTTTAGATTCTGCATGTAAGTGAAATCATACAGTATTTGCCTTTCTTTGTCTTACTTAATTCACTTAGCCTAATGCCCTCGGGTTCATCCATGTTGTAGCAAATGGCCGGATTTGCTTTCTTTTTAAGGTAGAATAATATCTCATTGTATATACATACACAACACAATTTCTTTATCCCTTCATTATCAATGGACACTTAGGTCTTTTTCATGTCTTGGCTATTGGCTGCAATGAACATGAGAGTGCAGATATCTCTTGGAAATACTGATTTCAGTTCCTCTATCATATATGCTATTAAATGCATGCAAATTTTAAGTTATTCTCTCTCTCCCTGAAACCTTTGATCATTCAAGAACAACTTTATTTTTAAGTAATGCTTTATGCCTGAAAGTTTCTTTTGTCTGATATTAATATAGCCCACACCAGTCTTCTTTTCTTTATACTTTTATCAGGTATACTCTTTCATCATTTTAACCTCAACTATTTATTATTCATATTATTTAGATGCATCTAAATAATATGCTATTTATATAATATACTATTATATATTATATATAATATAATATATACATTCTATATATACTATATGTAATATACTATATACTAATATACTATTATATATAATATATATACTATTTATATTTAGATGCATCTAAATATGCTATATTATTTTTAATATATATAATATAAATAGTATTTAGATGCATTCATTTTCATATTATTTAGATGTATCTCTTGTTAAACAGCATATGGTTGGGGTTTTGTTTAGCTAAACAAGCATTCTTTTTTCTTTTACTGGAGGATATGACCCATATAGATTTAATGTAATTCCAGTTTTGTATTTTGTTTGTTCCTTCCATATTTCCTTTTTGGAGATTGCTTGAGGTTTTTTTTTTTTTTCTTTTTACCTTTTTCCTTCTCTTAATTTGGAAGATACCATTTTTTTCCATAGAGACAGGTTTCACTCTTTGCCCAAGATGGAGTGCAGTGGCTCAATCATAGCTCACTACAGCCTTGATCTCCTAGGCTCAAGAAATCCCCCAGCCTTAGCCTCCTCAGTAGCTGGGTCTACAGGCACAAGCCACCATGCCTGCCTGGCTCTCTTTTTCGTTTTTTTTTTTTTTTTTTTTTTTTTTTACTTTCTTGTAGAGATGGTTATATTGTTACCATCTTGTTATATTGCTCAAGCTGATCTTGAATTCCTGGCCTCAAGTAATCCTCCCACTATAGCTTCCTAACTAAGTAGCTGGGATTACAGGCATGAGCCATCATGCCCAGTCAAATTTATATGTTAGTCGTTGATTTAAACTGTCATTTTCTAAAAAATCCACATGAGAAATTATTGCTAATTAGGGTCAACACTTAGTAAGTTTTACCCATATATTAACCATTTTCTTTCCTCTGTATGTATTGTCATATCTAAGCCATTCTTTCTGAATTTACATATTTCTATTCTCAAGAACAACAGTAAGGATTTTCTTTTTTGAGGATTGCTGGTGAAGAACTCAATTGTTTTTGAGCATGCCAGGAATCTTATCTCCTGTTCTATGTGCCCTTTGAGGTTCAGAAAAAGTTCCAGGAGCAAAGATTATTAGATAAAAACATTTTTTTTTACAGGGCCACTATTTACATTGTGGAGTTGTGCTCCCTGAGACACTGTCAGTTAGATATTCAGTACTATTGTCATATCACTTCCTAAGCTGTAGAAATAAGTCAGATTCACTACAAACACATTAGTATATATTATCATGTTATGATGTTTCTTAATTTAGTTGTAAGTGGCACCTCAAATTTGCTTTAATTCGTATGTTCTTGAATTTGTGCTGGGGAGAACAATTTTTCCTGGATACTTTGATTTGCTTTCTTGTATAAATACGTTTATAATTTTTTGAGGAATTTTTATATTGACTCAGCCTTTGGTAATCTCTCCAAACTGTCCACTAGTACCAAATAAACTTTTGTAGATACCGGCTCTCCCTATGTTGCCCAGGCTGGTTTTGAACTCCTGGGCTCAAGCAACCCTCCCGCATTGGTCTCCCAAAATGCTGGGATTATAGGTGTGAGCCACTGTACCTGGGCCCAAATAAACTCTTAATCAGTACTCAGAGTTTCAGCTAGAGGAGGCAAGAAATAATGTTTTCCTCATCTTTAAAGCAAAAACAGGTAGACACATAAATGGAAAAGCACCACAAAACTACCCTTCATTGTCAGTATTGTTGTGGTAAAGTAAATAGACCCATGAGCATAGCAAAGTTGATTACAGATTCATTTTAACATAGTTCATTGAGAATCAATGATGTGCAAGGAATTGTTCAAGGCAATAGGGAGGCAAGGAGCTTATTCTCTTGGATATGTCGCGGGAGGAAGGGAATAATTACCTAAAATAAGAATAGCTGCTTTCTAGCTCTTCATTCAGCCCCATCGGATAAAAGAAAGGGAATGGGGAAGAATAGAGCCTAAGACCAACTATTGGCTCTAACCCAGCTGGCTGCCTCCCCTGGCTGGAGAAGGAGGGAATTCCCTACGGGTGGCAGGTGGGGTCCAAGTTGTTCTAGGCCTTTGTTCTGGTCAAGTTGTACTGGAGAGCAGGAGGGCTGTCCTCCCCAGAACTCTTGATGGGAGCAGGCTAGGAAAGCGCTGCAGCTTGGTGGGCCTTGCTGGAAGTTGTTTACCCACTCAATTGGGTGTCACTGTGACATTAGACAGTGATACTAAGGAGTGTACTATATTTGCCAGCTTTTGGACTGAGCATGGGTGTCTTGCTTACCTCAGCCTCCTGCTCTGAGCTCTAGGCCTCTGCATGTAGTAGACAGTCTGTCTCAATACTACAGACCATTGTCTTCTGAATGCCAGCTTGGCTTTCAACTTTGGTTTTTTGTTTTTTTTTATACTTTAAGTTCTAGGGTAAATGCGCACAACGTGCAGATTTGTTACATATGTATACATGTGCCATGTTGATGTGCTGCACCCATTAACTCGTCATTTACATTAGGTATTTCTCCTAATGCTATCCCTCCCCCTGTCCCCTCCCCACAATAGGCCCCAGTGTGTGATGTTCCACTTCCTGTGTCCAAGTGATCTCATTGTTCAATTCCCACCTATGAGTGAGAACATGCGGTGTTTGGTTTTCTGTTCTTGTGACAGTTTGCTGAGAATGATGGTTTCCAGCTGCATCCATGTCCCTACAAAGGACAAATTCATCCTTTTTTATGGCTGCATAATATTCCATGTGTATATGTGCTGCATTTTCTTAATCCAGTCAGTCACTGATGGACATTTGGGTTGATTCCAAGTCTTTGCTATTTTGAATAGTTCCGCAATAAACATACGTGTGCATGTGTCTTTATAGAAGCATGATTTATAATCCTTTGGGTATATACCTAGTGATGGGATGGCTGGGTCAAATGGTATTTCTAGTTCTAGATCCTTGAGGAATCGGCGTACTGTTTTCCACAATAGTTGAATTAGTTTACAGTCCCACCAACAGTGTAAAAGTGTTCCTATTTCTCCACATCCTCTCCAGCACCTGTTGTTTCCTGACTTTTTAATGATTACCATTCTAACTGGTGTGAGATAGGATCTCATTGTGGTTTTGATTTGCATTTCTGTGATGGCCAGTGATGATGAGCATTTTTTCATGTGTCTGTTGGCTGTATGAATGTCTTCTTTTGAGAAGTGTCTGTTCATATCCTTTGCCCACTTTTTGATGGGGTTGTTTGCCTTTTTCTTATAAATTTGATTGAGTTCTTTGTAAGTTCTGGATATTAGCCCTTTGTCAGATGAGTAGATGGCAAAAATTTTCTCCTGTTCTGTAGGTTGCCTGTTCACTCTGATGATAGTTTGTTTTGCTGTGCAGAAGCTCTTTAGTTTAATTAGATCCCATTTGTCAATTTTGACTTTTGTTGCCATTGCTTTTGGTGTTTTAGACATGAAGTCCTTGCCCATGCCTATGTCCTGAATGGTATTACCTAGGTTTTCTTCTAGGGTTTTTATGGTTTTGGGTCTAACATTTAAGTCTCTAATCCATCTTGAATTAATTTTTATATAAGGACTAAGGAAAGGATCCAGTTTCAGCTTTCTACTTATGGCTAGCCAATTTTATCAGCACCATTTATTAAACAGGGAATCCTTTCCCCATTTCTTGTATTTGTCAGATGTGTCAAAGATCAGATGGCTATAGATGTGTGGTATTATTTCTGAGGGCTCTGTTCTGTTCCATTGGTCTATATCTCTGTTTTGGTACCAGTACCATGCTGTTTTGGTTACTGTAGCCTTGTAGTACAGTTTGAAGTCAGGTAGCATGATGCCTCCAGCTTGGTTCTTTTGGCTTAGGATTGTCTTGGCAATGCAGGGTCTTTTTTTGTTCCATATGAACTTTAAAGCAGTGTTTTCCAATTCTGTGAAGAAAGTCATTGGTAGCTTAATGGGGATGGCATTGAATCTATAAATTACCTTGGGCAGTATGGCCATTTTCACAATATTGATTCTTCCTATCCATGAGCATGGCATGCTCTTCCATTTGTTTGTGTCCTCTTTTATTTCACTGAGCAGTGGTTTGTAGTTCTCCTTGAAGAGGTCTTTACATGCCTTGTAAGTTGGATTCCTAGGTATTTTATTCTCTTTGAATCAATTGTGAATGGGAGTTCATTCATGATTTGATTCTCTGTTTGTCTGTTACTGGTGTATAAGAATGCTTGTGATTTTTGCACATTGATTTTGTATCCTGAGACTGCTGAAGTTGCTTATCGGATTAAGAGATTTTGGGCTGAGACGACGGGGTTTTCTAAATATACAATCATGTCATGTGCAAACTGGGACAATTTGATTTCTTCTTTTCCTAACTTAATACCCTTTATTTCTTTCTCTTGCCTGATTGTCCTAGCCAGAACTTCTAACACTATGTTGAATAGGAGTGGTGAGAGACGTCATCCCTGTCTTGTGCCAGTTTTCAAAGGGAATGCTTCCAGGTTTTGCCCATTCAGTTTGATATTGGCTGTGGGTTTGTCATAAATAGCTCTTATTATTTTGAGATACATTCCATCAATACCAAATTTATTGAGCGTTTTTAGCATGAAGGACTGTTGAATTTTGTCAAAGGCCTTTTCTGCATCTATTGAGATAATCATGTGGTTTTTGTCTTTGGTTCTGTTTGTATGCTGGATTACGTTTATTGATCTGCGTATGTTGAACCAGCCTTGCATCCTAGGGATGAAGCCCACTTGATCATGGTGGATAAGCTTTTTGATGTGCTGCTGGATTCGGTTTGCCAGTATTTTATTGAGGATTTTTGCATCGATGTTCATCAGGGATATTGGTCTAAAATTCTTTTTTTGTTGTGTCTCTGCCAGGCTTTGGTATCAGGATGATGCTGGCCTCATAAAATGAGTTAGGGAGGGTTCCCTCTTTTTCTATTGATTGGAATAGTTTCAGAAGGAATGGTACCAGCTTCTCCTTTTACCTCTGGTAGAATTCGGCTGTGAATCTGTCTGGTCCTGGAGTTTTTTCGGTTGGTAGGCTATTAATTATTGCCTCAATTTCAGAGCCTGCTATTGGTCTATTCAGGGATTCAACTTCTTCCTGGTTTAGTCTTGGGAGAGTGTAAATGTCCAGGAAATTATCCATTTCTTCTAGGTTTTCTAGTTTATTTGTGTAGAGGTGTTTATAGTATTCTCTGATGGTAGTTTGTATTTCTGTGGGGTGGGTGATATCCCCTTTATCATTTTTTATTGCGTCTATTTGATTCTTCTCTCTCTTCTTCTTTATTAGTCTTGCTAGTGGTTGATCAATTTTGTTGATCTTTTCAAAAAACCAACTCCTGGATTCATTGATTTTTTTGGAGGGTTTTTTGTGTCTCTATCTCCTTCAGTTCTGATCTTAGTTATTTCTTGCCTTCTGCTGGCTTTTGAATGTGTTTGCTCTTGCTTCTCTAGTTCTTTTAATTGTGATGTTAGAGTGTCCATTTTAGATCTTTCCTGCTTTCTCTTGTGGGCATTTAGTGCTATAAATTTCCCTCTGCACACTGCTTTAAATTGTCTCAGAGATTCTGGTATGTTGTATCTTTGTTCTCATTGGTTTCAAAGAACATCTTTATTTCTGTGTTCATTTCGCTATGTACCCAGTAGTCATTCAGGAGCAGGTTGTTCAGTTTCCATGTAGTTGAGTGGTTTTGATTGAGTTTCTTAGTCCTGAGTACTAGTTTGATTGCACTGTGGTCTGAGAGACAGTTTGTTATAATTTCTGTTCTTTTACATTTGCTGAGGAGTGCTTTACTTCCAATTATGTGGTCAGTTTTGGAATAAGTGCTATGTGGGGCTGAGAAGAATGTATATTCTGTTGATTTGGGGTGGAGAGTTCTGTAGATGTCTCTTAGGTCTGCTTGCTGCAGAGATGAGTTCAATTCCTGGATATCCTTGTTAACTTTCTGTCTTGTTGATCTGTCTAATGTTGACAGTGGGATGTTGGAGTCTCCCATTATTATTGTATGGGAGTCTAAGTCTCTTTGTAAGTCTCTGAGGACTTGCTTTATGAATCTGGGTGCTCCTGTATTGGGTGCATATATATTTAGGATAGTTAGCTCTTCCTGATGAATTGATCCCTTTACCATTATGTAATGGCCTTCTTTGTCTCTTTTGATCTTTGATGGTTTAAAGTCTGTTTTATCAGAGACTAGGATTGCAACCTCTGCTTTTTTTTGTTTTCCATTTGCTTGCTAGATGTTCCTCTATCCCTTTATTTTGAGCCTATGTATGTCTCTGCATGTGAGATGGGTCTCCTGAATACAGCAAACTGATGGGTCTTGACTCTAATTTGCCAGTCTGTGTCTTTTAATTGGACCATTTAGTTCATTTACATTTAAGGTTAATATTGTTATGTGTGAACTTGATCCTGTCATTATGATATTAGCTGGTTGTTTTGCTCATTAGTTGATGCCGTTTCTTCCTAGCATCGATGGACTTTACATTTTGAGTTGTTTTTGCAATGGCTGGTACCTGTTGTTCCTTTCCATGTTTAGTGCTTCCTTCAGGATCTCTTGCAGGGCAGGCCTGGTGGTGACAAAATCTCTAAGCATTTGCTTGTCTGTAAAGGATTTTATTTCTCCTTCACTTATGAAACTTAGTCTGGCTGGATATGAAATTCTGGGTTGAAAATTCTTTAAGAATATTGAATATTGGCCCCCAATCTCTTCTGGCTTATAGAGTTTCTGCCGAGAGATCTGCTGTTAGTCTGATGGGCTTCACTTTGTGGGTAACCCAACCTTTCTCTCTGGCTGCCCTTAACATTTTTTCCTTCATTTCAACTTTGGTGAATCTGACAATTATGTGTTTTGGAGTTGTTCTTCTCGAGGAGTATCTTTGTGGCATTCTCTGTACTTCTTGAATTTGAATGTTGGCCTGCCTTACTAGGTTGGGGAAGTTCTCCTAGATGATATCCTGCAGAGTGTTTTCCAACTTGGTTCCATTTTCCCTGTCACTTTCAGGCACTCCAATCAGATATAGATTTGGTCTTTTCACATAATCCCATATTTCTTGGAGGCTTTGTCCATTTCTTTTTAGTCTTTTTTTCTCTACATTTCTCTTCTTGCTTCATTTCATTCATTTGATCTTCAATAACTAATAATCTTTCTTCCAGTTGATCGAGTCAGTTACTGAAGCTTGTGCATTTGTCATGTAGTTCTCGCGTCATGGTTTTCATCTCTATCTGTTCTTTTAAGGTCTTCTCTGCATTGATTATTCTAGTTATCCATTCATCCATTCTTTTTTCAAGGTTTTTAGTTTCTTTGTGCTGGTTACATAGTTCCTCCTTTAGCTCTGAGAAGTTTGATCGACTGAAGCCTTCTTCTCTCAACTCATCAAAGTCATTCTCCATCCAGCTTTGTTCTGTTGCTGGCGATGAGCTGCGTTCCTTTGGAGGGGGAGATGAGCTCTGATTTTTTGAATTTCCAGCTTTTCTGCTCTACTTTTTCCCATCTTTGTGGTTTTATCGGCCTTTGGTCTTTGATGATGATGATGTACTGATGGGGTTTTGGTGTGGGTGTCCTTTCTGTTTGTTAGTTTTCCTTCCAATAGTCAGGATCCTCAGCTACAGGTCTGTTGGAGTTTCCTTGAGGTCTACTCCAGACCCTGTTTGCCTGGGTATCAGCAGTGGAGGCTGCAGAAGATAGAATATTGCTGAACAGCGAGTGTTGCTGTCTGATTCTTGCTCTGGAAGCTTCATCTCAGGGTGTACCCAGCCATCTGAGGTGTGATGTGTAGGTCTGCACCTAGTTGGGAATGTCTCCCAGTTAGGCTACTCAGAGGTCAGGGACCCACTTGAGTAGGCAGTCTGTCCGTTCTCAGAGCTCAACCTCCGTGCTGGGAGAACCACTGCTCTCTTCAAAGCTGTCAGACAGGGACTTTTACATCTGCAGAGGTTTCTGCTGCTTTTTGTTTAGCTATGCCCTGTCCCCAGAGCTTGAGTCTACAGAGGCAGGCAGGCATCCTTGAGCTGTGGTGGGCTCCACCCAATTTGAGCTTCCTGGCAGCTTTGTTTATCTACCTAAGCCTCAGCAATGGCGGGCGCCCCTCCCCCAGCCTCACTGCTGCCTTGCCGCTGGATCTCAGACAGCTGTGCTAGTAATAAGGTAGGCTCCATGCATGTGGGACCCTCCAGGCCAGGTGTGGGATATAATCTGGTGTGCCATTTTCTAAGACCCTTGGTAAAGTGCAGTATTAGGGTGGGAGTTACTCAATTTTCCAGGTGTTGTGTGTCTCAGTTTCCCTTGGCTAGGAAAAGGAATTCCCTTCCCCCTTGCACTTCCCAGGTGAGGTGATGCCTCGCCCTGCTTCAGCTCTCGCTGGTCAGGCTGCACTCGTGGACCACCATCAACTGTCTGACATGCCCCAGTGAGATGAACCCCGTACCTCAGTTGAAAATGCAGAAATCACCCGTCTTCTGTGTCACTCACGCTGAGAGCTGGAGGCTGGAGCTTTGTATTTGGCCATCTTGGGCACCACTTCAACTTGGGTTTAATATTTTTATGCCCTCTCTGCCATCATCTTAGGTTTATAGAAGTGAATATATGTCAGATGTTTCTAAATAATACAAAAACTTCTTTCTTTATAATTTTTTTGCAGTTTAAAAAATGTATTTTTATTGCTACATAGTAATTTTACATGTTTATGGGGTAGATATGATATCTCAATAAATGCATACATTGTGTAATGATCAAATCAGGGTATTTAGAATATCTATGACATCCAACATGTATCATTTCTTTGTGTTATAATCTTCATGTGCAATAATCAATAAACATAAACAGGATTTCTGGTTCTCATATGGGCATGGAATTATTACAAAACATTATTAGTTGTAATAGGTGAGGCTTCTAATGAATGAGGAATTTCCTAATCTCTCTCAACCACAGATTATTATGAAATAGAGTACAGGCCTCCACCTCCATCACTGATACTCCTTCTTTTGGTGAAAGACAAGAAGATTGGCATTCTGCCCTGCCCATCACAGGAGATCTGGCAACCAAAAAACAGATACTATTGGTACTGCCTACTCTGTCTCCCATCACTATCCACCATAAGTAAGAACTAAAAGAAAAACATTTATTTTTTAAATGGAACTACTTGAGTTTGATTGAATTAAGAGCTAGATGGAGAGTTTTGGATCCATTCTTCCTTTCGTGTTGACAGACACTGTTAATACATACAATTATATTTATCATAGTCCTACTGAAGTGTGAAAATATGGTTGAAACAGTTTTTAAACTAACAATGATGACCTACAGCAGGGTGCAATTACGAAGAAAGTTCTCAATACTCAAGCCAATTGATGGCCTTCCCTCTCTGACCTTAATTCCCATGTTTAGAAATACACCAAGTGCAGCACACACTGTACTAAATTGTCTTTGACTCAACTTTCATTATAATTATGTTAATTAAAAGAGTTGCAGAGCCAAGTTGGGCTTCTTAGCTCTCAGCCTTGTAGTTTATAAAGTTTATTATAAAGTCCCTAAAATAGTGTAAATTATCTGCCACAAATACTTATTTTGGGACAGGTGTGTGTGAGGTTTTATTTTCCATACTCTTTAGGATAAAGACTTTAGAAAAAGTTTCTCCGGTTGATAAATATTCATTTTTCCTTAGGGTTAGCACTAGAATTTAATTACTTGATCTTCTACCTTAGTCATGACTCCTTTTCTGAGACTCTGCTTCTCTATCAAGCTTGTCCAACCCATGGCCCATGGGCTGCATGTGACCTAGGATGGCTTTGAATGCAGCCCAACACAAATTTGTAAACCTTTTAAAAATATTATGAGATTTTTTTGTAATTTATTTTTTTAAGGTCATCAGCCATTGTTAGTGTTGGTTTGTTTCATGTGTAGCCCAAGACAGTTCTTCTTCCAGTGAGGCCCAGGGAAACCAAAAGATTGAGCACCCCTGCTCTATACTGTTGTTTGAGGCAGTGCTTCCCTGCCCCACCCTTTTTTCCTGGCAGACATGTTAGAAAAGTATCTCTGGCCAGGTACAGAGGCTTATAACTATAATCCTAGCACTTTGGGAGGCCAAAGCAGGAGGATCACTTGGGGTCAGGAGTTTGAGATCAGCCTGAGCAATACAGCAAGATCACGTCCCTACAAAAAAATTTAAAAATTAGCTGGGCATGGTGGCTTGTGCCTGTAGTCCTAGCTACTTGGGAGGCTGAGGTGGCAGGATCACTTGAGACCAGGAGTTTGAGGCTGCAGTGAGCTCTGACTGCACCACTGCATTCCAGACTGGACAACAGAGCAAGACTCTGTCTCTTAAAAAGAGGAAGAGTGGCAAAAACATACCTCTCTCAGGCTCTGTGAGCCCCTCAGGAAGGCTTTCATACAGGGGTCAGAAGATTGGGGTTATGGCTACATGAAAGGCTTTGGTACAGGGGTCAGAAGACCGCAGTTATGGCTTACTAAGAACCACTTACTAAGCTTAAGGGTTAAGTAAGTCTTTTAGCTTCTCAAGCCTCAGTTTCCTCATCTTTAAAATGCAGATAAAAATACTATGCACATCTCCCAAAGTAAGTGGGGATCAAATAAAGTCATGTGAAAGCTCTTTGTAAACACTGTCATATATATTTCCACATCCCAGATTTTGGGGAATCCAGTTATGGCACAGTCTAGTACTGGTTAGCATTTGATATGGTTCGGTTCTGTGTCCCCACCCAAATCTCATATTGAATTGTATTCCCATAATTCCCACATGTCCTGGAAGGAACCTAGTGGGAGATAATTGAATCATGGGGATGGTTCCCCCATACTGTTCTCATGGGAGTGAGTAAGTCTCGCGAGATCTGATGGTTTTATAAGGGGTTTCTGTTTTCACTTTTTTCTCATTCTCTCTTGCTGCCACCATGTAAGAAGTGCCTTTCGCCTTCCGCCATGATTGTGAGGCCTTCCTAAGCCATGTGCAACTGTGAGTCCATTAAACCTATTTTTCTTCCCAGCCTCAGGTATGTCTTTATCAGCAGTGTGAAAATGGACTAATACAGCATTCTTTCAGTTCCAAATACCAAAAACACAATTCAAGCAGAATTAAGGTAAACAAATATAGATTGGCTCAAAATACAAAAATTGTATTTCTATACACTGGCAATGATCTATTCAAAAATATTAAGAAAACAATTCCATTCACAATAGTTTCAACAAGAATAATATACCTAGGAATAAATTTAACAAAAGAATGCCAAACATACTTTGAAAGCCACAACATGTTGTTGAAACAAACTCAAGAGAATCTAAATAAATTGAAAGACATCCATGTTCATGGATCAGAAACTTAACATTAAGATAGCACAACTCCCCAAATTGATCTACAGATTTAACATAATCTCTATCAGAATCCTATGTGACTTCTTTGTAGAAATTGATATGCTGATTTCAAAATGCATACAAAATTGCAAGTCAACCAGAATAACCAACACTATTTTAAAAATATAAACAAAGTACATGCACTCACATTTTCTGACTTCAAAGCTAACAATAAAGCAACAGTAATCAATACAGTGTGGTACTGGCACAAGGATCAGTGGAATGGAACTAAGAGTTCAGAAATAAACCCTTGTGTTTATGATCAACTCATTTTCGTTTTTCAATAAGGATGTCAAGGCCATTCAATAGGGAAAGGAGAGTGTTTTCAACAAATGGTGCTGGGACAGCTGGATAACCACAAGCAAAAGAATGAAGTTCAACTCTTATCTCATACCATATACAAAAATTCATTTTAAATGAATTAAATACCTAAATATAGAAGCTAAAGCTACAAAACTACTAGAAGAAAACGTAAGGACAAATCTTCATGGCCTTGCATTTGGCAATAAATTCTTGCATTTAACATCAAAAGCACAAGCGCAAAACAAAAGGAAAAGTTCTGACAAGAAATTTATATCTAGAATACATAAAGTAAAATGGGCAAAGGATCTGAATAAACATCTCCCCAAGGAAGATACACAATGGCCAATAAACATATGAAAAGATGCTTGACGTCATTAGTCATTATTCTTCAGGGAAATGCAAATCAAAACCACAGTGAGATACCACCACATCTACTAGGATGGCTAGAATAAAAAAGTTGGATATTAATAAGTGTTGGCAAGGATATTGAGAAATCAGAGCCCCTCATACAGTGTGGGTGGGAATGTAAATAATGTAGCCACTTTGGAATACAGCCTGGCAATTCCTCAAACAACTAAACATAGTCATATGAGTCAGTTATTTCATTCTTAAGGTGGAATTCTAGTCAAGAGAAATTCCACTCAAATTCACTCACGAAAAATAAAAACATATCTACATAAAAACTTGAACACAAATGTTTGTAGCAGCAATATTCCTAATAGACCAAAGGTGGAAACACCCAAACATTTACCAACTGATGGATTGACAAAATGTCATATATCCATAGGACCGAATATTATTCAGTCATAGAAAGAAATGAAGTACTGACATACACCATAACATGGATGAAACTTGGAAACATTATGCTAAGTAAAAGAAGCCGGACACACACAAAACACCATATTATTCTGTTTTTATGAAATATACAGAATAGGCAAATGTTAAGAATCAAAAATTTGTGATTGCTTAGGGCTGGGAAGGTTGGGAACATAGGGGAGTAAATGGAAGAAATGGGGGCTCTGAGGTGAGGAAAATATTCTAAAATGACTGGTGATAGTTCCACCTGTGTATATATCTGAATATATAAAAATCCATTGAATTATACACTTTAAGCGGGGAAGTTGTATATGAATGATACATCAGTAAAGCTGGTTAAAAAAAACGTATTGGCTTTACGAACAGTCCGGGGTCCACAGCCCTTGTCACTCCCACTCCCAGCTCTTCTTGCCTGTGTTGGCTTTCTCACTTGGTGGCAGAGATGATGACTAGTAGCCCCCAGCTGACCTTTTACCACTGTGTTAGTTCAAGCTGCCATAGCAAGATACCATTAGACTGAGAGGCTTAAATTACAGAAATGTATTTCTCACAGTTCCAGCAGCTGAGAAGTCTGAGATCAAGGTGCCAGCAAGGTTTGGTTCCTGTGAGGAGAGTCTTCCTGATTTGCACCTGGCCACCCACTGTGTCTTCGGTCCGCAGTGCATGCCTTTCCTCAGTGCGTGCATGTGGAGAGGGAGCAACCTCTGGTTTCTCTTCCGCTTCTATGGACACTCATCCTGTGGGATCTAGGCCCTATCCTTATTACCTTACCTTAATTACTTCTGTAAAAGTCCCATGTCCAAATATAGTCACACTGGGGATTAGGGCTTCAATAGATGAATACTAGGGGGTGGAGAGGGTACATGAATATTCAGTCCATAAAAACCACATTAGCAATCACAGTCAAAAGCACACTTCCATACCAAAGGGGCTAGAAGCTAAAACTATAAACATACTTCTCTCCCAAAGAGGCTAGAAGCTGCAGCTGCCTGCCCTTAGCCCAACTTAGAGCAAGATTTTGTTTATGGACCAATCACTTTGACAACCCAGGCCAGAGTTATATAAACACCATCAAAGCCTGAGTGGATCAGCCCCACCCCAACCAGAGAGAAAGCGGCTCATCCCAAAGGGAAATGTTGAGTCTCATCAAAGAAAAGCGGCAAGATGAGGCCAAAGAGTAAATTCCTAGCACACAATGCGAGGTCCACAGTCAAGGAACCTGCATCCCAGGATTAGATGGGGCACAGACCGCCTGTGTGTCCAATGGCTAGTCACCAAGCTGTATACCCTGGGCATTAGTCCGTTTTCATGCTGCTATGAAGAAATGGGTAATTTATAAAGAGACTGGGTAATTTCTAAAGAAAACAGGTTTAATTGACTCAGTTCCACATAGATGGGGAGGCCTCAGAAAACTTACAATCATGGCGGTAAGGGGAAGCACACACATCTTACATGGTGGCAGGAGAGAAAGTGAGCGTGTGAAGGAGGAACTGTCAAACATTTATAAAACCATCAGATCTCGTGAGAACTATCATGAGAACAGCATGGGGGAAACTGCCCCCGTGACCCAGTCACCTCCCACCAGGTCACTTTCCTTGATATGGGGGGATTATGGGGATTACAATTCAAGATGAGATTTGAGTGTGGACACAAAGCCAAACCATATCACCCTGGTACCCCCAGATTAGAGCACTAGGAAGATGAGAAACAGATGTGAGAGCACTCAAGATCCAGAACTCAACTCAGGAGGTAGAAGGGAACGTTAGGATCCCCAACTCCCTCATTTGACAAATTTTTCAAAACTAGTCTACAAAAGTAGATGTAAGAACTTGATATGATAATTAAAATTGATTTCACACCTAGACCTGAAAAAGACAAATTCATGTACATTTGCTAGCTGTCAGAATTTTAAGCAGGTGACTTCATCTCTTCATTTTACGATTAAATTGCCAATAAAAAAAAAATCATCTCATAGGACTGCTCTTGAGAAAATGCAGCATACTTTGCAAAGCAGAAATCAGAATGCCACACTCATGTAACTTAGATGGGCCATGCAGATGTGAGGTTACTGGACTTGAAATATAAGCAGGTTTCTCTGGAGCCTGACATCTATCTCCAACTGAAGGAGAGAACTGAGCAGGAGATCCTCACCTCACTATGATTAGAATGTTTGTGTTCCTTCCAAAATTCATGTAGGAAGTGAATTCCCTGTGCAACAGGATAAAAAATGCATCCTATAGGAAGGTGATTAGCACCTTATAAAACGGCTAGAGGAGGGGGCAAGTTCGTCTCTCCTTGCCCTTTTTGCCTTTCCTCCATGTGAGCTTAGGGTTCGAGGTGCCATCTTGGAAGCAGAGATGTGGGCCCTGCCTAGACATTGAACCTGCCTCCAGAACTGTGAGAAATACATTTTTGTTCTTTACAAATTACTGTGTCTCAGGTACTCTATTGACAGCAACACAAACGGACCGAGACGCCCATCTTGTATGAGGTCCTGTCATGCCCAAGTATATGGGATTTGGAGTCAGCCTGGTCACAGTTTGAGCCCTTGTTATGCCATTTTGAGACTGTGGGCCTTGGAGAATCTGTTTCCTCTTCTGTAAAATGAGGTGACAATTCCTACCTAGCTTGGGGTACAGTAAGATTAAATAATGCATGTCAGATGCCTGGCACCTAGCGGGGATCTAGCTTATCTAGAACCTTCCCCGCCCTTTCCCCTCGCTTGTGTGGCAGGAGTGGTCTTGGGTATCCTGAAATCATTCGACCCCAATCTGTCTCCCCGGTAGAAGTTTGTTTTGCTTCCTTGAAACCGGCCATCATTCAATTCCTCTGCCTGAGTCCATGTTAGCCTGAGACCAACTGGAAATTTTTTGCCTCTGAGGAAGACAAGAATGTGTTAAAAAGAAAACCGGAGAGACTCCTCCGTGGGCTCCGGAGGGCGTGACGCCTGCCTCCTGCCTCCTCAAAGCGCATTGTTTGCGTCATTACCCACTCAGGCCACACGGGGGAGCCGCGGGCCGGGCAAAGGCGAATCCTCACGCCCTCCCAGCGCACACCTGCCCGGCGGCGGCGGATGCCGGCTTGCGGGCTGCGGGCTCCAAGCCTGGGCCAGGAGTCCTCACTCTGCGAGTTACACTGAAATCAAAATGAAGTAGAAAGACGTGGCTTTAAAAAGAGAAAAATATTTTCAAGCACGTGGTTTTTTTCCTTCACTCCCCTCTTGTGAAATCTGAGAAATGTCAAACAGAAGAAAGGAATGAAGTAAATCAGGATTACAGTTAAACTCGAAGGCAGGTGGCGGGGGGTAAAAGAGAGGGAGGAAGCAGGAAGAAGGATGGATGGATGAATGGGTCTATCCTAGGTTCCTTCTGTTGGTGTGAACTTGAGTTGGGAGTGACCCGGGTTAAGCAGAAATGGGATTATGTGAACTCTGAGTCACGTGTCCGGGAAAAGGCTCTCTTGAAAGACTGGAGGTTTGAACAAATAAGGATTTGCCTCCGTTTGTGTACTTTTCGGCACTAAGTTTTCTCAAAACAGCAGACACCTGTGGGACTGAATTGTTCACTAATCCTCAAAGAATAAAAGCAACCTAGAAGCATTCAAAGGGCAGTTAAGATAACAGTCTGAACTTAGACAAGCAGGTGGCCAATTCCTTAAGCAAATACTTAGAGACCTAACTAAACACTACCTTCCTTTTTTTCCTTGACTTAAGCATTTCGAACCAAGCCCCACCACCTTCCTGAGCCAGGGTCCCCAGGAGCTCCAGGGACATTCCACATGGTTTGCCCTGGCCTAAATAAGAAGTATTCACTGAATCAAATAAGCACTTTAATAAATGACCCTCTTCAAATAATCATTAATCTTAATCCTTAGCATGAAGGAAATAAGTGAATGAATTGAAATAATGGTTATTGTAAGGTCTCAAGAATTCAAGCATACATGAAACATGTCATGCAAATCATATTAGTATGTACTAGTTACAACTAGAACACTCAGCCAAGTCACATGCTTCAAAAACCTCCAATCCTAATAAGGCTCCTTGTCTATAACCCCTTTGAGCTATTCCCCTGTCACCAGCAGTCTTCCCCCTTTATAGATGTAATCTTTTCATTCATTCCTTCATGAAGAAATCCTGTGTTGAAAACTCCAAGGTGCTCACAACTAAGATAAACCACTAGAAGTATGAAAGTGATTGTCAGTTACTCAATCTAATGGGGAAATCAAATAAATGACAGTGGGATGGTCCAACAGATCAGGTGGAAGAGCTGCAGGAGGAGTGTGGTGATGGGATGTTAGAGGAGTTTTACAGAGAAGGTGACTTTTGAGCTGTGTCATCAGGAAACGATAAGACTTTGCTAGTTGGAAAAAGTAATAATTGCAGTTTTCCAATTCAAAATGTATAAAAAGCATGGGTTTTTGAGGCACACAGTCCTTAGACACTTGACAAGATAAGGCATTAACAGTGGATGTTCATTTGGCTTTTTCACAGTGATAAATTCATTTAATTTTAAAATATTTTGGCACTCCCCTTTAGTTCTACAAATGTGCTGTTACTATACTACAGCTATCAGTGAAGCAGCAGCACGTAGGCGTGGGAGCCAGGGGTTCACCTAATACCTTAAATATCTGCCATAATCTCAATAGTCCTTCCCTCATCAGTGACGAGTAAGTGGGAAACAAAATTACACGACCCATAGTGTTCATAAGAGAAACCAAGCCAGTTATTTGCTTCATTCATTCACTTACTCATTGACTCAGACATTAAACAATATTAATTGCTAATTATGTTGTGCGCCTTGTCTAAGGTTACTACCCACAAGGAGCTCCAGATTGGTGTAGACCACAGAACGAAACCAGGTAACTCAAGAGTGTTACCAGGTGACACTAGCATAGTGAGGACATGAAAGAGCCAAGCCGGTGAGCACAGAGGGGCACAGCAGAGAGGAGGGACTGTAACCCAGCCCTGTGGCATCAGATCAAACTTTCTGGAGGAGGTCTTTCTGAGCTGCTTCTTGAAGAGTGCTGTATTTTCCTCTAATCTGGTCTGGAGGGCTTTACCCTGGAGAGTGGTTATAAATTCTAGTCCTGCCCTGATGGGGCTACAGGAAAGGTGGTCAGTCATGAGTATTTACAGTGTGCCTTTCATGGGATACTACTTTATTCTGGTCGATGGCCTCATGCCTAAGTGTCTGACTCATGACCAGGTGTCCCTCTCACAGGAAACTTGTTTATATTGGCAAACACCCTTATGGCTCTTGTCTGACCTGTGCCCAGTTTGTTCTTACCAAGATAGCCACTCTGTAGGAGAGCTCTGACTGGGAGAAGAGTTAGGTTTGGCTGTGTCCACGGGTGAGACACAGGAGGCAGCACAACACACACATTAATTAACAAAAGCAGTGCATTACGTAAGAGAAGAGGGCAGCACACCTTGCCTCGCAGGGCCAGTGGGATGGGAAGAGCTGCCCAAAACACACGCACTCAACCAAGGAGTGGGGAGCAAGAGAGAGAGAACCTGTGGGACTGAGGCTTTTGTTGGGGACCAGGGCATTACCCAAGCAGTTTCCCGTGGGTAGTTCTACTTGGTGGGTTTGGAGCAAGCAGGTACCTGTCTGGTGCAGTCACACTGGGACTGGTCACTACGGCTTATCTGCACAGTCCATGTTAGGTACGTGGGTCAGTAAGGGGATTCAAGTAGGCTGCATTGGCAGGTGGTCCCATAGGGAGGTGGTCACCAGGAGGCAGTTGTATAAGGCAATGTGTAAGTCCATTGTCATGCTGCTGATAAAGACATACCTGAGACTGGCTAATTTATAAAGGAAAAGAGGTTTAATGGACTCATAGTTCCACGTGGCTGGGGAGGGCTCACAATCATTGTGGAAGGCAAAAGGCACATCTTACATAGCAGCAGGAAAGACAGAATGAGAACAAAGTGAAAGGGGTTTCCCCTTATAAAACCATCAGAGCTTGTGAGACTTATTCACTACCATGAGAACAGTATGGGGGAACCGCCTCCCATGATTCAGTTAACTCCCACGGGTCCCTCCCACAACACATGAAAATTATGGGAGCTACAATTCACGATGAGATTTGGGTGGGGACACAGTCAAACCATATCAGGCAGATATCTGGATTGACCAGGTTGAGGAACTGGGAGGAGGTATAGAACTGGAAACTCTTGTCAAGGGTGACTGAGCCCTGCTTCTGGTATGAAAAAGTTTAAGTTTCAGTCCAAGTAGATGCTGCAGTAACATAAAATTATGCGTTCATGACAAGGAGGAAAGTCAAAGACAGGCCAGCCAGAGAGAATGGCATATTCTACTTCCTGGAAGCAAAAGAGAGCACTGTGCAAATGGTTAGTCTGACTGGAGTATACAGCTCCGGGCATGGCGAGTGGTGGCTGAAAATGAACCTAGAGAGGTGTGAAGGGCTCAGTTCATGCTGAAGAACTTGGAACACATCCAGGCAAAAAGGGCAGCCAAGGAATGGTTTTAAGCAGAAAAGTAGTAAGATCAAATCTGTCTTTTGAATTTCAACCTGACTTTAGTATAGAGACAGGTATAACATAGAAGGCAAGAAGACAAATTAGAAACCTTTTGCAATAACGTGAGGGAAAAACAACAGATCTTGGCTAATCAAAAACGTCCCAGTCTGAGTTACAGGGCCAGAGTGATGATTTGGATTCAGTGTTAAGTGGCCACTGCTTGGGTCTGCTGAAGAGCTAGCAAAGAAACTAGTAGGGAGGCACAGTATAAAAATGATAGATGTAACCGAATTTCCTGTGGATGCACCTGTCATATTCAGGGGAGGAGGAGGGTCCCTTCTGCGGAGGTGGAGGGGAGACTTCAGGAGGGGGCTTTGGGAGAGACTTTGAATAACGCCCAGATGCATTATTTGAATCAGCAAAAAGAGCCCAGCTCTTCCCTGTGCAGGAATTTTCCCTCTGCTGCCCTGGCTGGACTCTGGACTCCGTTTCTTTCCATCATATTAGGCTTAGGGCAGGCCTGCCATGACCAGTCTCAGTGCTGGAACCCTGAACTGATGTCATGGCCAAAGGGTTGGTGAATTGTAGGAAGGTTGAAGATACTGAGGAGAAAAATGTCTAGGACAGGGTGATGAATTGCACATGAGCAGTGAGCAGAAGGGAGGAGCTCTGCAAGGTGTCTGGATTGGTTGAGTGCTGTCCTCTTACTCTAATTCAGGAGAGGGGAAGAAAAGAGTTCATAGCAATTAACACTGACTATATGCCAGCCAGTTTACATATTTTGACTTACTGAAATCTCACAGCACTTCTAAAGGGGATGGTAGTATCCTCATCCTAGAGTTGAGCAGCAAGGCTCAGAGGGGCTAAGGGAAGTGTCTGTGATCATAGGGAGCTGCAGAGTCAGCTTCAGGAATCCACAATCTCTCTGGAAAGCTACATCAACCCTTCTCTTGTGTCTCACAGTTGGACCTTCTGGTATTTTTATGCTCAACACCTTCTCTCAAAAACGCACAGTCTCCTGTAGTAAGCAGAAAATAACCTGTTCATTGAACTAAGCTGCTGACTTTTTACCTCATCACTTTTTTAGAAGTTCAAGGGATATTTCTTGTTTATTAGCTGCTCCAGTCAAGTTCATCTAACAGAACATGTCAGCTCTGGGTGCAATCTGAGCTTCACATGCAGCTTCCTGCCAATGAGCTAATTTTCTGCCACGGTTAAGAGAGTTACTTTGATGTTTTGGAATAGTTAAGCCTCTTGGAGATACAAGCATGACTTTTCCTTTATCCACAAACTGTTATTTGCAAGACAGTGGAACCTCTTGGAAACCAATGAGTATCTTCATAGATTCATATATAAGTACTTTTCTGAGATTATGAGAAAAATACATATTACATGTGATTTAGGTCATTATTTCTAACAAGTGGAGAGTTAAAACAGAGCACTGCTTCTCTTCTTTGGTTTCTTCAGCCATGACACCTGAGAAAATTAATGGAAGTGATAAATAAATTCAAGAGTGTGTGGCCTCCAGGGAACAGAAACAAATCAAGAAATGGCTATTTGACAGGTTGTATTATTATTCATCTGATGACTCTTATTGCTAGATATACAATGAAGAATGTCAAAGAAAAGGTAGCAAGCTACCCAATTCATGCAATAAAAGCAAATGTAAACCTTATAACTAAATAATAAATACAGCAGTCTTGTTTCAACATTATCGTTATAGTGGACAATATAAATGTTATGTACCAGGCACAGTTCTAAACCTCTTCAATAAATTGTCTTATTTAAACCTTATACTGATCACTAAGAAAACTATATTCCCATTTTACAGATATGGATACTGAGGCAAAGAAAAGTTCACTTGCAAATGACAAGAAGATGATTAGAATTTGGGCAGTCTGGCTTCAGAGCCCGTGGCTGCCATCGTAAATACACTAGGAATGAACTCATGTATTTTAAGGGTAGCTTGGTTGACCCCAAGGGTAGCCTAGTTTATCTTGGTCTTGATAAAGCAGCTTTTGCCTTTCCTACCAACAAAGTGTTGATAAAAGATTCTTAGTCATTTTTGTGACATGGCAAGGGAAAGAAGGTACCTTCCCCACTGTTCTCCCTCAACCCCTCCACACCCCAACTCAGCAACTTAAGAATAAACTTATTGTTAACCCCTATAATCTTCATCAGTCCTTAAGGTGGTTTTATGGCCTGGCTCTTACAACTAAAGATGACACCAGAAGAGCACCTTTTACTCTTTGGGGAGCTGTCCTTTCCCTACTTGGTGTGTTCAGGTGGACCCAGTACCCTATCCCCCGACCTAGGTGATTGGTCCAGGGGTGAACTGATATATCACTTTAGATACAAAAATAGAAATTTTTAAAAAGTTTAGTAATAAATCCATTACGTGTAAATACAAGTGACTTTTTTGAAAGAAAATAACTATTTTCCAAAAATGATTAGTAAGAAGATAGGCATTGCTCTGCATGTTTTCAAATCTCTTCAACATTTGGCTTAGTAGAAGACAGCCAGATTCTCATAGCTTCATAGATTCCGTTAACCATTGGAGCAATGAGGTTTCCACATGTCAACTAACTTCTGGAAGAACCACTGTACACTTGGCAGAGAATGAGTGAAAAAGGCAACTAGCATCTTAACGTTGTAATGAAAGTAGTTTTGACTTTGCAGAATCCCCTGAAGTTCCCCATGTCACACTTTAGGAACCACTGCTCTAGGAAAATGTATCCATTTTTGACTTCACTACTTACTATTAAGGGCTTAGACTCTAAGAAGTTACATGTTGTACTGTAGACTTCATCTGCTAGAGATGTAAATATTGTCTGAATGGTATAAAAACCCCACAGGCTAGGATCTGTTTCTAACTCGGCAAACATTTAAAAATGCCATACATCCTATTCCTTTAATTCTCCTTTGAACCAGTTTTGCCTATTGGTTCTCTAATGAGTTGAACATAATCTTTGACTTATTTACTATATTTGTATACTCATGTTTTAAACTTTTGTAACATGATAGTTTGACATGCAGTTGGCTATTTCTGGAGGTTTCACCAGGTTTTCTGTAAGAAAAGGTTAAACTTCTAGCTAGGCTGGCCCTTGTGAAAGTAGAAAGGAGACAAGTGATTTTGCTAAAAGAAACTCGCTCTTCTGCAGCTAGCAAACATGACTGGATGAGATTAAACAATCAAAAGCCTCTCAGCATTTAAAAATCCCAACACTCAGTCTTGATCCACAAGAGTAAAGGGTAGATTCAAAAACCATGCACAGGATGGGGATCAGGAGAAGCCTGAGAACCAGGAGACCCCTGATCATCCCCTTCTAAGCCCCTCCTCTTATGCATACCCTTCTGGGCAAAAGCAATCCAGTGGAGTTGCAACTTACATGTATTAGACTGAATCATACACGTTCTGTTGGAGAGTGGTGATGGTGGTAACAAGAAGGCAATGACAATTAAAATACTCCAGTTATTACCAAAAAAAAAAAAAAAAAATTAGCTGGGCGTGGTCGTGGGCACCTGTAGTCCCAGCTACTTGGGAGGCTGGGGCAGGAGAATGGTGTGAACCCAGGAGGCGGAGCTTGCAGAGAGCCAAGATCGCGCCACTGCACTCCAGCCTGGGCAACAGAGCGAGACTCTTCAAAAAAAAAAAAAAAAAAAAAAAAAACTCCAGTCATTCCGTTTGTCCTGAAGAAAAAAGTGGTATGAGATGAACCTGTCATTCCTGTCAGTGGTGTTGGCTCCCTCATTGTGGGATCCTAGAATTTACTATCTGTAATATTTGAACAACATTGTCCTAACTGCAAGCCAGCTGTTTCAGCTGGTACACAACTTAAGAAATGATGGAAGGAAAAACTAACTGTGCTAGACTCATTGAGAAACAGAACTGTGTGGTTTGGAAGTGATAAGTGATTTTCTAGTGCAATGCTGACTTCCTATGATGACTTTAGAATGCGACTTTGCCTAAATTGCAATTCCACAGGAGGTATTATGACCATCATAAAGTATTGAAGCAGGAAAGAGAATCTCTGCCAGATCACTGCAGTCAGTAAAATGAGAATCAGAAAATAGGCTGTGTTGGTGCTAAAAGAAAAGAAAAAAAAAAAAGAGTTCAGACCAAGGATCAGACTTCCAAGGTTGCTAGAGTTGCTTACCCATCCTACAGTACTCAAAATCAGTTCAACAAGTAGCTGGCTAGTCAAGGGTGTTGCCACAGAAACCTCTAGCCTGGCAACAAGCTTCTGAGACTTCCCTAGAGTAGTCCTCAGATCCCTCGGAATACAGCAAGTGTGCGCTCCCAGAATGGCAATCCTTACATGCGGCCATGGAAGACAATCAGTAAACTGATGATCATAGAGCAGAAACCAGGGAAGTGGTGACTCACCATGGAACCCACTCTAAGGCCAGGGTTTCCTCTTCTCCCCCTTTCCAAATGAGTGTTCTTTCAGTGACTCTCCTATTTTCTCTCCTTAACTATATGTAAGCAGGGAGCAGTCCAGCTGAGTGGTTAAGAGCACAGGGATCAGTGATATTCCCTGAATCTGGACCCTGACTTTGCATTATATGAACCTGGATTCACTCCTGTTATCTCATCTGAGAAATGGGGATTTACAGAATCTACCTCCCACTTGTGAGGATTACATGAGGCAGAACATGCCATGTGTCCGGTACACAGAGGCCTTCAATAACCATCAGTCATTGTAAGGTGTATTAGGAGTAAAAATATCATTTGGCCAATCATAGGTTGCTGGATCATGAGGAGCCACATCTGGATTTGATCATCATAAATATTCCGGACTAAGACAAGTCCCTGTAACTAGAGACTCCAAAAGAGGCAGATGACTAGATTTTTCTCTGATTTTTAGTTAAATGTGGGTCAGCACTATTCTTTAGGGCACCCCCAGGGGTATCTATTGGTTTGGTTTTCCCAACCTCCCTTTAATTTTTTTAGAGACGGGTTCTCACTGTTGCCTAGGCTTGAGTTGCAGTGGCAGAATCATAGCTCATTGCAGCCCTGAATTCCTGGGCTCAAGTGATCCTCCCATCTCCTGAGTGGCTGAGTCTACAGGAGTGTGCCCCCATGCCCGGGTTATTTTTTTGTAGACACAGGGTCTCACTATGTTGCCAAGGCCAGTATTGAAATCCTGGTCCCAGCGATACTCCCGCCTCAGCCTCACAAAGTAGTAAGATTACAGGCGTGAGCCACTACACCTGGCCTCCTTTCTTTTCAATAATACAATCTTGTTAAAATGGAGAACCTACTTCACATCAAGTGGGCACAAGATTCATGCCTAATCAATGGCATGGCTGAATTGGGGGGATCCCAAACTGAGCCCATTGGGACCCTTCCCTAGTCTTTTCTGCCAAAGCTTATGAGGAGACACCACCTTTTTACTGCAGTTGTTGTTCAGCCATCAGGACTGAGTATGGTTTTCTCAGAAGCCACAGGGCACACTAGACGATGACAGTCTATGGGAAGAGTCGTCACGCTTAGAAAGACAAACCAGACAGAAGGAAAGATGAGCCCTAAGGACCCTGTTCAGAGTCCCTGCTTACACTCACTGAAGTCCCTGAGCTCAGCTGCCTTCTAGGGCTTCCTTTTTTTGTTAGCCTGCTTTGGGTTCTAGTCTTGCCACTGACAAAGACCTAATATAAAAGGGAAACACTGAGGAATTTGGAAAGGAGATAATCATTTGAATTCACAGCTGGTGTTAAGGGGAGATGGAAATACATGTATACCATGAAAGAAAGGACAAAAAGGAGTGTAAAGAAGGCAGGTTATATTGAGAAGTAGCCTACATGAAGGATTTCACTTAGAGATTATGTGGTAGCAGTAAAGTAGGTGTTAACAAGCCCTGCCATTGATTCTGAGGCACACTAAAGTTTGGGAACCACTGTTCTAATCAACGTTTCAATACATAATACACCTGTGCTTCCTTACCAATTTTCTGAAAAAACCGAAGTGCAAAATTTATGTTAATAATACTAAACTCACAGGGGCATGGACAGTAAGCAAAGGATAATCTTTACTGATGGAAAGACCACAGAGAAAAGAGACTACCTGAAAGAGGTAGATTATTAGAGCTCTGAGACCAGCACCGCGTAGCTAACAGAAGGTGCTGGTTATGTCAACAGATACAAAAATTCAGAAAAAAACTACTTCCATTCTTCACAGTTCACTATTTCCCAAAAGGAAATATGACACTAAGACTTAAAGGCACATATTTTGCAATTCATAAACCTTTTCTTGGAGCATCATTTTTCATCTCACTGTCACCAGCCACCTCCTTCCCAAACTGTCCTTGTCATCTTCTAAAGTTCTTAAATAGTAACATTTCTTAGGAACTCAGAGGGGAGTTTTCATGGCTTAAGCAAAAATGTTATAAACTTAAAAATAACCTGTGACTTTCTGGTTATTCAAATAAATGCCTATAGATTGCTCCTTTTCAAATTGTGACTTCCTTGAAAAATGGCTCAACTGAAGCTTAATTTAGAATGTAAAAGAGTAAATGTAGTATCTTCTAGTAGTTATACACCTTTATATGTAACTTATATAAATAAATATGAACAGTGCCTACTTAATTTTAAAACTGTCTTTTTTTGGTATATCTTAGAGAGATAATAGCTGGATATAAAGTCACCCTATAAATTGCTTCCTTTCTTAAGATGAAGTTAACTCTTCCAGGATAAAACCTCCACAATTCTCTACCTCAAAAGCTTCGGCAGTATTCTAACAAAATTCTGACAAGTATTGAGTCAGGTTTTGGCATTCCATACCCATGGATCCCGACCCTGTTTTGTGGATCAAAAAAGTAAGCTTATTTTCATTTGTAGCTTTGCGTAGAACACACTGGTAATTTGTATTCATATCCTAGAATAGTGGAACAAAGGATGTGTGTTACTAATACACTATCATTTTGGGGAAGGAGTTCCTGATCTGGGAGGACAGCAGCCACAAGACAGGCTGCACAGCAGGAGGGGACAAATGCAGAGGCATTCACATTTTCCCTAATAGTTTCAAACTTTTACCGTGTCTGAAACAAAAGGGTAAGGAGAAAAAAAATGGGCTGAGGTTCTTAATGCTATCATTTAACAGACTATGTTAAATGCCCATCACGTAAGTAAAACAGGTCCATCACCATTGCCACCAGATTCCATACAAGACAATGAGACTTAAATCCTTAGGTATTCGAGTACTACCAAAAAAAGTATGTCAAGTTGGTTAACCCACCCACCCACTATTTATTATCTCAACTAAACTAAATAGTACTTTCTATTGAGCATATCCTAGAACTTGTACCATCTTTCCCCAAAAGTTAAACATTAAACTACCATCTATTTCCTCTGGCCCTACAAACTTCCTATAGGTACATAAACATAAAGAGGGAAGTATATCAAATGGATTTATCTTTTCTTCCTGGCGAATGAACAGCAGAAACCTGCTGGCTCAAAGATGAATGATGTTCTTGTTTTAAAAACTGTTGGATGGTCTGATATTAGAAAATGTCACATACATAGTTGCCTTTAAATTATCTTTTAGCTTTCCAAATAAGTGAGAATAGTGGCCTGAATAGTGGCTTGAGAATAAGGAAGACGACAAACAAAAAAATGGATATTTACATTTTGTTTTGAACATATTAAGGCAGCCTGTAGCCAACCTATATTTCTAACTATAATTTGCCTTACCTGAACACACATTTACTCAGCGGACAGAGGTGAGTAATTTGGAAACGACCAATCTATCCCAGCCATCTGTCTTATGGATCAGCCAGCAGTGAATGCATAATGAAGCAATTCCTGGGGATGAAAGACCCGGGCTCTAGACCAACAACCTTCCTTGATTTACCACATGACCTTGGAAAACTCCCTAAACTGCTCCAAGCTGCTTTCTCAAGAGTAGAAGAAAGAAACAGCTGTCCTGCACATATACCACACCTACAGTCATGTTCAAATGAGAAAATGAAAATGCTTTCTAAAACTCTAAATGAGCTTAGATAAAAATCTTTGGAAGGAAAGAATCAGATGATATTCAGGGACTACGAATCGCTTTTAATCTTCTAGTTTCCTCACTGACAAATGAGAGATTTGGCCCAAAGATAAAGCAGAATTAGAAAAGCCAGGTCACTTAAAAAAATCCATAATGAGCTGCAGCTCAGATGGTTCAGTCATACTGTAAGTATCAATAGTGATTACTGCAAAGGTTTAGGAATAGTGAACGACTTTTCCGGGGCATGAATATTAAGGTAAAAGCTATTTAAAAAATTCAGAAATGAATGAAGCAATAGTTATCTAAATGAGACAAAACCACAAAGCTGGCAAAAACTTCTTACAAAACAGATAAAATATAAGAATGGACATTAAATAGGTTGAATGAATCCACTTCCTTTATTGCAGTAACCTCTGTACAAAGCAGCAACTGCAATACTCAAGGTTAAAACATTAGAAAAGCATTTGTGTGACAGTTATAGTACAGTATTATCAAAATATTACATTTTCAAACTTAGCAGATAATCATCCACCAGAGCTCAAATCTTTAAATTATTTCCATAGTCTTAAAAAATATGTAATGTCAGAATGCATATAAAAAGAATGTAAAAGGAAACCTAAAATACAAATGGAATAATGTAACAAATAAATAGTTGATTTCAGTAACTGTTAATAATCAGCTTAACACCACCTTCTCTTTAAACTCACTGAATTCTTACTTATAGGAATAATGAACTGTCAAATGCCATGGCATAATTATTTATTTCCAAGCTATCACCAATGATTAGAACTAAAAAAAATTTCGCACAAAAATCAAAATTTAGCATAAATAAAGCTATTTTTAGCTTCAACACTAGCTAGCATCTCTAAGAATTGCTGAAATAAGTACTATAACAACCTTGCAAATTTTCGACCTGATGTCTAGTGTTAAGTGAAAGTAATGCATTTTTTTAAGTGAAAAGCTTCTTACATTATTTCACAGACAGTATTACCCAGCCCACATTATGAATATGTAGATACATTTTATGTACTTTATACACACATGTACGACGCATGACATTTGGTTCCTGTAGTACAGATCACAATGTTGTTTTCCTGAATGGGAAAAACTTTAAAAAAAGTAAGTGTACCTGTGCACATTTCAAGCTAGCAGCACTCAGTCCATGCCCTGTTATCCATTTTTAAAGTTCACACGTTATTGTTTACTGAATAATATAGTATTTCTACTGTCTTTACCCCCAAACATTGCAAAACCTGCAATGGAACAATGCTGTGAGTTAAAATGTAGAAATTTTTTTAAAGAAAATCAGTTACTTCATTTTCTTAATATTCTGATTTCAAGTTATCAGATCTCTATACCTAGCTCATACTCATGCAGCAAAAATGCCGCACACCACTGAAAATAACGTTATAGATGTCTATCAAGATTCATGAAAACCAGCCGGGCGCAGTGGCTCACGCCTGTAATCCCGGCACTCTGGGAGGTCGAGGCAGGCAGATCACAAGGTCAAGAGAGACCATCCTAGTCAGTATGGTGAAACCCCGTCTCTACTCAAAATACAAAAATTAGCTGGGCATGGTGTGGCGTGCTCCTGTAGTCCCAGCTACTAGGGAGGCTAAGGCAGGAGAATTGCTTGAACTGACTGGGGAGGCGGAGGTTGCAGTGAGCTGAGATCACGTTACTGCATTCCAGCATGGCAACAGAGCCAGACTCCGTCTCAAAAAAAAAAAAAAAAAAAAAAATTCATGAAAACCCGCATAAATTTTCCACCACAGAAACTTGTATCAATTGACTCACTTAACAGTACTTTAGGCGAAGTATTCTCTATTTTTGAACTGGAAAATTGTGTGAAATTACAGCATGCCCTTCAAATGATCACCTTTGTTCTCTATGAAACCTGTATCTGTTAATCTGATTTTGAACTTGTTTACTTAAACAAAAGTTTGCCTAATGAATCTTGATCACTTTAAAATGCAAAATACCAGCAACATAAATTTCATTATATATACACATATGCATCTGTGTATGCATATACATATATACACACACACATACAAATATGTAGACATCCCTTGAAATGTTTTCAGGAAATCCTTCCTTGAATTATAAATGAAAAACTTCACATTAATAATTTTATATAAAGCTTTTAGTAACAGTACATATGCACTGTCAAAATTGTACTAGTAGACTATGATGTCAAAACAGACATTTCAAAAGCACAAACTGGCAGTTTTTCTTAACACAAAAGTTTTAAAGTATTAAGAATGGATTAAATTTTAATGTTCAGAATAATCTGTTCAAACCTGAGTGTAGTAAGACTAAGTGTACTTGACAGTTGAATGAATTAAGCCTAAAAACATTTCTCTAAGAAACCAGTGGTCCATTTAACCATTTGATGAAACATTATTTTAATGACTTATAAAGGATAGTACAGTATACTGAAATTCCACTTAAATATTGAAATACTCTATTAAATGACATTGCTTTGTCTAAATTTCCTCCATAAAATCTGTTAGCATTTCTTAAAAGTCCCTCAGATTTGAGGGAAATTCTAAATTAGGACAGTTTTCTCTCCAAATAAATATAAATGATCTTGAGTATTTTTGTTTAAAGAATGACGTTTTTAAGCATGGTATACAGAAGTATGGGATGAATCTTTAATCTTCCCTAAGGTTTCAAGAGATAATAATATAGTGATAATAGCCAATCAGAGGGGTTAAAAAGGCATTTGGGGGGCTTTTTTTCCTAGCTTTATATTAACATATACTCATATAAACCTTACCATGGGGTCACTTTTTGGTTACCATTTCCCCTTCCCCATTTTTCATTAACCTGCCCTAATTCTCACCTTTAATATCTAACAGATACCTTTATAAAATTAACAAAACACATACAGTACTCAACACTAAATGGTCAATGGAAGAAGACAAGCAGTGTTCATTTTGTTTTAAAGTGGAAGAGACTAGAAATAAAAACAACAGTTGAAGGCAAAGTTTGACATTCTATAAATTTATAAAAGAGGATATATGGATGAAATTTGGTTAATTTCAGAAGGCACCTCAAGGCTAAAGGCTTTTTGTACTTCTTTCATCAATCAAAAAGTTGACACGCTTTTATTGCTATTCAAGTAGCAAAGGAAAACTACTCTCACAAACTTCAGTTCAACAGAGAAGAATCACCATTAAGATTGAGATATGGAATTGACTAAAACCGAAGTCTCCATACACATATCAATGGAGCAACTTTCCTGTGTGCTTTCAAATTAATGAAATCGTGAAAGAAAAGTCACTATTCGCCACTGTGATGTTAATGTGTCATTGAAGATTTCAGTTACTACACTAGGCACTGAAGTACCATTCTGGAGGGCTGTCCACTGTATAGAACATTTATGAGTAGAAGGTAAGGACACTCTGATGATTCCCACGAACTAGGAGGATTGGTGGTAGGTCCTTAGATAGAGCTTCTAACCATGCCATGTAGAGAGCACTAGACACAGCACCTTTTCGTGCAACTGGGAGACTCCTGGTATCAAAAAGAGAAAAAAACCCTGAGCAATGCATTTACAGAATAAAATGTAGCAAAAATTATAAAGTAGATTACAATAAGTTACTATAAATTACTATAATTACAGAATATTTCTCAGTGCAGGAGAATTCTGCATACAGAATAACAACCATAGTTGTGCTGCTTAGCGATGGAGACTCATTTGTTAGAACTTATTGTCAGGCAATTTTGCCCTCATGAAAACATCATAGGAGTACTTACACAAACCAAGACGGTATAGCCTACTACACATCTGGGCTATATGACACAGCCTGTTGCTCCTAGGCTACAAACCTGTACAGTATGGTACTGTAGTGAATATCATAGGCAACTGTAACACGATGGTAAGCATTTGCATAGCTAAATACAGAAAAGATACAGTAAAAATACGGTTTTTTTGTTTTTAAGAGAGATGGGTCTTAATACATTGTCCAGGCTGGACTCAAAACTTCAGGTCTCAAGCAATCCTCCCACCTCAGTCTCCCAAGTAGCTGAGACTACAGGTGCATACCATCGTGCCCCCAGCTTAACATATGGTATTATAATCTTATGGTACCACCATCGTACATGTGTATATAAAAGACTATAATCTTTCAACAAAGATTTTTAAGAATTTGTTCATAAGAACAGTAAATATTTCTATAAACCACAGTATCTCTGATATATAACACTAAATCCTAGATTCCCCCTTCTTTCATAAGAATAGAATTCTTTTAGGTGAAAGGTATGTTTACTATCAAAATTTAGAAAACGGAAGCTATATATGGATAAATGCAATTTTCACCTTCTTATCTCAGTTTTAATTTCTATTTATGGATGGTGGTAGCAGTGACCAGTTGCTCCGTAAGTTTTTCTCTAAATTTCTGCGTTCTAGTGTCTTTTCCATTACAGGTATTTATCATCAGCAAAACTTGAAACTTTCTGATTTATTAGATGCTTGTTGTTAAACTAACAATCTTTTGATAGTTTTTTTTTCATTATTTGGCTTTTTTTGTGGGGGAGAGGCCTGAGCTTTCCTATCTAAGGACACATGTTCCAGAAGTGAGAAAATGTGGGTTCAAAGAATATCTAGCTAACCTAGTTCAGTAGAGGAAGAGCCAAAGTAGGCATTTAGCATCTGTATTTAACTCAAGGACAATGTGTCGGTATGTACAATTTGTGTGTGGAAAACATAACGGGAATCCAGACAGGAATCACTATTCCAGTTTAATCTGCCAAATAACATTTTTTGAGTTATTTTCAAGAGGAAGCTGTCTGGGGTCCAAATTTTAACGTAGGACCCTCCTATCCACACATACTTAATGGCTATGCTGTAGTGTTTACAAAGATAAGGAATTTTGAAAAGGTGAGAAGAAGTGTAAACAAAAGGTTCCAATATAACTTATTACGATAAAAAAATTACTTGGGATTCATATAAGCTTAAGGTTAAAGTTTTTGTCTTTCTCCATATGCTTAAAGCATAGTATATTTTTACAAGTTTGTTTTTTCCTCCTTATAACAACTTAAGTCAATATGGGTGTTATATAGATATGTAGTTGGAACAGAAATTAATTCAAAGCATATTATCAGAAACTAGCAAGAAAATCTTTACTTACATGACGATAATATTAGCTGTGCTTGAATGTTCCTTTAATAATTCATTTAACCTGATCTGCCGGTATGTCTGAAATGAAACAGGACAAAGTCATTCCTAGACCATTTGGAAATACGAATTTAGCATGGTTCATAAAACTATAAGGAGACAAAAAGAAACGGAAATGAATTTTAGTGTAATAAAAATATCTGTTCTTTTTTTTAAAAAAAATTCTTTCCGCTAACCTCAAATAAATCTATTTCAGAGTTCATTTATACAACTGACCCCTCCTTAATTGAAGTTCTTGGTTTTCATGTCTTTTATTATATAAAAGATCAATGAAAATAAAGCAGAAGAGAAAGAATACCTTGGTCTTATAAAGTTCAAGTTCATTATCTGTTATTCGCCACGGTTCATCTTCTTTCATTTTATCTGCAA
This sequence comes from Piliocolobus tephrosceles, assembly GCF_002776525.5. Taxonomy (NCBI): domain Eukaryota; kingdom Metazoa; phylum Chordata; class Mammalia; order Primates; family Cercopithecidae; genus Piliocolobus; species Piliocolobus tephrosceles. Next base: position 161,703,293 of record NC_045437.1, read on the forward strand.
TATCCTGCTCTTTATCATCTTCATGAAGTCTGTATGGCTCAATCATTTCCTCAAAAGCTATAATACTTTAAAAAACAAAGAATTCTCACAACTAATCTTATTTTAAGTTACATAACAGAAAGATCTTAAATACTAAATTAAAACTTGCAAAGTTAGTGCCTCTCATTTATTATGCTCCTCTCCATACCCCAACCATAATAATCACTTTGGCAATTTATTTCAAAAACAGCAATTTCTAGTCTCTGAAACTGATGAGAAAATTAGAACCCATATGGACAATACAGACTGTGCATCCCTAATCTGAAATCCAAACTGCTTCAAAAATCTAAAACTTTCTAAGCACCAATATGATGTCTAATGGAAATGCTCAGTGAAACATTTTGAATTTCTGATTTTTGGATTAGGGATTCTAAACCAGCATGTATAATGAAAATGTTCCAAAATTTAAAAAAAAAATCTGAAATCTGAAACACTTTTGGTTGATCCCAAGCATTTGGGATAAGGAATCTCCAACCTGTAATAAAACTGCATTTTTAACTGCTAAAGCTGATCTCCCTGTATACCCCTTCTCCCCCTATGGCCATTTTCTCTCAACCTAAATATATTTTACCATAGTAGCCAAAATGATACCTTTGAGCAGTAAGTCAAATTGTGTTACTACTATGCTCTAAAACACCCAAAGGCTTTCCCAGTTATCAATGAATAAAAGTAGTGTAAAAAAATGTACTAGAACATTTTGAAGGGGAAAAGGGCAGACACTAAAAATTTAAGGAAATGAAAAATTAATTTCTACATCCATATACTTACCACTAAAATAACATGAATGGCATTCTAATCCTCTATGAACATGAAAAACGTATTTTTCAGTATCAAATCTAGTATGAAGCACCCAGTACACAGTTTTACAATAAAAGCAATCTCACCCTGATTACAACCTTACAAATTTTACCTTACTGTTTCCTATCTAAAAGGAATTCTTTATATCAGTTTCATATTGATTCAACATTAATCTAAGAATTAAAATTATATCAGGTAAAATAAATACAAATATCATTATAACCTGTATATACCATTTTCAGGTGGAATATTCCACAGTCTTTCCTAGAAGAACTCTGAATGCCAACTATTGTGGGCAAATGTTTAGATTTTCCTGTTTTAGCAATAAAACAAAACAGTGGAAAGTAATAGGTATGTAGAGCAGGGACTGAGTGGTTATGATGACTGCAGGCAGGGGCAATGGAAATGAACCACCTTTCAGAAATCACATGTAAAGCTGTAATTTAAATCCTCTCTGAATATTGAAAACTCTTTAGACTTTCTTTAATATCTGATATATGCATACCAACTATCAATGCTAGATTTTTAAAATACTGACTTCACATATAACTAACAGCAGGAAAATAAATCTCTGGGTTTTAATTAAGTTCAATCTGTGTCTGAGTAGGCCATCTCTAAAAGGATCAGAAATTTGTAGAGTAACTTACTTTTCTTTCTTTGGTTTGGTATTGATATCTCCTAGGACCATAATGTCAGAAAAGTCTATTCGGAACTTGCTAAGCAAAGTAGCCATCCTACAACAAAAATTAATAGAATTAAGATACAAGTATTTTCATTCTATATTGGGCTGAATCCATATATCTGAAAAGCATGATTTACAGAAAAAGTCAGTCTATCATGTGCTAAACAATGTCCATTTGAATTAATTCACACCATTCATTCACAAAGCAGATTTAAATTCACTGAGTACTTTACTTTCTGAGTAATCACTGAGTATTTTACTTTCTCTGAATCTCTCCTTAGTACTGAGTAATGGACAAAGAAAGACATTAATAATTAAATTTAAATGGTAGCTAATGTTTCTTAAATTTAGTCAAACTATATTGATAAGTACATAAATTTCAATAAAAACTAGCCGACAAATATTTATTTTTGGATTATTCTTCCATCCAAGAAGAATGCTTATCTCAGGGCCCAAATATGACCTGTGGGCCATACTGAAGATACAGTTGATGGCAGATTAAGTTCATAGCATTTTGGGGGAGGAGGGAACTGAAACAGGACATAGAAAAGGAGCATCAACAGACCTGATTTTTCAGTAAATACCTTTCTGAAGGCATAGCTGGCAATGAAACATTGGTGGCAACAATAGAACAGTTGAAGTGCAAATATATACAAAAAACAAAATGCAATTTTATTTGTAATGAAAATGTTTTTAAATTGAGATAAGAGAAAAAAGATCTGCTACAGGTTTGATTATTAAATTTATTATTAGTATTTCTTGCATAATTCACTATTTGAAATGAATAAACACCTAGTTGAATTCCAGGACCTATCAGTTAAGTGCCTACTATAAAACATGCTAAACATAACAGGGCCCACAAAACTTAAATAAGAAAATAAATATAATACCTGCCAGAATGTGATGAGTGGTAGGTATTAAAGTACATTGTGATTCCGGAAGGAAACATAACAACTAGATCTGGGGGTAAGGCAGGAGAAACAGGAAAGGCACTACAAAGAACTGAGCTGGGTTTTAAAGAGTGCAGTATTTAAAGAGATAAAAGGAGAGGCAAGTGAAGAACTATTTACAGGAGATGAGAGTAGGCAAAGGAGTAAAAGCCTGAAGTCACATGCATGCTTAGAGCATATGGAAAAGTATACTGAAGTATAAGGCATACTGGGGGAAATAGAAGAATAGAAAGGGAATGAGAGGACAGACTGTCAAGGGCCTTGACTGCTACATTATAACAATTAGATTTTCTATGGCAGGTAGCAGGAAAGTCGTTAAAGTATTTTGGGTAGAGGAATTATATGGTCAAAACTCTGCTTTCTGAAAAATAAAACTGGGTTTCAATGCTTCTAAGTACCCATGTCTTTGATCCATAATGTGTACAATATACATGTTACATGTCAAAGACAAAACAAGAGTACTTACAGAGCAGGAGAGAAATACTGAAACAAGAACTATAATTGTGACAGTATATTCAGAAAGAATCGGATGAATGACAATGGCATCCTGCATTTTGTTGTTTAGAGTCTACAACAAAATGTATCCCATATACAAATAGGTAATGTTTGTGCACTTTCTCCCCTGATTAAAAGAAAAAGGTTGCTTAGCACTTTAAAGTTACAAGTATTTAAGAAGGACCTTCTAAAAATGCTAATATGTTAAAAAAATTACATCTAAGTAAAATTAAGTATCTACTAGTTAAACATGAAGACTAAAGAGAACAAGGTTATATTTAAAATTTTTAACTTCAGTAAAGAACAAAGCAAGATAATAGACATTTTCTGGATTGTCTAATTTTTATCCTATCAAATTTATACTGCAGCAATGAAGTGCTACTAGACGCATGCCCTTCAATGTGAAATAAACTTACGCTCTCCGGTCATGGTCTATTCTGTTTATTTTTCCACCAATGAATACTCTGATCTTACAGTCTTTCCATTTTTTCTTGGTAGTCAGAAGGTAAGGTATCAATAAGGTCAAACCTGAATTATAAAAATATAATGAATCATTTACTAAATGCTAATTTCTTAATCAGGAACATCAATTTAGCCTCGAAACACATGTCTACTACACCACCATATAAAGCAAAAATATTCTTTCTGTCCTTCCTTGATAATTCAGTCAAAAAGCCATTAGCAGACCTGAGAAAGAAGGGACTCCTAATGGAGTCTGATCCCATTTAAGGAAGGTAGCCAAATGGGATAGCGGCCTGGTAAAGTCAGGAGATTAGTCACGTACAACAGGATTGAGAAAATAAGTGTATTTATTGACCTTAGCAGGAGCCATGTTTAACAATGAAATTAGAAATATGAAAAGGGAGAAGCTGGACTGAAATTGGTTTTTGATCTCCATTTATAACTCCACACACACATATACAAGGAGTTCCTGGCTCTGTCCATTGAGAAGGCCTGGGAGCAGTGACACTCTAGTAGACACAAGCATATCCAATGCCCTGATCTTTGTTTCTAAACACTGTTATTCAGTAAAGGAACCAGCATTCCTTGGATAAAGGGTTACTTTCACGGCTATGAAGGGCAAGTGCAAAACAATAAAACTGAGCCTGGAACATCTTCTTGTGTTGGAAAATAACTCAAAAGAATGACTGGGACATGATAAATGGAAACAAATCAGCCTAAGGAGGATTGTGCTGGCGAAATATGGGACAACTGGAACATCAAAACAAACGAAAGTAACAAATTATATTCTGGCATAGTTTGGATATCAGCCCCTACTGAAATCTCATGGTGAACTGTAATTAATCCCCAGTGCTGGAGGTGGAGCTTAGTGAGAGGTGTTTGGATCATGGGGGTTGGTCCCTCAAGGTTTGGTGCTTGTCTTTGTGATAGTTCTCATGAGATCGGGTCATTTAAAAGTGTGTGGCATCTCTGTCTCCTATGTGTCTCTCACTCCTGCTTTCATCATGTGTTGTGCCTGTTCCTGCTTTGCCTTCTGCTGTAAGTAAAAGCTCTATGAGGCTTCTCCAGAAGCTGAGTGATGTCAGGACCATGCTTGTGTGGCCTGCAGAATCGTCAGCAAATTAAACCTCTTTTCTTTACAAACTACCCAGTCTCAGGTATTTCTTCAAAGCAACACAAGAACAGTCTAATACATATCCCACTGAATATCAATAAAATAGGAATCAATGAGTCCACACTCATAGAAATAAAGAGAAAGCTCTTCCTTACAATAAAATGCCAACTAATAAATGAAGAAACGATGGAACAGGAAAATCATCATTTGGCAACCACAACAACAACAACAATAAACATCAATGGATGCTAAAGATAGTGGCGAAGGCTGTAAGAATAGTGTATTTACAGTCTCAGAGTAACTCCTCTGTGCCATCCCCAATACCTGTAATTATAAATGTTGGGGGGGGGGAGGATAACTTTTCAGTGAATAAACGTGGTAAAAATCATGTATTACTCAATGGTTCATTTCATCAGTGATGGGACAAATCAACGTCCTGTGCCACCTGATGAGATGTAGACAGAAGAGCACAGCATCACTTCTGTGATATTTCTGCCAAAGACAGATAGACAACCTAAAAACTAATGAAAATAAAACATTAAAATAGCACTTCAAATTGGGTGACAGTCAACAAAACGGTTCATAATATTAAAAGTTAAGGTCATGATGCTCAAGGAAATACTACTGAACAACCTCCGCATTAGGGATACTGAAAAGACCAGACTGCTAAATGCTGTGTCTGATTCTGAAATGAATCCTTTTGCTTTTGGGAATGTTGGCAAAATTTGAATGGGGTTCACGAGTAAAGAGTGCCTGCCATTTCTTACTATTTTCACAATTTTACTAAATTTAAAATCATTTTTTAAAAAACTAACAACCTTACCTCCATCATCAAAAAGCCACCAGACGTCAATAGTATTCCTTCCTTGTTTTTTCTGAAACTGTGTACTAGCTTCAAGAAGCTTTTGGTCAGCTACATTTAAAGGCACAATAGGGCCTTTGGATTCTAAAGGATTAAGCAAAAAATAAAATGTAAGCAAAGTAAATATTAAAGTCCCTTTTGCTGAATTCCTATCGTTTCCTAATTTTTGTATATTCAGATGTTTATACTACAGACAATTCAGACAATTGTATATGGCATCTACCATAAACTTTCAGTTGTTTATAATAAAAGTTTACTTTATAAATGGCTAGAGAGACATAACTCTTTACAATAGCTAAACCAATCCAAATTATCTGCCTAATTACTAATATTTTCAAGCATTCTGAATGAATGTAAGAGAATCATAAATAACAATCAGAAAATTTTACTGAGCTGCTAGATTTTGTGTTTTGAAAAGCTGTTTTAGTCAAACTGGACAAATCAAGTTTATATACCTGTTCTGTGAAACTATTTCTTTGGTAATCTGGTATCTCAATAATTTAAAGCTCACAACTTTTTAAAAGACAAAGTTGTTATCTGTCATAAAAATGAAAGATGGGAGTTGAAGACATACTAACACATTCTTACAATGATCACAGTGACACCTTAGTCTAAAGAAAGACTTCTAATTTTTACCTATGTTTTGTCCCCAGTAGGTGGAACCCAATTCTAAAGCCATATAACCACCACATCTTTCTCTGAACCACAGAAAGATGGTGGGAGCGCCTTGGAAGGGCACCCATCTGCTGCAGGCCTGAGAACAGTACACCAAGGAGTTCCCATTTATATTCCCAGGAGTCAAAACAAAACAAAACAAAAAACAGCATTGATTCCGTGAGCAAGCAAATGACTACCATGAAACTCCTACACCAAAATTTTAAAAGCAGAAATCCATACGAGGACATCTGATTACTTCTGCAGAATGTCACTTTTCATGCTGCTGTGATATATGCAAACATGACAAATGATTTTGCACGATGAAATAATATGGCTACCAAACCACACTGCTCCATAACTCTCACCTCTATCTCCTTCTCATAAAATTCATGTATGTTGACATGACTGTGTATCTCCCAAACGCAGCACGACTGTGAGAAATATTGTAATTTTTGAAATGAAAAATACATTAGTATCAAAATTGAGGACTTGGCTGGGTACAACTGATGGTAAAGAATGCAAGTGACACTGCAAATAAAACCTGTTTCAGTGTCCCTACTTATCATCTAAACCATGCAGTTTAAATTAAAAAAAAAAATTAATACCGGCTGTCTGGGTCTGAATATTTCAGAAATGCTACGATGATTGAAAAGAATTTGTCTGTGATATAACTCCATTTCCTGGGAAGGCTTACCTCTTTAGACTAATAATACTTTTTCTAATCTGCATTCACAGAACTGTAACATTACCTCACCATGAAAATAAAAACCAAGGTTAAAAAAAAAAAAAAAAGAAGGGAAGAAGGCTGGAGTTAAAGAGTTTACAGTATGAAAAAGGGATTAAAATAAAATGATGAAAAATGCCTGCCTTTTTTCAACAGTGGTTGAGTTGCAGTCTTGCCATCCTCTTCCTCAACTAGATTATGTTTAAAAAACACAAAAATATGTTAATTGCCTTTATATTAATAAAATAATAAAAATGTAACTAGAGCACATTTATAAACAAAATATAGTAGGAAGCAACAGTCCACTGAAAAATAAGACTGAAGATTATTATTTTCTGCACTGAGTGCTAAAGCTTCTAAAAAGCACATATATTTGCGACCCCTCCCCTACAGGATGACTAACACCTCTAAATTTAATTTCTGTAAAATTATTTTATAAATTTCAGCGTGTTTTTACAATTTTTACACTTTCATACTTGAGAAGATGTTGAACTGTGGCTTATAAAGTATAAATGACATTAAACATTGATATTGCAGATAATACATAAATTTTAAACATGCCACTGCATCACTGTGCAAATAACCGAAGAGCAATTTTAGAAACATTTAATGGATATTTGTTGTTTGTAAAAAATTAATCACCACTTGAAATATTAAGAAATTTGATCAGAGAAAGAAGTATTTTTGCTTCATCTAAAACGCCAGGTTATACAGGAGTGATTTTTCTCAAATATATAAATGTATATGTGTATGTATATATGTGTGCATATATTTATCCATTTATACTTAAAAATATCTACAAATATTTTTCTGGCATTAAAAATTGTCCTAATCTCATTCTGTTCCCTTAATATAAGCTTGTATTAAAATATTTGTTTACAGCATATAAAACTCCGGACTTGGACAGGAGAGTATACTGCAGTGGGCTCTGGAGTTAGACTGTAAGATTGCAATCTTCCCTCTACTCATTTTACTAGCTGAGTGAGCTTTCATTACTGAACTTGCTTTTCTCATTTGTAGAAAGAGGTGTTAGTACCTACCTCTTAAGCTTGTTATACTAATGCAAGTATTAATGCACTAAGCTCTGGGCCTGGCAGAAAGTATTTAAAGGGTGTTCTTTATGACGTCTTGCATGATGTATGCTTCAATAACCAAGACAGACACAGCTAAATACTGCAGATTTATAATAACTACACAGTAATGTCTCTAATTCTGAAGACTTTTTAAAATGTATACTTTTCTATAATATCTATGCTGCTGACTTTGAGAATAACTGACTAAACAGAAAATAAGCACAAAGCAAACGCTAATTTCTTAAACTTGTAATGGAAAAAGAATCAACTATATTTAATTTTATAGCATTCAATATTGTTCTTATAAAGCAGATATTTAATGGCATTTGTCTTTGATAATAAAAATTATAAATATAACTATGGATATGCTGCATTTGTTTAAAAGAGCTCAGAAATGTCAAGGAAATCTTGACATTTAACAATTATAAAGTAAGTTAAAGGCATTTAGATGTTTACAATAAAAAGGTAAGTAGAAATGTACTGACCCACTTTCCTGTTCTATAAAAATAATGATTCCATAAGATTGTAACATATTAATTAGCTAATAGATGGGGAACATCCACTACAATGTGGGTGCATGGAGTCGATGCTTGATATGTATTACTTCTTACCCTCCCATTCAACTTCACCTATTCATTCCCAACAGATTCGGTAGAAAAAGAATGTTTGAAGCAAAAGAAAAAAACAAAAAAGAGGAAATGAAAGAATGTATACTGCAAACTAAAATAAATGCTGGAATGTAACAGTTATCAGAATCAGTTTATAGAATTTTGAGGAAAAACAAAATAAATTATAATCAAGACAGCAAAGAACCAAAAAGGAAAATGGGTGTGAACTAAACTTTACTAATACTCTAAGCCAATAAGGTAAATAAGAAGGAAAGAAATAGAAAGCAACATTACTTGCTTCTAAATAATATAGAAGAGAAAAACTGCACAAAGACATGATTGGTCCAAGGTTACAATTTCAGAAAAAGAATGGGAAATACTTTGCAGGAATCAAAAGTATGTTATAGTCTGATGATTTACTCTGCAGATTTTTTTCTTGTTGCATGTCAGCTAGGAATAGGACAGATGGAGATACTAGACCGAACAGAGGTAGGAGAGTGAGGGCGGGAGAGTAAGATTTGGAAGTCATCCTTCTTTTCTTCTCAAACATGACACACAGATTTGTGGATGAAATTATGTGAAAGTTTCATGAGTTTGTTACTTTAAAATTACCATATTCTTTCCAAATTTAGATTTAACCTATGCTTCAAATTAAAATGTTTTATTTAAAGCAACTATAAATAAAAACACAGGCGATATTAGTAAATATTTGGCATGGTTTCTGTCTGATGATTTACTCTAGTACCTTACACAGCTAGTCATTTTGTAGTCATTTTTGAAAGCCATAAATTCTACCTGACCAGCAAGAAATGACCAGTACAAGTTTGAGAACAGGTTATTTTTATAAGACATACTATATAATTAAAAATATTTATCCCAAATTAAAACATTACTATTAATAAGACTTATTGTTTGAATGAAAATTACCTTTGTGTGTAACCGGTTTTTCACTGAGTGGTTTGGAAGTATCTAAATCAGATTTTTTACTATACTCCACACTTACTACCACATCCTTGGTGCCAGGTGATTTCTCTTGTGAGGACAGTAATTCTTCTGTAGACACAAAATTATTTAAAATAGTATCTAAGTCATATTTTAACTGTTAAATAAGGCATTGTGGTTTAGTAATAAAACTATTATGAAAAAAAACTTTGTTATAAATGTCTTCTTAAACAACTATGATAATCTGTTTGAAATGACTATTCATTTAAATACGTAAACCACAGCTAGGTTACAGGTTGAATATTCTGATCTGAAAATCTGAAACTTTTTACATACCTAACATGATGCTCAAAGGAAATGCTCAATGGAGCATTTCAGATTTTGGATTTCTGAACCAGAGATGCTCAACTGGTAAGTACCATGTAAAGCAAATATTCCAAAATCAACCTCCTCCCTCCAAATTCTGAAACCCTTCAGGTTCCAAGCATTCTGGATATAGATACATAAACTGTATTTGAATTACGAGCTAGAGAATTAGTAATGAGTACAATTCATAGAACAGTAGAATCTGGTAGACAGTAATATATAGTATGTGAATCAATTCTGCTCTCAAAATCAGTTACATAAAAAATGTAAAATGTAACAACTGTCCATAGATATATAAGATGACAGACAATACTGAAAAATTACACCCACCACTATAAAACCAAGACCACCGAATACAGTCTTCCTAAGTTCATGGTGAAAGTACCATTTCTTCCTTTTAAAGTAGTTTTTCTTCATTTTCTCTTTTTGTCAGAGTTAGTAAAGATTTAACTTCCACCAAACAAATATGTATCACAAAGACAAATATAAAACTGATAGTATGTTCATAATCCTCATCACTTATTTGTGTAAATGAAGAGAGAGAAAAGAAACTACATGCCAGCACTATGCTAAGAGCTCACAGGCCTTAATCTCCTTTTTAATCTTAACAACCAACCTGTAAGGTAAATATATTTAAACAGATAAGGAAACTGAGGCTTGGAAGTCACCAAATTTTCCTAGGCTACAAAACATCTAACAGAAAAGGCTGAGATTTTTAAAGCAGATTTGCCTGACTCCAATGCCTATGCCCTTATTTCTTATGCCCAGTCAAATTCCTGTTTTAAAACTTAACGATGAATAATAAGGTATTCAAAAACATTTCACAATGATTATAAATACATGAAAATACTTTTTAAAAGTTTCAATCACATTCAAACTTCAGTAAATGATAGAACTATATAATTTATTCATCAAACTGTGATATGTGAAAGGGAACACTACTATTTTATGTTGAGTTAACAGGTATAAGGCACTCTAAACCTCAATTCTGGTAGAGCAAGAAATAACTGAACAATTTGCCAAACCTACTCCAGATTGCTGAAAATGCATACTTGGTTACATGGATAAAGACCTCAAAGTGTTTCTTTCAAAACTGCAGACTGCCCTTGAAGGGGTAAAGAGAGGGAAGATTAAAACAATTTAAATACAGAAGCAGATACCTCTTAAGTATTTAGGCTTAGCTCATTCTGATGATTTGGTTAATTAACTAATAGGGGTAACATGTTATATATGTAAATTTTCTTAAGCTTATAATTTCTTAAACTACCAGAAAATCTTCAGAGAATATAAAAATCTTCACAGTTGGTTTTTTTTTTTCCTGCTTTGTTTTGTTTTGAGACAGAGTCTTGCTCTTGTCGCCCAGGCTGGAGTGCAATGGAGCAATTTTGGCTTACTGCAGCCTCTGCCTCCTGGGTTCGAGCAATTCTCCTGCCTCTGCTTCCCGAACATCTGCAATTACAAGCATGCCTGGCTAATTTCTGAATTTTTAGTAAAGACGGGGCTTCACCATGCTGGTCAGGCTGGTCTCAAACTCCTGATCTCTGGTCATCCACTCACCTTGGCCTCCCAACATGCTGGGATTACAGGCATGGGCCATGGTGCCTGGCCATAGTTTTTATAAAGTTGGCAAAAGTAGTAATTATGCTTTACTTAGGCTTTAATCTTCACTTCCAAAAATGCTTTAAAAGTTACACACTATATTATTTACATACCATTCCTGACATGTCAAAATTGTACAGTAATGATGGGAGACAAGAAAAGTACATAGAAAGGGGGAACACACAGGGGGACGTCTGTAGTGACAGAACAGTTCTGTATCCTTATTGCAATGGTGGTTACACAAATGAACACATAAGTGGCACACAACTACACAACCACACACAAGAGTTGTAAAACTGCTGAAATATGAAAAAGGTCTGTGGATTGTTCCGATGTCAATTTCTTGGCTTGGATACAGTACCTTAGGATAAGGCAAGATATTACCATTGGGGGAAACTGGATGAAGGGTACAGAGGACCTCTCTACTATTTTTTTGCAATTTCTTGTGAATCTATAAATATTTTTAAATTAAAAAATGTTTTTTAAAAAAAATTCATTAGGTCTGCTGAAGATAGAAAACGTTATGACAAAGTTTAGGCTTCTACTATCAATATGACTCTGTATAAAGCATACTTTTATAAATATGAAAATGTCTAATGATTTAGTGGTCATTTAAAAATTTTTCCTCAGGCTATTTTACTTATGTCTTTAAAAAACCTGGCCAACAGACAAACCTAACTAATGTCTGCCTCTCCTAAGCTTATCCTTTGGATTGAATTTTATTCTTTCCAGTAATAATCACTAACCATCATCCAGGTTGGTACAAAGAGAAAACACAAACTTTAGTGGAGCCAAACAGATGTGATCTTAAAATGCCATATAATAAGTCCATGACACATAATTATTAAAAGTAATGAAGAGTTCATGAGAATATAATTTTCTAACAAAGTAGTTTATTTTTTTAATAAAAAACTTATTTCAAGCAAAATTTACCTTGTCCTTGAAGATGAGATATATCCAGACCTTCTTTTAGGCGAATAACCACTACTCCATATTGTATGTCAAAGGCATCACTAAAAACAAAAAAACAAACAACAACAACAAAAAAACACAAAAATTTGTGTTATCCTCTATAAAATAAAGATAATAGATGATCTCTAAAATTACTTTCAGCTTTAAATGTCTGATTTTTAAAACATGCTTTGAAAATCACTAAATCACTTGTTGAGATATGTATGTTAGTTTCAAATCCCACAACATTCTCTTCTGTAATACCCTTGAAAACTACTTTTCAGATCTTTGCAGTACTGACATTATACCTACAGCAGTGGTTTAAAGTAGCAGTATTTTTATCCTTCTAAGTTAAATTACAGAAAAACTACTTTCAGAATCCTGCTATATTATATTTGGGCTTATACCATTAAAACCAAGAGAAATACATGAAGACACACACACAAAAACCTACATGCTACTGCGAATGATAGCAGGTTCCAGGATATGAAGAAATTCTTTTTGAAAAGACTGAGGGAATTTTAACATGATTTTTAAATTTTTACAAAACTGATTTGAACAGTGGTTCAAAGATTTTACATGCATCTGCAAATACATATTTACCTCTCCCTTTTTTTTTTTTTTTTGAGACAGAGTCTCGCTCAGTCAACCAGGCTGGAGTGCAGTGGCGTGATCAAGGCTCACTACAACCTCTGCCTCCTGTGTTCAAGCAATTGTCCTGCCTCAGCCTCCCAAGTAGCTGGGAGTATCGACGCGTACCACCACGCCCAGCTAATTTTTGTATTTTTAGTAGAAATGGGGTTTCACCACATTGGCCAGACTCCTGACCTTGTGATCCACCTGCCTCATCCTCCGAAAGTGCTGGGATTACAGGCATAATCCCTTTCATTTTTAAAAACACAATTGAGAGCATTCTATACACACAGAAAATACATTAAAATTTCAAACACAGTTTTAAAATCAGACTTAAACCCTGGAATCTCAGTTATGAGCATAAATCTTCATTTTAATCCAAGTTTTTCTCAAATCTACTGAATTAATTTTAAATTTTGAAGCATCATGTTGTTCTCTGAAAGTGGTAACAGGCTTAACTTTCATCTTTAATTATTATTTTTCATTGCACAAGTAATAAGTATTCACTGTAGATATATTAAAAACGATATATTAAGATACAGCTATATGAAATTAAAAAGGCTAAAATCCAATAAAATGGTCAAATTATTACTCTTACTGACAAATGGAAGAATGGTTCAGGATATAATATATGGTTATAAAAGGTCTTTTGTTTTTAAATCATGGAGAGACAATCTGGCCACATTCCTAAGATGAGCTAACTAAAGTTTAAAAAGTCACTGGAGAAAGAAATTTAATAGGCAATATTAAATAGATGGATATATGATAGATGATATAGACACGTAGATGCATGGATAGATGGATATGGTTTTTGAGAGAAGCAAAACAGAGTTTAAGGAATTAATTTAAGGAATTAATCTTTCTCAGCTGTATCTTGAAAGATCTCATTAATACTAGAGGAAAAAATAACTACAGGTATTTGAAAAATTGGTTAATCGACTAAATCAAAATCAATTTCTTTAAAGCTAGGGAATATAGCTCCCCAAGTTTACTGTTGATTAAAATGAATAAATGTTTTTGTTATAAGCTACAAAAATTGATTTGCAGCTTCAGATCTTATATACTACTAATAAAAACAACATATAAAGCATACCTAAATTGCACAAGATATTTAAAAATCACAGCTAAAACATCAGTGGAAGTGCAACAAGATAAAGAATGAGCAGTGTCACTGCTTTGAAACTGCTATTACTTTACATGGTTCTAAAATCAGAAAGTAGTATTTCACCTATCCTTTAACTGCTGCCTGATGTACAGGAGTCATGTTCAGAGTAACACTCAACTTTTCAGAACACTCACTCACTTTAACCCCTAGAAGGTCAGAGTCAGAAAGATCCCTTCCAGTGTTCCATTATGAGCAACTACACCTATGAGCACTTTGGGAGGATGAGGCAGGTGGATCACAAGGTCAGGAGTCTGGCCAATGTGGTGAAACCCTATTTCTACTAAAAATACAAAAATTAGCTGGGCGTGGTGGTACGCGTCAGTACTCCCAGCTACTTGGGAGGCTGAGGCAGGACAATTGCTTGAACACAGGAGGCAGAGGTTGTAGTGAGCCTTGATCACGCCACTGCACTCCAGCCTGGTTGACTGAGCGAGACTCTGTCTCAAAAAAAAAAAAAAAAAAAGGGAGAGGTAAATATGTATTTGCAGATGCATGTAAAATCTTTGAACCACTGTTCAAATCAGTTTTGTAAAAATTTAAAAATTATGTTAAAATTCCCTCAGTCTTTTCAAAAAGAATTTCTTCATATCCTGGAACCTGCTATCATTCACAGTAGCATGTAGGTTTTTGTGTGTGTCTTCATGTATTTCTCTTGGTTTTAATGGTATAAGCCCAAATATAATATAGCGGGATTCTGAAAGTAGTTTTTCTGTAATTTAACTTAGAAGGATAAAAATACTGCTACTTTAAACCACTGCTGTAGGTATAATGTCAGTACTGCAAAGATCTGAAAAGTAGTTTTCAAGGGTATTACAGAAGAGAATGTTGTGGGATTTGAAACTAACATACATATCTCAACAAGTGATTTAGTGATTTTCAAAGCATGTTTTAAAAATCAGACATTTAAAGCTGAAAGTAATTTTAGAGATCATAAATAATGTGACAGGCATATGAAATAATTTGTAAAAAATGTCACTTTTTCTATTTTTTGGGATAATTACTTCATCTCACTGCTCTTAGGTCTTGAGAGAGAAAAAGCATAGCCCACGGCTCATGGGTTTCATGGCTCATGGACCACATTAATCTTTCTGTCCCTAATCCCTATATATACAGAATACAGAATTAGAAAGCCACAACGAGGTTTTGCTTACAAAAAAGTTAATAAAACCAAAGCTCAACAGTAGTGACAACATGCAACAAATCAGCAGAGTTTTAATTTTACAAAAAGCATTTAACAATTAGTTGGTAAATCTTGTTTATCATATATATTACTAATCCATATAAAGAGGTCCTTTAAAAAGTAGAGTATGAGATCCAGCTGCTTCCTCAAAGACTTTTCAAATGTCACTAATAAAACCATCACATGTGAGACAGGCAAATATATGCAGTTATAGCCAAAGATACAACAGGAGTTCCAGCAAGGAAGTGACTCCAGTGAGAAAAAAGGGTGATCAGATCAAAATTCATAGAGAAAATAGGACTTAAACTTTAATCTTAAAGCTACTTTGTAAATAAAAGTGTTTTGTTTGTTTTAAAGGACAATTAGAAGAAGCGGACAGTTCTATTTCATCAGTGCCTAGGAGGAGAAAAAAACCTCCTCAAATCAAGTATGGCATAGTGGAGAGGGAATGCTTATCTTCAGTAGAAACAAGATAAACAGGTTAGGCAAATCTTAGAATAGTAGGAAAACAAGTACTTTTCAAGATTAAGAAGAAAATCTGGCAAAAACAAAACAAAAAAAAGGTTTTATTCTTTTTATTAAATAACTCGGTTTCAAAAAGCATGTGGTAGATTACATTCAACAGACACATCCACAAAAATCCACAAACAGAATACAACCAGAAAGACAAAGTAGCAAAAGAATAAAAAAGAACACACTAGACCAGGGGTCCCCAATCCCCGGGTCATGGACCAGTGGTGGGTGGGGCCTGTTAGGAACTGGGCAGGCTACGCAGCAGAAGGTGAGCCATGGGCAGGTGAGCATTACCACCTGAGGTACACCCCCTGTCAGATCAGCAGCAGCACCAGATTCTCAAAGGAGTGCAAACCCTTTTATGAACTGCACACGTGAGGAATCTAAGCTGTGTGCTCCTTAGGAAAATTTAATGCCTGATGATCCTCAATTGTCTCCCATCACCCCCAGATGGGACTATCTAGTTGCAGAAAAACAAGCTCAGGACTCACACTGAGTCTACATTATGGTGAATAGGTAATAATAAAGTTCACAATAAATGTAATGCGCTTGAATCATTCTGAAACCACAGCTCCCACCACTACCCATGTCTGTGGAAAAATCGTTTTCCATGAAACTGGTTCCTGGGCCAGAAAGGTTGGGGGACTGCTGCACTAGACAACCCAAAAAACAGAAGTTACAGTGAACTCAAACTTAACTCTTCAAGATGGTAGAAAAATAAAACATGTAAGTATATTTAAATAAAAGAAATGTAAATAACTTAATGAATGAACCAAATGATTAACTGCAAAATTTGTTTGGAAGCGGAACAAGCCTAAACAGGGATGAAACACCCTTCCTCAGCACATTATAATGACATAGTTTAGGAAGTGATGGGTCTGACATTCGGGAACTCTGCTCAGCAACAGCTGTAGGGATAGGAAAAAGTTTACAAACTTAGATGAGAAGCCAGAGTGTATACATATACATACATAGGTATGTGTGTGTGTATATATATATGCATGTATGTAGAGACATACAAAGATCAATAAAAAATTGTTAATAGATTATCAATTTAAAACCCAGATGATTTGTGTGATTCTTTTTGTTCTTATATTTCCATTAGAAGAAACATGAGAAACAGGCTCCAAAAATTAGGGCAAGCTTTCAAAATTAACATTTTCTATAGAACTACATTATTGAATTAAAAAGATACTTACTGAAATAAGTTTATATACATATCCACATCCCTCATATCTGCTTGCAACCAATCTTTCTTAAATCCAAGGACAAGTGTGTTTGGCTTCATACGACCAAGACCAGCAGCCTAAAATATAGGGTCAATATAACTTTACAGATATATTATTTTCAACAAAATATTTTCTGAAGTGATAAAACTGCCCTCCAAATTGACAGCTTCTATAGACACTCTTAGCAAAAATTCTTCAGCATTGCATATATGCATATTTACTTATAAATTACATATACTACTCCACTGATATTACCTATAAGTAAACATACACAAAAATATAATTTAAAAATAAAATACTTGAAAAGTTCTAAATGTACATTTTTGTACTTTTAGGATCTACCAAAATTTTCATATTTTTACTAAGAGAAATAGAATATAATTTTAAAAATTATAATACAGTGGTATTCTCATTTATATGTTTTGATAACAGCCATTAAAAACTACAAACAAAAGTCCAAATGAATGCAGTTCTGAATCACATCAATACTAAAATCTGAATTTGTTCTACCAATCATGCAAAAGTTTTTGCTGACATTTGGCTGATTTCCTTCCTCAGTTGTTCCATCAATTTTTCTTGTAACCTCATCAGGATTTGCAACTCAGTGTGTTTAACAATAGGGAATCAGTTTCGGGGTCTCCCTTCAGCCCTTCCTGGATACCAAAATCTGCAAATGCTCAAGCCCCTTATATAAAATGGCATAGTATTTGCATATAACCTACATATATCCCCGCTTATTCTTTAAATCATCTCAAGATTACTCATAATAGCTAATACAATATAGTTATACTGTATTTTTAAATTTGTATTATTTTTATTGTTGTATTATTATTTTTTCAAATAATTTTAAGCCATAGTTGGTTGAATCTGTAGATGTAAACTGCAGACACAGAGGGCCAAAGTATCCCCCCAAATCCACTCAATCTAAGATTTCTAAACACATCAGAAAATTCTGTTTCCAAGATGGTGTGCACACACGTTTTAGTATTTTATTGTAGAAAAAGAGAAATAAAAAATTGTAATTTTAACCATTTTTAAATGTACAATTCAATAGTATTAATTATATTTGCAATGTTATATAATCATCTATTTCTTATATATCTATTTCTTATATATGTGTTATATATCATATATATCTATTTCTTATACATCTATGTTATATAATATACTATCTATTTCTAAACATTTTTCATCACCCCAAACAGAAATTCTATAACCATTAAGTAATAATTACCCATCCCCTTCTCCCTCCAACCCTTGGTAATATCCACTTCTGTCTCTATGAATCTGCCCATTCTAGACATTGTATGAGTGAAATAACAGTATGCGTCCTTGGCATAATGTCTTCAAAGTTAATCCATGTTGTAGAACTTCGTTCCTTTTTATGGCTGAATAATATTTCATTTTACATACACACAACACACACACACACACACACACACACACGCCACATTTGTTTATCCATTCATCTGTTGGGAGACACTTTTATCTTTTGGCTATTGTGAACAACACTGCAATGAATCTTTTTTATCTGTCCCTTTTGTTGCTCATGCTTTTGGTGTCATATCTAAGAATTCACTAACAAATCCAATGCCATGAAGTCTTATTGCTATGTTTTCTTCTAAGAGTTTTATGGGTTTTGCTCTCATGATTCATGTCACTGATTAAATTTGTATATATAGTGTGAGGTCACATGGGATTGTGACATACCTATATCATTTTTTGAAAAAAAATTAATTCAAATATTTCAAATATTTATCAAGTGTTGACCTGCTACTTGGGATAATTAGGACAGAAGAAATATCCCTAACTCTGTAAAGCTTACATCTGTTTTCAAAGTGTTCCATCCATGTACAGACTTCTTTCAAGAAGTAAATTTTCCCCCCATTCAATACTGAAAGCACCTTTGACTTGAAGAGGCAGATAAAAATATTCATTTCAGTTTTTTAAAACTATCTTAACCACACAGCATATTTTTAATTGGGGGCGGGGAAGGAATTGGGGAGTAAAAGAAAACCAAGTATATCTTTAGGCTGACAGCTTTTTAAAGAACTAAGCCATAAGATAACCAGTACCTTCTTAATGGTACAAAATACTGTCAGGTCACTCACAGAAATTTGTTACAATCCTGTAATAATTAAAAGGTTTTATTTTTATAAAGTTAACAATAACATCTTGCTGTACTCTGTGTACTTATATTTTCAATTTTGTTATTGCAATAACCTTCCCTTGAATGACTGAAACTTCATATGTATCACTCTCATCCCTAAATCCTTTGCAAATTCCAATCAAAGTAGCTATTCAGTCAGAGGTAATGTTTTCAGTGTCCAAATAACAATATGTTTATCAGTGGAGTCATTTACTACTGAAAATATGTCTTCTCCAGAACACACCTCTTTACTATGTGATAGGAAAGGAGTTCTTCATGGATTACATATTTGAAACTTATTTAGCAAAATGCAGTCATTTGAAGCTTATTACACTAGTTTCAAACATTCCCACTGTGTTATTTCTTCAAATCTTTAGCAATGTTTTCTGTGCATCTTAAGTCAAAATTTGCTGACAAAAAAAAAAAATGTATTTAGTTTTGCTATTTAAATATGAAGGTTTAAAACTGAGTTGATAATCAGGTGGCTATTGCGTTACAAAAAATTTAAAGGGACAAGGAAATTACAAACACACAAAACAAGAAAATTAGCAGTGCTAATGCCCTTTGCTTAAAGAGGTCTTTAAGCAAGCTATTCAGTGATAAGATTGTCTCTTCTTTAAAATAGTGAAGTCTTAGGCTGGGCATGGATGTTCCCATCTATAATCCAAGCACTGTGAGAGGCTGAGGCAGGAGGATTGCTCAAGCTCAGAGTTCAAGACCAGGCTGAGCAACATGGTGAAACCCTATCTCTACAAAAACTACAAAAACCAGTCAGGCATGGTAGTGCATGCCTATGGTCCCAGCTACTCAGGAGGCTGAGGTGGAAGGATCACTGGAGCCCAGGAGGTCGAGGCTGCAGTCAGCTACAGCTACTGCACTCCAACCTGGGAGACAGAGTGAGACTCTGTCTCAAAAAAAAAAAAAAAAAAAAAAGTTTTGTTGTGGAAGCTGGATACTTAAAACACGCAGGTTTAATGATAAATAGATGCTTAAGATTATAATTAGTAACTAGAAAGATGAGGGGACAGAGAAAAATTGAGGGTAAGTCCAGTAAAACAAATACCATCTAAAAACAGCAGCTCTACAACTATACTAAAAGTCACTGTACAAACAAATTAATGTAAAAAATTCTTTTGACCAAGGTAATAAACAACTAAAAGACATTTGACACTTCGTGTAACAGGTTTCCCAATGGTAGAAAGGAAAGAGAAATACTCTCAGCGGCAACTTACACTAAAAATTTCAGTTACTAGTTCTACAGAGGCAACCGGCACCTATTCGTAATAATATTTCATACAGTTCCTTAGACAGCTCTGCTAGAAAGTCAGTCTCCTAAGTATCTTTCTCAAAACAATATTCTTCTATTTATCCTAAAACTTTGCCCCACACTGATACAGTTGTCATGGCCCACTGCAGTAAATCTATTAGGCAGATGAGAGTAATTTGGAGGATGAATTCTAGCTCCTGCCAAATTTACAAAAGAATCATTTATACCACTGAGACTTCCTAGAGCAGTGATTCTTAAAGTATAGTCCCTGAACCAAATTAGCAGTATCACCTCAAATTCTCTTGGAAGTGCAAACGCTGGGCCCTCACCCCAGATCTGATTCATTCTGGGGTGGGGTCTAACGATCTGTGTTTTTACAAGTCTACTAGATGATTCTGACGCATGCTGAAGTTTAACAACCACTGCTCTAAAGAAAAATTTTCATTTATTTCCTTCCTAAAATGTATTGCTTCTATAAATTGGTTATCAGAATGTTCCTATAAATTATATGAAGGAAACAAGATTTACCTACTAGAAATAACCATATGACCCAGTGTAGCATTCTACCTATTTCAATATTTCACATACAAAAAGGAATAAAGTATAAAGTAATAAACACTCATATATCTACCACCCCATTAAGAAACAACAGAAACACAGTAAAGCCTCCAATGTTCTTCACGTTCTCTTTGCATTTTTACTATGTATTCTATCATTTAGGAATTCATACATATAAAATTTACTACTTTTTAAAATATTTAAATCTTCTTATCGTTCCTATACTTTTTAAAACTTGCTATTTTTTTTTTTCCTAAGCACTGTTCCTGAGGTGTATCCATGTTGATAGCTCCCCTTCACCACTGCATAGAATTCTACCATACATCTGTACTGTTTTCATTTCTGTGATTGATGGTTGTTACTTCCAATTCTTTTTCACAATTACAAACGATGTTGCCATGAAGTTTCTTTTTTTTTTTTTTTTTTTTGAGATGGGGTCTCGCTCTGTCACCCAGACTGGAATGCGCTGGCGTGATCTCGGCTCACTGCAACCTCTGTCTCGGGGGTTCAAGAGATTCTCTTGCCTCAGCCTCCCAGGTAGCTGAGATTACAGGTGTGTGCCACCACAACTGACTAAGTTTTGTATTTTTAGTAGAGACAGGGTTTCACCATGTTGGCCAGGCTGGTCTTGAACTGCTGACCTCAGGTGATCCACCTGTCTCAGCCTCCCAAAGTGCTGAGATTACAGGAGTGTGCCACTGCGCCTGGCCTGAAGTTTCATATAGCCTTCTTCACATGTGCAGAAGTTCCTGTGAGATGCACACCTAAGAACAGAGCGTCCTAGAATATTCAAACCAAATTTGCAGGACATTTTGCCAGGTTGCTTTCCTATTTTGGACAGCGTTGTTGTCCAATCTACATTACCACAGCAGTTCAAAGATTTCCAGTTGCTCTATTTCAGGGGTGTCCAATCTTTTGGCTTCTCTGGGCCACACTGGAATAATTGTCTTGGGCCACACACAGAATATACTAACACTAATGATAGCTGATGAGCTTAAAAAAAAAAAAATCACAAAAATAGCTCATAATGTTTTAAGAAAATTTATGAATTTGGGTTAGGCCACATTCAAAGCCATCCTGGGCCACACGTAGTCCGTGGGTTGGACCAGTTTGCTCTATGCCACTTCTAACCCTCTGTATTGGCAGACTTAATTTGGGGTCAGTCTAACGGATATGGAATAAGAGTATATTGTGCTTTCAATTTTTATT
Source organism: Piliocolobus tephrosceles (assembly GCF_002776525.5). Lineage (NCBI taxonomy): Eukaryota > Metazoa > Chordata > Mammalia > Primates > Cercopithecidae > Piliocolobus > Piliocolobus tephrosceles. The sequence goes on from NC_045437.1 coordinate 161,725,518, forward strand.
TCTGTCATTTAGTTTTCCTCTCTGTACATATATTTTGCTTTTTTTTTTTGTTACTGACATAGTATTTCTGTCTGTATTCTGGACCATATCTTTTGTTGATTACATGTCAGGATCACTATCTTCCCTTGGTCTCTGCTTCCTTTTCTTATTTTCATGTTTTCTTTAGAATCTCAAAATTTTAAACTACAAAACTACTGAACTCAACTTTTGGTGCCTCACTCTTCCCTAGCTCAAGGTCATAAAATTGTTTTAGAATTTTTTTCTATAAACAAAACAAACTGGCCTTTTAAATTTAGGTGTTTAATCCATCTGGAGATGTGTTTTGTGTGGTTTTCATAAGGATCCAGTCTCTTTTTCACGTAAATAATGAATTATTCTGGCCCATGCTTTCAATAGCACCTCTGTCATGTATGTTAAGTTTCTGGTATTTTGTGCCATTCATCTAACTGTCTATTGCTATATTTTGTGCTATTTCTTCTGTTTTGCGCCATTCATCTAACTGTCTATCGCTATATTCAACACCACAATGTCTTAATTACTACAGTTTTTTGACAGGGCTTTCTTTCCCATCAAGCAAGCCTACCCTGTCCGTTCTTCCTGGATTGCCTTGGCTATTCTTAACCCTGTGCTTACCAAGTTCTAAGAAACACACAACAAAAAGGGATCAGAAGACAATACTCTGAGTCTCCCACTTCTACTTTAACAAAGTAGCTCCACAATTACACAGTTAACACAGAACAACACAATATTTCTACGGTCCCTTTAATTCTGAATTATACAAATCCTAGTAGTTTACTTTCAGTGTCTCATGCTCTACTGATCGAACTAGCCAGGCAACCCAAAGTAGTTTACTTTAATAAAGACATAAAAAAAGATTTATCATTTGTATTAGTATGAAGAACGAAATCTATGAAATCTAGAATTAAAAAGTTTTAAAAAGCTTATACAAATCTAAAATGTAGGCATTTGAAAAGCATTAACAAAGTTACCTGCATCAAATACTGTGCACCTTCTCTCAAGTCATCTGCATGTACTGGAGCGTAAAATGCCTTCATTTTGTTCTTAATAAGCCATCGCTGATATTTGGCTTGATCGATGGACATCTCTTTCATGGCTTGTCTTCGAGGACCCTTTGAATAAAAATATTAATAGTATATTTAATTAAAAAGTAATCTACTTCACATTTACATAAACCATTCATCCTGTTATACTGGCTTGAAACAGGTGACTAAATGTAGGGGCGGAAGAAGTATAATAATAGCATTTTATTTTCATGTAGTCTTTTTAATACATAAGATTACAAAAAAGTAGAGTTGATGGAATAGCTAAGGCACAAGGATGCCAATAGAAAGAAGAAAAGAAACACAGACTTAAAAATAAATTAAGTTTCCATTCTAAGTAAATTAAAGAGGTTAGAAGCTATTGAAAATGAAGAGATTGTATTATACAGAGTAAAATAACCACCTTCTATTTTTCTACAGAAAGTTTCCCTAGTTTGATTTTCGTTACTCCCAAATGTCTGTGTTATTAATTCTAACTTGAGAATATCACTGAAAATCAAAGTGAGCTATATAATATTAATGCATTTTTCTTCAAAATTCTGTTAAAGGATGAAATAACAGGAGAAACTAAATGAGCTTTGTTAACTCATAACTCTATTTTGATCCTTGTAAGCAATACACAAAATGTTTTATACACAAATACATAAAACAAAAATCCAAAAATAAGCTTAAGAGAACACACCCTAAATGTAAATAAGTAAAAATATAATTTACCTTTTGTAGTAGGGAAATTGTCTCATTTGTAAATGTCTTATGCTCAAGCCTTGATTTAGCTGATCAGCTCAGAGACAAACTAGAAAACTCCACAAGTCCCAAGTGGGGTCAGTGTCTCCAAGAATCCTTCCACCACCCTAGACACACACACACACACACACACACACACACACACACACGCCCTTTGACTTTGCCATTGTATAAGCAGAACAACCAGCTGGGGATGAGACATGAGGTATACAACACACACTTCTAGAACCAACGCAAGATGAAGAACAGAACTTGGGAGAGAAGCTAATCCAACAAATACCCCTATTTCTTATGCAGCACAGGTAAGCCATCATCCAGTCTGTTCTTAATAACCACAATGTCAAAAAACTAAAAACTACTTTCGGATTAAAAAAGGTTCGTTATTTTTAATAGTTCTCTTCTGGCTAAAACAAAAAAGAATTGGCAACTAAGTGTTTGAACTTAGAAATTCAGCATTCATTTTGCTCTTCTTACATACCAGAGATACTACTTCCCCCTGAAGATATTTATCACAATTTGCCTATTTTTTCCAACCCCCATTTTTTTTTTCTGTTAAGTAAATGTTCCCAAGTGTTCTTGGGACTTTATAAAACACACACACACACACACACACACATACACACACACACACAAGTTCTGCAATACATGTGCAGAATGTGCAAGTTTGTTACATAGGTATATACATGCCATGGTGGTTTGCTGCACCCATCAACCTGTCATCTACATTAGGTATTTCCCCTAATGCTATCCCTCCCCAAACACCCCTACCTCCTGACAGGTCCTGCTGTATGATGGTCCCCTCCCTGTGTCCACGTGTTCTCATTGTTCAACTCCCATTTATGAGTGAGAACATGCAGTATTTGGTTTTCTGTTCTTGGGTTAGTTTGCTGAAAATGATGGTTTCCAGCTTGATCCATGTCCCTGGCAAAGGACATGAACTCATCCTTTTTTATGGCTGCACAGTATTCCATGGTGTATATGTGCTACATTTTCTTTATCCAGTTTATCACTAATGGGCATTTGGGTTGGTTCCAAGTCTTTGCTGTTGTCAACAATGCCGCAGTAAACATACATGTGCATGTGTCTTAATAGAAGAAAGATTTATAATCCTTTGGGTATATACCCAGTAATGGGATTGCTGGCTCAAATGGTATTTCTGGTTCTAGATCCTCGAGGAATCGCCATGCTGTCTTCCACAATGATTGAACTAATTTGAACTCCCACTAACAGTGTAAAAGCAATCCTATTTCTCCACATCTTCTCCAGCATCTGTTGTTTCCTGACTTTTTAATAACCACCATTCTAACTGGCATGAGATGGTATCTCATTGTAGTTTTGATTTGCATTTCTCTCTGATGAGATTTTTTTCATATGTTTGTTGGCCATATAAATGTCTTCTTTTGAAAAGTGTCGTTCAGATCCTTTTCCCACTTTTTGACGGGGTAGTTTTTTTCTTGTAAATTTGTTTAAGTTCCTTGTAGATTCTGGATATTAGCCCTTTGTCAGTTGGGTAGATTGCAAAAATTTTCTCCCATTCTGTAGGCTGCCTGTTCACTTTGATGATAGTTTCTTTTGCTGTGCAGAAGCTCTTTACTTTAATAAGATCCCATTTATCAAATTTGGCTTCTGTTGCCATTCCTCTTGGTGTTTTAGTCATGAAGTCTTTGCCCATGCCTTTGTCCTGAATGTTACTGACTAGGTTTTCTTCTAGGGTTTTTATGGTTTTAGGTCTTACGTTTAAGTCTTTAATCCATCTTAATTTTTGTATAAGGTATAAGGAAGGGGCCCAGTTTCAGACATATTAATGAGAAAAATAACAGTGAATTTTGACTCCATAAGTATCAAAAAGCCAAACCACTCTATAAGGACAACACAGTTTGTTAAAATCTACTCATAATGAATAAGAAAAATAATAAGAGCTCAAAATTCAGTATCTGTTCCAAAATGCTACTTTGAGACCATTTAAGGGCAAAAATATTTTGAAAAAAACAACTACCTGAAAAAAAAAAAAACAGGTTTGTTTGTCAAATTATTTCCAATCTAGAAAGCCCTATAAATTACAAATTACATACAGCATAAAAATATTTTAGTATAAAAAAATTATTTCACACCTGTCAGAATGGCAATTATTAAGTCAAAAAAAAAAAAAAAAACCAAAAAAAAAAAAAAAACCACACAGATGCTGGTGAGGTTGCAGAGAAAAGAAAACACTTATACACTGTTGGTGGGAATATAAATTATACTTCAGCCACTGTGGAAAACAATTTGGCTTTCTCAAAGAGCTCAAAGCAGAACTATCATTTGACTCAGCAATCCCATTATTGGGCATATCTCCAAAGGAACATAAATTGTTTTACCATAAAGACACATTCATGTACATGTTCATTGCAGCACCATTCACAGTAGCAAAGACATGGAATCACCCTAAATGCCCATCAATGGTAGACTGGATAAAGAAAATGAGGTACATATATACCATGGAATATTACGCAGCCATAAAAAAGAATGAGCCCACTTCCTTTCCAGAAACATGGCTGTAGCTAGAAGCTATAATCCTAAGTAAACTAACACAGGAACACAAAACAAAATACCCCATGTTCACTCTTATAAGTGGGAGTTAAACATTAAGTACATAAAGATACAAAGGAGGGAAAAACAGACACTGGGGGCTAATGGATGGGAGGAGGGTGAGGATCAAAAAATTATCTACAGGGTGCTATGCTTATTACCTGGGTGACAAAACAATCTGTACACCAAACCCCTGTGTTTAGCTATATAACAAACCTGCACATGTATCCCTGAACCCAAAATAAAACTTTAAAAAACTTGAAAAAGAAAACAAAATTGATACTTACCATATGTACATGGCCACAGATCATCAAACCAACATTTTTTGTGAAATCATGAACAAGATGAAGTAAAGCTGGACGTGAGTTTGGAGCACCTGTCATAACAAGACACTGTGGCCTAATTTAAGATGAAAAGACAAATTTAGATAAATTTGTGTTTCTGGCAACAAGAACATGATTTTAAGTTGTTTCTCTAAGAAGCTTTCTGTATTCAACTGTCCTCAAAACACAGGCCACAGGATCCTCAAAAATAATATTTTTAACCTGGACTTCGTGGTACATGAGAAATGCAGAAACAAAATCGTGGAACAAACATCATGCCAAATGTCCCTCTACAATAACAAGTAATATTATACATCAAGATTCTGGTAGGTATTACAGAAAGAAATTATCATGCTAGTTAAAAAAATACGTAACAATTTTTCATTTTCTGAAGGTAATAAATACTCTATTAATAATTCTTTCACAGAGCTTGCGAAACTTCCTGCGAGCACAGCTTTGCCTTCAAATATGTAACAATTTTTCATTTTCTAAAGGTAATAAATATTCTATTAATAATTCTTTCACAGAGTTTGCAAAACTTCCTGCAAGCACAGCTTTGCCTTCATGTACAAACAGGTCACTTTCCTTCTCAGCTTGATCACTTCATAATTACTACTACTTCACGGTATCAGCCCTCTCTAATCTAGCTTAACATTAATCACTGTTGTCACGTGAGTAAAATCACCTATGGTGAAAAAAAGATTTCTACTTGAACTAGAAATTTTAATTCTAGCTATCAATAATGAAAGCCAAAACTGAATTCAATTGCCTTTGCAAATGTGAGACAGTGGCATGCCTTTCATATATTTGTAACTCTTGATTTTCACTGACTAGAAATGGAAATCACTGATATTTAATGAAAAAAATATACAAGTCTCCATTTGGTAGGTCCAAACAGGTTGGCAAAAATTCTTTAAGACAAGGATTTATATAATCAAAATAAACTATAATAGAAAGTGAACTGCAGACTACAAGTTCTGACTTAAACATTAACTTTTAGAGGAGTCCTTAAAATAAGCATGAAAACCTAAATAACAACTTTTCAAAAAATACCATCTTACTTAGAATTTTAGCAAATGAGCTGGTAAAGCAATTCTGTCTGGGAGAGTTGCTTTGAGGCAATCAGACATGAGATCATGCTCCAGGCTTTCTGAGCTTTAGCAAGTTACATAACTCCTTAGCCAGACAGCGTATTTCCTAGTCTTCCTAGGAGCTACATGTGGCCCAATGACTAACTTATAGCCCGTAAGTATGTTCCTATTTCCAGGGCATGTCCTTTAAAAAAGGAATCTATGCTGCCTCCATACATTCTTCCCCCTTTCCAGAAAGCTAGACTATGGATGCGGTGATGACTCTGACCACATGAACAAAAACAGCTAGGGAATGACTGATAAGGAATGTGGGTCCTGAGTGACCAAAGTATAGCAAATCTGCTTACCTGCCACGAACCATCTCTCTACTTCTGGACAACCATGTGACACCAATGTGTCTCTTGTTTGAGCCACTGTATTTTTCAGTCTTTTTGTTACAGTAGTTTAACCCATACCCTAACTAACATAATCCGTTATTGTGAGAAATTAACTTGTAGCCCCTACCTCTACTAAATAATAAACCACAAAGATGTCATTTGGTACAGTTTTATCATACCAAAAATGGTACAGTACAAAGTTTATTAGGGATGACTTTGAGTAACAGCAGCAGAGTGCACATCTGCCTTATCTCCTTTCTCAAAGCTCTCCATGACATAGAGATTTTTTTAAAGTCACAAACCACAAAAATATCTAGAACACAAGTGCATTGAAATATTGAAAGCTAGAAAGCAACTGGAAGAAAAGTAAAGGATTTGACAAATCAGGAAAAAACGAAATCTGAAAAGCACATGAGAAAGCTATGAAACTACCTGATTTTACATCTAAAAATCACCAAAATGCCTAGGAGTTAGGAACAGTAGGTCCCTCTGGACATGGCAGAACAGTGTGTTAAAGAAAGTAAAAGTTTACACAAGAAGTAACTAGATGGATCTAAATCATTTCCATCACTGTGACAGGTCACTGTCCCTGTCCCTTCCCAACCCTGCTAAGCTGGGGCTTATTTGCTGGAGAGAGCCCCTGGTCTGGGAGTCACCAGCAACAGCTGGGGGCAGAAGTAAGCTACTTTTAACAGGAGAGTTTAAAGAACATGTATATACTGAACCCTGAAACCTTTAAGCTCCTTTCTCCACTTGGCTCCCAGAACGCTCTACCTACAAGCAGAAGATTAAAAGAATCTTTTCTGGAAAATCTAATCAGATCAAAAAGAAAGCCTTTCTTTCCAGCAAAGCCACATTAATCCACATTAAGGATTTCAACTGACAAGCTCCACTCACCAATGCCGAACTTCCCTGGCCAAGTATTAGAGATACTTCATTTCAGACAAGGCTAAATCCCAAAAATTAAAGAAACAGTAAACAGTAAGAAACTACAAGGTGAAGACAACAAAAATCGTTCAGCAAGTTTGGTGAAGGTCAAGACAGTGATGAATATAGTTAAGTAAGAAGAAAAATTATTACTTTTGGGGAAACAAAAAAGCTATGTAGCAAAGAAAAAGCAGTAATTTACTACATGGCTCAGCTGTTACAGCAGGTTTAAAAGTCTTAAAAATAGAAATATCAAATATGATTGATATAATCAAAATCATGATATAAAACATACTGGGAGGATGGGGTATAAAGGTAAGGATGCATGCATGTGGTAGGCATATGTAGATGAAAGACATCAGTCGATAGTACCCAAAATTAAAAATCAAAAAGTACACTAGTCCCCCCTTATCTGCAGCTTTGTTTTCCATTGTTTCAGAATATAGAACATTCCATAAATGTGTATTCCATAATTCCATTTATTCCATAAATACACAATTCATAAGTTTTAAATTATACATCATTCTGAGTAGTGTGGTGAAATTTCTCAACATCCGGCTCCATCTGGCCTGGGACATAAATTCTCCCTTTATCCAACGTCTCTGTGCTACAGATACTACCTGCCCAATATCTGTACTGGTTATCAGATCAACTGTTGCAGACCTAGCCTGGTCTGAAGCTGTCTGGTCTCGAACTCCTAAGCTCAAGTGATCCTTCTGCCTCAGGCTCCCCAAGTGATGGGACTGCAGGCATGAGCCACCATGCCCAAAAATAATTTTTTTTAAATGTTGCCTTTACTACAATGAGCCAAAGCAACAGGTTTTTTTGTTTGTTTGTTTTTTAAATTAATGGCAAATAAACATAGACTCTTGGTCATACTCTCAGTTCTAGGATACAACTTTTTACATAAAAAGAATAATTTCTATTTTCTGTTATCTTTGACATCACTATCCAAAATATGCTGAAGTGAAAAGTTTTCCTCCCAGGGCTCTCATTCCTTCTTCTCCATTTCTGTCTACACTAAAGCTGAAGACCTGCGTGTGGTCTCTGAGAACTTTTTATTCTAGCAAAAAGGAAGAGGGGAATTCAAAAAAGTAACAAAAAAATAAACAATTACTTTGACTGGGAGGGAGACTGGGTAGAGCAATTCTTTTGACACTTATCTATGTTTCAGCGTTTCTTTAAACATAGGAAAGATTTGTGTTTATCATGCAGAAGCCAATAAGGAGGGATTACTCATGATTAAAGAAAGTTTATACTGAGGGTTAATAAACTATTAGAAAGATAATATATTCTTTTTTTGGTTTTTTTTTGAGACGGAGTCTCACTCTGTCGCCCAGGCTGGAGTGCAGTGGCATGATCTTGGCTCACTGCAACTTCTGCCTCCTGGGTTCAAGCCAATCTCTTGCCTCAGCCTCCCAAGTAGCTGGGACTACAGGCATGCGCCACCATGCCTGGTTAATTTTTGTATTTTTAGTAGAGACAGGGTTTCACCATGTTGGCCAGGCTAGTCTCGAACTCTTGACCTCAAGTGATCCCCCAGCCTCAGTCTCCCAAAGTGCTAGGATTACAGGCATGAGCCACCATGCCCATCCAAAAAGGTAATATATTCTTAAAGTCATTTATTGAGGAAAATAGTAATAAATGCTCTTTAGTGTAAGCACTGATTCTTTGTCACTATAAGTTGCTTCCAGTTAATCACTGATAAGATACAACTAACAATTTTAGTGTGTTGGTAATGTACAAAATAAGGCACGTCAAAAAATCTTTATGAATCTCATACAGTTACATAACTTTAATGGCCATGGAGAAAATAAAACTTTGACTTGATGATACGCATCATTTAAAAGTCTTCAAGTAGAAAAGTCCAAAACCCTCATACCATTTTTTAAGGTAGATATTAATTTTTCTCTTTGTACAATTTTGTTCTTGAATAATTAAACTGCCCTAGTCCAATTAAAAATGTGAAATGCACAAGAAAATGTCACTGAAAAATAAGAACTGACTAGCCAGCAAAAAAAAAATGCTTCCATGTTTCCTTCTTTATCACATACCTAAAGTTTTTCACGTGGTCTTCCACTCCAGTAAGACGAATTGAATGCTGCAGTGCATTCAGGTAAGTCAGGGCTTGTGTAGAGGATCCCCAATTCACATCTGTGGAAAGATAATGTTCATGCAGCATTAACATCAATAATAACAACCAATCAATAGCGAATCTGAGGCACAGAGAATTAAACATGCTTTCACATTTAAAAAGTCAGCTGCTGAAATACATTATTGTACTTTCAATAGTTCACATATACAGCAAGATATTAAGACTGACAATCTGAACTATAATTCATTTAAAGAAAAAGTATAATTTAGAAAAGACTGAGATAGGGCTGCAGACATGCTGTGCATACAACTCTAAAAGAGTTTCACAAATAAATATGTTAAAATTATTGTTTGTATAGCCAAAGGTCTAAAGGGAAATGAGCAAATTTCTAATTGTTAAGAAATACTTGTTTATAGTACTTAACTGTCTGGGCTATTTGAACAGGAAAATTTTATTTCTTATTGAATAAACAACTTGAACTTCAAATGATTTTAGACATTTGTTAATTTACAGACTTCATAGGTATGTTAGAGAAATAATTTCTTCTAAAATGGTTTATTTCATTTCTGGAGCTACCACTTTAATCTAAAAGCTCATCATTTTATATCTGGATTACAAAATGTATTCTTACTGAAACTCCTCCTGTAATCTCTTCCCAATCTATTCTATTAAGCCCAAATGAAGACTTTCTCATCAGGTCTTTCTTGTGTCACAGGTTATAACGCTCAATACTGGGACCAATCCTAACATACTCTAGCATCATCATCTTACATGGAGATACATTTAGCTGTTATCAATATGACATACTAGGAAATCACTAATCATTGCCCAGTTAAAATAAGTTTGTCCAATTTCCCTTGCTATACAGTATCCTAGTGGGAAAGACACTATATCTTCCAATATTTTGTTAACTCCATGTTATTCAATACAGTTCTAAGACCACAGTAGGTTATATATATAAATAGCCTAGCTTATTAGGCTATATAGCTACCACAGTACTGTAACTGGATCCTTTCAAAAGATAATTTTAAAATATAGTGAGTGCAGCAAAATGTTAATTATATGCGTTTATTATTTTTCTACAAATAGGATCAATTTAATTTATGAGTAAGAATGGAAACCATAAGAATAAAAAATCTCGAAGTAACTGTTTTATTAAAACTACATGTATTTGAAAAAAATAAAACTTTTAAGAGTTTGGAAATAATGTATTTTAGGTTTTATATAAAGTAGCTTTCACATATACAAAAGATGATGCTTAAAATGAAAAATAACAACTTCTAGATGTTTTCTAGCTTGGGATACAAACAAAAAAGGCCACTAACCTGGTTTTTTGTAGGTAACATAAATATATAGCCCAAGGACTATCACATATGTTAGCAGTGCAGCCCACCAGTTAATGACAAACATCACTATGCAACAAAGAATTGCTCCAAGAAGTGATATCCACATGTTGTAGTATTTGAATGCAGGACGCCATCCTAACAATAACAAATAAATAAAAGTCACGCAAATACTTCATCTGCTTTATATAATGGTACATATGTATTCAAAAAATAACATTCTTTCGGGCTGTCACACTGAGAGGACTTTAAGCATTAAGTATAATACTGAAAAGTGAAGTCAAAGACTATTATTGATCACAATTGAATTTGACAATTCTTGATGACTATGAAAAGGTAATATCTATTTCCACATTACTGTATCCTACTAGTTCTGTATTCAATAAACTCTTCATTAAAAGAGTACATCAACCTACCTTAGGTGAATGTTAAAAACTACAGAAGGTTTAAAAAGAAAAAAAAAAGGTTTCAAATTGAATCCTTAGTAGTAACTAGGCTTTATTTTCTGGTTCTAGGATGACTCATATCCACAGTCTAATGAATATATAAGACATTTCAAACAAAATGTTCATAAAAATCATTAAAAACATAATCAACTTACTAGAACTAAGAGCTGACTACAGAAACACATACCTTCCCATTTAGTGAAGTATTTATGAAGGAAGCCCACTTTAAAAAATGTTGAAGACCATGTTTTTAAATTTTCATTGGTAAGTAGTTCCACAGGCAAAATTATTTTAAAAGATCATTTCAATAAAATTTATATATTTAAAGTAAAAACCTGATGCTAGAATGTTTGTGTCCAAAGTTCTCATACTTTATCTTCCCTGTTCTCAGACTTTCCAATCTTTAAAAGGAACAATGCTTTTGTTCCTTCAGTTCCTTTTCTGATTTGCAATGGTCGTCACAGTTTATAAGAAAAGTCTCATATATTTACAGTTGATAGAGACCCCTTATGTCAGAATTTTACAGAATTCACTATATTAAAACCATTTTCTTACAGGTAACCTACATCATAATGATGTTCTTAGAACTAAAATAGAAATCAGCTAAAGATTGAAAAACTAGTTTTTCAAAAAGTAACAATTTTTCGAATTGTTATCAGAATTAGAGATTAATGCTACCAAACGCTTTGAAGACAAACAATATTGTCAGTAAACTTACAGATAAAGAGATCTTTGAAGACTTACTTTGAATTAACTATAAAGGCAGACTTGGCATTAATGAACTAATCCCACACATAATATCTTTTAAAATGTGGCAATACTTTTATTTTCTTTGAAATCAAAAATAATATTTATAAACTTTTTTTTTTATTTTTTTTTATTTTTTATTTTTATTTTTTATTATACTTTAAGTTCTAGGGTACATGTGCATAACGTGCAGGTTACATATGTATACATGTGCCATGTAGGTGTGCTGCACCCATCAACTCGTCAGCACCCATCAATTCATCATTTATATCAGGTATAACTCCCCAATGCAATCCCTCCCCCCTCCCCATAAAAAATGTAAAATTACCTGGAGATTTTGCAAGTGATGCATGGAATACTGAAAAATTGATCAATGCATATGATGCAAGGAAGAAGTTTGAGATAATTGGAGCAATAACATTCAGTTCAGCTGCAAAACAAACACGTGTGAGATTTATTGACGTATTAGACATTTAACTTTTTAAAATTACGAAGCATTTCAAATCTTTAGTTAACAACACAGCACCCCATAACTACCATCCAGATTTCATAAACATTTAGATTTTGCCATATATGCCTCCTTTACTTTACTTTTCAGGAATCCAATCCTATGCAAACTATTGAATCCCCTTTATACTTTATCTCACACTTCTCCAAACTTGGTATATTCTGTCCAGTCATATATAGTTTGATGACATTTATAGTCTATATGCATCATATAGTACTGTTCTGCGTGTTTTAAAAGTTATGTAAATAGCATACCATATGTATCATTCTGAAATTTGATCTTTTACATTTATTTTTGAAATTCATCCACATTGAAATATGAAAACCAAGTTTATTCCTTTAACTGCTGCATATTTTTCTTCTATTGATCTAGGTTGCTTTCATTTTTCACTATAATGAATAATACTAGAAACATTATTGTACATGGCTCTTTAAGTATATATACAAGTTTCTACAGGGCACACACCTAGAAGGAAAACGGCTGATCACAGAAAAGGTTACGAGATATTGCCCATTTGTTCTCCGAAAGTGGCTACACCAAATACACATCTAATGGCATCAAATGGGAGTTAGTTTCCACATAGTCCCACAACACTTGGTGGTACATCAGCCTTTTAATGTCAACTAGTCTCAGAGGTTAGACAAAATTCTTTAAACCTTAAAAAGTCCAATGTTGTCTTTAGCAGTGGAAGACCCAACAGAGCTCACTTGTGATCAGAGGCAGAGTGCCAAAAAAATAGATCACCAAAGGCACTGATGTCACAGGGGACACTGGAATCCTTTTCCTTATGCCATTATCACATTTGTTTTAGGAAAAATAACCTAGGAATTCCCTTTAGCTCTAATGAGAACTAGGTAATGGCAATAATTTCAGCAAATATGTACTGAGTGCTATTAGTTACAGTACTTTATAAACTTTCTTTGATTACAAAGAGACTTAGTATACCAAGATAACATTGTTAATAATTTAATAATTCAATGTCGAGAATATAGATGCACCAAAAATCTACAATAACACACCATTTATATAACTAACCAATTAAGATAAATCCAAGTGCAATTAAGAATGTTAAGATGTAGCCACGAAGAGGTTCGTTATTTTTCCCATAACCTTTAGCAAACATCTGGAAAGCTGGGTAGATGTTGTCCTTACATAAAGCCTAATGAAAGAAAACATTAAAATGAAATATATTAAAATTAGTTATATAGATTTGCTGATAGTTCTAATAGGTTAATCAGGATTGAGACTCAAGTTTCTAATTCTTGGTCATCTCTTTTATCCTGTCCCACATACTGCTTCACCTACAAAATGTAAAGGAAATTCAAACATTTCGAACATCAGAAGGATGCTAGTCAAAATTTCTATCTGCCTTACCCTATCCCCATGTTGAAATTAAATTTTATGAAGAAGAAATCAGAGAAGCAGGCATACAAGTAAAAACAAAGTTGGAAGCTTGATAAATATGATATAGTTGTGACCTATTTTAAGAAAAACAAGCCGAAATCTTAAAGCAGATAAAAATCCTGACTATAAAACTTAACTACCTTTCTTAAAACATTGCTGAACACTGTCTTAAATGATATTTTCTACCTTTAGTATACTCATTGGCTATAAATAGAGCATTAAGAACAAGACTGCAGAATCAACATTCATTTATTTGATTTAGCAATAAAAAGTACTTCCCATCAGTATTCAGCTGTTTAATGCTCATTAAAAGGAGATAATGTCTATCCTATACATCATTATAACCCTCAAGTAATGAACACAATGTGTAGCACACGTTACGTACTTAAATATTTGTAAAATAAAATATTTAGGTTGACATCATACTGACTAGAACAAAGATATTTTGCTACTTCCTATTTGCAGTCTTAGACTGCATTCCTATACCTTAGACATCTTGAAAATGTATGCTAAATATGTCAAAAAAGCAAACATCCAGCACTTCTAAAAAGACAACTCAGACTATACCTTGACAGCAGGCAAATGCACAAATGTTTATATAAATAAACATATTCACGTTCATTCATACACGTAAAATTATGTATGTCTTTATGTGCATATATATATCATATATATGTGTATATATGGTTGAAAGAAGCAAATAAATTTATAAATAGCAACAATTCCAAATTAAGAAGCATTACTTTAACTCTCCCTTTAATAAAGCCTGTAATATAAAAACACGTACCTGAAATATTTTGGGAGCACTCACAAGGGATGCTAATGCTGAAGAAAGAGTGGCTGAAAAGATACCTGCAGAAATTAATGGTGTAAATCCTGACACCATACTCATTACCTTAAATAAAAGTGACAGAAATAGAAAAATAAATCTCACAATTCAGAAAAAACACAATATTATGTGGTCACATTTTGAAGGAGGTTAACACTGGGGATAATTTTATAGTAATAACAACAATGCTATGTGCATTACAAATAATCTGAAACAAATTTACCACTAGCCCTTACCTTAAGAAAACCTTTTCATTCGTAAAATGTTAAACACACACAATGGCGAGAGAAGAGAATAATGAACTGCTAACATCCACCACCTAATTTCAACAGTGATCAACGTAGGGCCATTCCCCACAATATTTTGAAACGAGTCCCAGATATCCTTTAACACATAAATATTTCAGTACATATCTCAAACAGGTAAGGACTTTGGAAAACTTAACTCTAATGCCACTGTCACAGCTTAAACACTTAAGAATTGCTTAACAGTACCACAAAAAGGCAAGTCAGCATTCAAATTCCCAAAATTACCATTTTTTATCTTTCAAAAATAGTCTGTTCAAATCAGGATCCAAAAAAAAAAAGTCATACATTATATTTGGTTTATGTGTCTCTTCAGTCTTTTTCAATCAACAGGTTCACATTTCCTTTTCCTTTTATTATGTTTCTATCATTTCTCTCATGGAGATCTCATGCTCTGGATTTTTCGGACTTCATCATCATTCTGTTGCTTAACCTCTTCTCATTTCTGTAATTCTAGTAAACTAGTACTATCTAGACAGTTAATCAAAATGAGGTAAAAGTTTTGGCAAGAGTATTGCATAAGTGCCATCATGTACTTCTATTAGGAAGGCTGTTTCTTATGTTAAGATAGTATTGTGGTTAGACTATTTTTTTCTAAGCCTTTATCTTTTAGAGCAAAATGTGGAAATATTTCCAGCTGAAGATATGATCTAAAGTCTAGAGTTTTGCTCTAAATAATCTGGGATAGGAGGAGTTACACAGGAAACAAAATTAATCATGCATTGATAACTGATAAAGCTGGGTATTATAGGTATTAGGTGTATTATATTGCTTTCTCTATGTACATGTTCAAATATTCAAATATTTCCTCTTAGAAAACTTAAAAAAAAAAAAAAACAAACACCAACAATAAAGGACTGATCACCAAGCTCCTGAATCAGGTAAATTCAAACTGAGGGGCACAATTCAGAACAACCTGGTTCAAATGCTGAAACTCAATGTCATGAAGATTACTGTGGGCTAGAAACTCCCCTAGATTAAATGATTTTAAAATGACACGATAACTAAATACTATGTGTGATCCTAGATGAATCTTGGACTTAGAAAAAATACTATAAAGGACATTACTGGGACAAGTGGAGAAATATGAACATAGGATATATATTTAAATAACAGTATTTCATCAATGTTTAATTTCTTAAGTAGGATAACCATATTGTGCTTACACAAAATGCGTTAAATACTTCAAAATGATTGTCATGTCATGATGTCTATAACTTATCTGAGGAGAAAAAGACTATACATACACATACAAAGCAAATAGGAGGGGGGAGGGATTGCACTGGGGAGTTATACAGGATATAAATGATGAATTGATGGGTGCTGACGAGTTGATGGGTGCAGCACACCAACATGGCACAAGTATACATATGTAACAAACCTGCACGTTATGCACATGTACCCTAGAACTTAAAGTATAATAAAAATAATAATAAAAGCAAATAGGGTACAATATAAACTAGTAAATATAACTGCAGGATAAGTACACAGGTATTCACTGTGTACTTCTGAATCTGTGAAACTTGTCAAAACACAAAATTAAAGTGGAGGAGTTGTGTGGTGGATTCTACTATTGTCAACTTGAGCAGCTGTGAATGGTATTATAAATTTCCCAGCAGTGAATGGTGATCATCACTCAGATTATCTGCTTCATTGGCAGAGATTTTATCTTTCATTTATATTGACTAAGAACATGTCAACTGAGACCAAAGAGATAAGGAAATCAGGTTTTAAGCTGTTTCTGTCACACATTTGACTGTAAAATTTAATTGTTTAAACCAAATGAAAAGTTAGCAATGGGTACAATCCCTGTCCACAATGCATAAGCCTGATTTCATGTACACATAAACCACCCTGTTGACTAAACAGGGATCTAGATCCCTAGATCTTCCATTAGATTTAAGGTTAAATATGAAGAATACATCTCTGAAGTGTTTTAAAGACAGTAGCACAGACTTCTAACAGTGGGGAGAAAATCTGAAAAGATTATTTTCTACTCAGCCCTTTAATAACAATTTGGTAGTTATATATACGCTGTGCATTTTTCATAGTCACTATTTTTTCACGGTAATGCTGGATTACTTAGAACTGACAACCTTATCTTTAGGGAAGGAGACTGTGAAGGACAGATGAGTCAAGATTAAAATGAATAAACCTAATTTCTGCTATACAGCCTCATTAGATCACACAAAATTCTACATCTGTTGTAATGATCTCAAAGTTAAATTAAGTACAAAGAAAGAGATAAGTGGACGAAAGTAGAGGAAGACTTTATGATACATTCTGCATTGTAGGAGTAAGGCAAAACTGACACCACCAGCATTATTATAACCTTTTCTCTTCCATGTCGAGGAAACAATACATTTTCCCTTCTTCCATCAGTTATAAATTGAAGTAAATTATGATCCAGACTTTTCACCTGGAAATACTATGTTTTGGGGCCTGCTATAATAGGTTTCCTGTTTTCTAGTAAATCGTTGAACAGTTATCCAATAACCTCTGTACTTCTCAACATGTAATGGTAAAATATCAGCAGCAAGGATAATAATATTGAATGTAAATAATATTAGTGTCAACGATATACAGTGGAAACAGATGAAAAAATGACCGTGTTGTCTCTAAAGGGGAAAAAAAGACAAAAGTCTAATAAAAGCTAAAAGATAGCAAGTAAACAAAATGAATGGTAAAAGTCTGTGTGGGGGTGTGTGTTGAAGATGATTTGGGATTCAAGAAAATCTTCATGGAACTAAGTCGCCTTGAAGTCAGGCGGATTTGGAGATGGAAAAATAAACCACAGAAGAATTCCAAGCAGAGTGAAGCAATGACTAAAGGAAGAGAGTAGGGTATGTATGTGTGCGCGTACAAACACCTGGAGTGCCTGGAGTCCAGTGGGAACAGAAGGCAGTGAGGCTTAAGAAGAGGAAGGGCTCTGACTGATTTAGACTAAAGCTCGCATTTTGTTTATTACGCAACAGTGAGTCAAAGGTTTCAGAGGACATTATCATGTAGAAATACAGCAAGCAATATAAAACTATATATACAATTTAAAATTTAAGAGCAACAAGATAACCCAAATAACTTTATTTCCTGAAGTATGAAAAGGTGATTATAAAGTATGACTTGTACAGATCTTATGATGGAGACTCCAACTTACATACTCCTCAGTTATGTCCTATCCACCATTCTTCATTATCCAAATGCCAAGGTATTTATTTTCACAAGATTTTCCCTCATGTTGTATCACTTTACAAAGTATTTTTGAAAAGTTTACTTACTTTAAATTAGAAAAGCAGCTTTACTTATACCAAATTCCTCTTTGCTTGAATGAGTCCCTACTAGACTTGATAAAGACAACAAACTTTTCTATCTTAAGGCCACACAGAAATCTGACTGGTATTTTCAGTCACCGGGCAAAGACCAACGTTTGTGCCTTCCATACACAATATCAATGTCAGAATTGGCCTGAATCATTAGCTGGATATGAATACTTTCTTTCATTCCTACAATTCTGCCTAGTCTCATGACTAGAAAACACAAACTTCTATTACATAATTGAGTTCAATATTTGTAACCACTGGAAGTACAGTAAATTGCTTCAAACTACATAATAAAAAATAAAAACAATGCCTTTACAAGTTTTAGTTAAAATTGTATTGTAAAATTTATAGACTACATAAAACACAGAATTTTAAATACATTAAAATCCAAATTATTCTGTTTATACAATACTGAAAAAAATTACAAAGCAAAATTTTTATTTTTCTTTGGAAATCAGCAGAACCACGTACTCTATGAATTTACAATAGAATACTTTGATTTAATCTCCTGAATCTACACCTTTGTGTTCTTTCTACCATCCTAGGACTTAACAAACAACTCAAAATTATCCTCCAAATTAATTTTAGTAATTTATTTTCCCCTTACATAATCTTTTCTGTTTCTAAAAACACATAAATCTGGCAGACTAAAATTTCATTTCATTTTCAGTACCTTAATAGAGGTAACAATAAACAGCAGAACTGATAGCTTCCAAATACTTGAGAAGTACTACTAACCCGTCCAGTTTGTATGTTTTAGAAATTCACTAGCTTTCAAGTATCCATTTAGAATTAAATTCTGTTGTTAAATGTTAAATGGTGATTTCATGCTGAATGACTTTATATGATCCGTATCTAATAAAGTAACACTACTATTGACACCTATCAATACTTTTATAAAGGCCATTTATATATAAAGCAATTATGAAGACTATACTAATTAGAAAACTGAACTCAATTGGAATGGGTTTAAATTGCGCAAAATAAAAATACTTAATTGTAAATTTAACAAAAAACATACAGGACACGTATGCTGAAAACGACAAAATGCTAACTGAAAAAAAATCAAAGACAATACAAATAAATGGAGAGATGATGTTTATGAATTGAACACTCAACATAGTCAATTCTCTCCAAATTGATATACACCAGTTTAATGTAAATTCCTATCAAAATCCCAACAAGACTTTTTAAAAATAAATGTAAGGTACTTGGGTGATAGGTGTGCCAAAATCTCAGACTCCATCACAACACAATTCATCTATGTAACCAGAAACCACATGTAACCCAAAAACTACTTAAGTGATAAAAAAAATTAAAAAGTAAATAAATTAATTAACACACACACACACACACACGGTTATTTTAAATTTTTATATGGAAAGACCAACGAACTAAAATAGCTAAAACAATTTTTTTAGAAAGGCTAAAATGGGAGGAATTAATCTACCTGACCTCAAAACTTACCATTTAACTACAGTAATTAAGAATGTGTGGTACTGATACAAGGACAGACACAAAGATCAACAGAATAGAATCAAGAATCCAAAAACAGACCCATACAAATATGACCATGTGCAAGATGATTCCATGCTTTCTAAAGCAGTATATTTACATACTACATATATAAATACACACACATTCATATATATATGTTACATGCTGTTATAAAAACATTAACTTCCAGGGGTTCTTTGCTCTTGAACATCCTCAGATTTTATCCGTTCATATTTTAGTTTGCCCAATTAGATATCTACAGTTTTAGGGGAACATAAAGAACAACCGGCCAGGCACAGTGGCTCACACCTGCCATCCCAGCACTTTGTGAAGCCCAGGCAGGTGGATCACTTGACATCAGGAGTTCGAGACCAGCCTAGCCAACATGGTAAAACCCCATCCTTACTAAAAATACAAAAATTAGCTGGGCATGGTGGCAGGCGCCTGCAGTCCCAGCTACATGGGAGATTGACGCAAGAGAATCGTTTGAACCTAGGAGGCGGAGGTTGCAGCAAGCCAAGATAGCACCACTGTGCTACAGCCCGGGGGACAGAGCAAAACTCTATCTCAATAAAAAATTAAAAATTAAGAAAAATAAAATAACAACTGTCTATCCTTCTATGCTATGGCTATATTGTGAATGGTCAGATTTGATAGTAGTCTCACCCCTAGATAAATACAGAATGTCTGTATATTACAAAGCCAAGGCTCACCTGGAAGTTGTTCATTAGGCCATAGGAACAAGGACTGATTTCACAAGATGAAAAATCAAAGTTTAATTTGCAGGCTGCAGAAGTACAGTTTGTTAACTCTGTGACAATAGTGTCATTAACGTTTCCAGTGGCATCTCGAACAACACAAGAACCTAAAGTTGTGACAAGACACAAGTGACAACAAGAATAATATACTTAATATCTACATTCATTTCAAAATTACATATATATATATATTTATAAAGAAACCAAAGTATTGACTATATATCTACTCAATTATAATAGCATACATTGCATTTACAGTTAAGACTTTACCTGGAACAGAATTTGTAAAGCATCATGGTCCCCAATATTTGGTGAAACTGAATCTTTCATAAAGAATAGTATTTACACATAAACACTTAAAAATCATGTAAACAGCATTGTGGAAAATGGTATATTAGCAAACTATTTCCTAGCCTATTTGGTAAAGATGTCCTTACATGAAAACACTATATTGAAAGCGTTCCAAATGGCAGTGATGTTTTCCTATACTCCAAATATTTATACTTGAACGTGGCTAAAAATCAGACTTCAGGTAATACCACTCTTCTGTGAGGGAAAATAATTTGAATATTAATGAATTATAATTATATTTAAATCTCTGTCTCAAATATAATTACCCTAAAAAGAAGAAAACACATGGTATCTAAGATTTGCTTAAAAATAACCCGTAGAGCAAAGTGACTTGGAAATAGATGAAACAAGATTAAGCATGTACTAATATTTTTGCTAACTGTTTTGAAGCTGCATAATAATTATTGAGCTAATTTGAAAATGCTCCCTACTCTTCCATAAAAGTGAAAACTTCTGTAATAAAATATTTAAAAAGTGACCTTGAAGCAAGCTTTATTATTCGGAGTAACGTGTAATGCACAACTAATGGTAATTACCGTTCCTTATACTTTAAAGATTTTTACTTTCTGAAGCACTTTTTCACTATTATTTCATCATATATTGAGGTAAAAATTACATGCATGACAGCAAAAATTGAATAAACAGAACTAAGTATGAGAAGGGAGGATATTTTAATGACTAGGCAGACTACACAGTTCCTTGTTTTTCCATTTTTTCATCTACCATTCAGAACAGTCCTTGAAAAACCATGTTTCCATAAAGGTACCTCTGAAACAACTGGCAAATGAGGGGAGGACAGAGCCTTGCAAATCCCCCCAGCCCTAAAGTACTGTCTTTTCATGTGCTTTGCATTCTGATAGTCTATGCCTGAAATTTTTTGGGGAAAAAAGGTTCCACTGCTTTGAGTTTAACAAGCACTGGTGTAGAGGCTGCCTTTACTGGCCTAGCTACTGAACATCAGCATCAAGGGGTTACTCCTATTGTTCCAAGGGCTAATGCAGACAGAATGAAATGCGTACGAGGGCTAGCAATGTTAGAGGGTAAAATAAAAATAGGAAATGTTCATTTGCTATAACAAACTATTTTACAAGCTAAAACATAATCAATTATGTCACTTTAAGACTAAATTTACTTTAAATAATGTATACAAGCATGCTAGGAACTTTTAGGGGAACCCATATATTTTGCTAGGCATATATATATTCCTCTGTTTTTTCAAAATAAATTTCAAGATATTTGTCTATGAATTCTAAGGATAAATGAAATCCAAATTCGTTTGTAAATGCCAATTCAGGCTGGGCGTGGTGGCTCACGCCTGTAATCCCAGCACTTTGGGAGGTTAAGGCGGGTAGATCACCTGATGTCAGGAGTTTGAGACCAGCCTGGCCAACATGGGTGAAACCCCATCTCTACTAAAAACACAAAAATTAGCCAGGTGTGGTGGCAGGTGCCTGTAATCCCAGCTACTCAGGAGGCTGAGGCACGAGAGTTGCTTGAATCCGGGAGGCGGAGGTTGCAGTGAGCCAAGATCAAGCCACTGCACTCCAGCCTGGGCCAGAGAGTAAGACTCTATCTCAAAAAACAGAAAACAGCAATTCAGCCCACCCTGATATTATTAGTATTATTAGTATTTCTGTCATGTAGTGACATTTCCAAATTACATTTAAGCAACTAGAAGCAGAGTTTATAAATATAAATCTGCTATTACTTCCCAGCATATCAGTGAATATATAGCAAAAATGAAATTTTCTTACCAAATCCAATAGAAACCTCATATTGTGTAGCCTATGGGCTTGGAGTTTATGATTCTTCACATTAGTATTAAACTAAGATTTACTTTTGCATTATGCTTAAGAAATTTAACTGTAAAGCTTGACAAATGCAAACCATATGTAAACTAATAGTAATTCATAGAAAATAGCCTTAAAGACTTTATTTAAAACAAACAACGAAAAAACCTTCTTTGCCATGAAAACAAATCTCTAAAACAAATGCCACTATCTTTGGTAGTGAAATCTCTGAGCTTCTATTTTCTCATCTGTAAGAAAAGGTTTAGAGACTGGTTGACCACTTAAGTCCCTTCAAGCTCTAAAATACCATGATCCCATGAAGTAACAACATGGTTTTGAAATCATTTTCATTCAATCTAGTAAGAATTTAGTAAAACTTTTCCTAAGTAAAACTTAGTATGTCCTATTCTTCGAAACCAGTGTTTTTATAGTAAAAAATTGCCAAGCATTGCTTAATAGCCTTGAAAGAATCTTCATATACCATTAAAAAAAAAAAAACAAACCATCTTTAAAAAAGTTCAGAAATTTGTAGCAATAAAATTCATTTGCTTCTACATATGAATTGTTTTCGATAAATATATCTCAGTGGAATGAGTTTACAGATGCAATTTCATATAATTTTCTAATTTACCATAATTAATAAAAATACTGGAAATGCCATAAAGCATTTGGTGGTTTAGATAATGTCTATAGAAGTCATTATTAGTTTTCTAAAAACTGTTTTTGAATTATAATAAGCAATTCCATGTATTTTTATTGAAATATTTCTGAATTTATAAGTTAGCAAATGCCATAAAAGTATTTATAGTATGTACATCATGAAATTTCTGCAACACATAAAGAAATGTAAAACTATTTACCTACAGATACTGCAATTCCTACGTAAACCAATGTAGTAATTAAAATGGCTAGGAGAGTTCCTTTGGGTATGGCTGATTGAGGATCCTAGAAGACAAGAAGATTTTTTAAAGTCTATCTGTAAAAATAAATGTATGTATTCCACTTTAAAGCATATAATTGATATAGCACTTTATAATACTTACTGCAAGATCACCTGAGATATTTGCTCCAGCCAGAATACCAGTTGCAGCAGGAAAAAAGATGGCAAATACAGAAAAGAAAGTCTCTTCCTCTTGAAAATCTGGCCCAAAGTTCTCATTAAATATTTCAGCTGTAGAAAACAAAATATTTTTGACAATTAATGGAAAGCAAATTAGACTACAATAATTGAGGTCAAGAATAATAGGTATATATGACCCCTAACTTTTCTTCAGTTAAAGTAACTAGTAAATTTTTGCATATTTCCTAGTTCAAGTATTTGGTGTTCTTTTCTTGTATGAGACAACGGTTTACAACCAAAATGATCATCTGATCTGATTCACGTCCCATTTTTGTATACCTCGCCAATTACGTTTCAAGAGCCTCTAACTGAATTGTTATGACTAGCCCAAATGCAAATCAAAATGTGGATAATCCCCTAAATCTCTGAGGTAAAAGAAACAAGAAAGGAGGTAGAAAAACAAAAGGGGGCATGGCGTGGTGCCTCACACCTGTAATTTCAGTACGTGGGGAGGCCAAGGCAGGCAGATTTCTTGAGCCCAGCAGTTCGAGACCAGCCTCGGCAACATAGGAAGACCTTGTCTCTATAAATAATTAAAAAATTAGCCAGGAGTGGTGGCACATGCCTGTGGTCCCAGCTACTTGGGAGGCTGGGGTGGGAGAATCATTTAAGCCTGGACAGTCGACACTGCAGTTACCCATAATCATGCCATTGCACTCCAGCCTGGGTGACAGAGTGAGACCCCATCTCAAGGAAGAAAAAAAAAGGAAAACAAAAGCAACATCATAATAATACAGAATCAATTTTTTGATAGCTTCCAACTTACATTACTATCTGTATAGATTTTGGTCCACAGCTTTCTTTACTATCCAGTGACCTATTGATTTTTGAGGCTGTCAGACAATTAGGTACCCTAAATAAAGGTACCCTAAATAAAGTTCCTTTTGATTTCAACAACAATAAAAGCTTCAACTAGACCTACTGTTTTCATCTACAACTCTAAGATAACCGATTAACTGTATTGTATCCATCTATCCATTCGATACTTGAGTAGCTACCATGTGTCAGGTCCTGTACTAGAGCTTTCTAGCATCTCGAAGTACTTAGAGATGCAATATAAACAAGTTAGACATTGTTCCTGCCTTCACGGAATTTAAGAGTCTCAATAGCAAATGACAAAATAAGAAACAGGTAATTATAAACAGCAGTAAATATTCTGATGAAAACAGGGAGTTGAATAACAAATGAGAGAGAGAGTCTAATTCAATGTGGTTACAAAAGGCTAAGCAAATATAAGGAAGGAAACAATACTTAAGCTAAGAGTTTGCTGAGCAAGAATCAGTCATGTGATGATCAGGGAAAAAGAGTACACCAGAAAAGAAAAATAACATGTATGAAGACCCCAAAGTAGAAAAAGGTTTAACTCTTTTGAGGAAATAAAAGAAGATAAGACACTTACAGTAAGGGGAAGAATTAAATGAGAATGGAGTGACCACTGAGGGACAGAGTATGAATATTAATTTATCCTAAATAAAATGGAAAATCAAAGTAGGGTCATAAACACACAAATGACATATACTATTAAAGTGTGGACAATGGACTGAAAGATTCAACATCTGAAACAGGGAGGCTGATTAGAAGGTTGCTGCAGAGGTTCAATCTAGAGATAGGAAAATAAATGCACTGATTAGAAAAGGATTACAATTAATAGGAGCAGGTAGGATGGGAAACACTAAGATCCTGGTTTCAGTTACTTAGATGGAAAAGCTTGAGAAGAAATAAGCAGGAGAGACTCCAAATAATCAATTGGATATATATTTATGTTAGAACTTCAAAGGAGAGATTCAGGAATAGAAACAGGTCAGTCATCTTAATAGCATCTTGAGTCATGAGAATACACACCACCCAAGGGAGAGTATATAGTTAGAAAGTCAGCACTATAATAGTTGTACAATTCTGCATTTAAAGGGGGTAACAGGAGTAATAGTCATAGTTACTAGCGAGTTAGGCACCCAAGGGTATCTGACATCGAATAAAATAGACGTGTTTCAAGAAGGAGAAGGAATGACTAAGAGAAATGAAGCAGAGGACAAAAAATTCATAGTGGATCTAGCACCATCTGACTTATTTTGACCAACAAAAGCCAGATGTGAGAGGGGTTAAGGATGAAGCCATTTGGTAGAAGTTTGACAGGGCTATGAACAGTCTCAGAGTATTCTTCCACAGATCACTTATTGACTGCAAAGAAAAAAACAGCAACCTCACAATAGAGAAACTGTGCAGGTATAACCTTGACTAAATCATCAAAACTAACACCACTAAGTAATGGAAAAAACTGCATCATGCACCCTCCAAATGTGGTGCACTAAGAAGGAGACATGATTCACTTATGTTCCTGACAAAAATGAGTAACCCGAATCTATCTATAAAAACAAATAAGACAAACCCAACTGGAGAGATCTCCTAAAAATCAAATGGCCTGCACTCTTGAAAAATGCAATTATACCAAGAAACTAATATTTCTAGTTGCTTTCACAATCTTAGGTGCTTCTAAATTACTGTGCTTAAATATGCTAAAAGAATGAAAGTCATATTAGAACAAAAGTTAGAAATTCAGTTACAAATTCCCAAAACTAGTAGAGAATAAAATCTCCTTTTCTTAGTAGCACTGCTTTCTCTATATTCTATCGCCTTTTGTTGCTAATAATGAAAAAGAAAAGATGTAAATAGAAGTAATTTTTACTCCAACTGTACAGCATACATAAAGGGGACAAAACTAAATTGTAAATTAGGATGAATCACCAAACCATAGTCAATTCTGTTACAAAATATCTAAAATGTACAAAATTTAATTGATAATAGAATTCTGTAAACAGGTACCCTTAAAAAATATTGAAACTCTTTTACTTACATTTATAGCCAAAAAACCCTTTTGGCTTCTTGCTCTCCAGTGGGATAAATGTTCCTATGACAAAGTCACCAATAGCAAGAAGTAGGATCACCAAAAGAACAATCTGAGCCTGCAATTTTAAACATTAAAAATTAAAATCAAGAATCTTGTTTCTGTATCTTGATTCAATTCCCCTAGAATATAACTTCCATGAGGGAAAGAACTTCTGTCTTGTTTTGCCTGATTCCCCAGTGCCTTAAACAATGCCACATGCCAAGTAGCTGCTCAATAATTCCTTGTTTAATGAACAAAGAGATCTTTAAAGAAATATCTGGGGGAAAAAAAAGATAGTAAAAGTGAGATCATGCCGTATTTCTGAAATGAGTTAAAGATGTGCATGCCCTCCCACAAACCAAAAAGCACTGTAAATTCCAAAACACTACAGGCTTTCATTCTAGATCATTCATTCCTGTCTCTTCCACCTTAACACTACAATCTTGACATAGAAAACATGCTGAACACAAACACAAGTTTTATAATGGTCCAAACATAATGTTGAGTGTGTGACTGCTACAAGAAAATAAGAAAAAGTACAGAAAGAAGATGACAATATACAGGAGGGAAATTCAAGTAGCAATGGGAATGGAAGGAAAGAGCAATCTATGAAAACTACCATTTCCCCTTCTCCACTCTTAACCTCTCAATAAAACTGAACACTCATGAAAAACGGTGTCATCTGTGGGAAAAGGAAGTACATATGCACTAATCATGTCCCAGGTGGTATAAAATTCTATTATTTTCATACAGTACATGTGCAAAATGTGTAAATAAATGATTTTATACTAATATGACTTTACAATAAAGTACAAGATTGAAAAAATTACTCTTTCAGGCTTTCCTAATTTTTGGTTTGTTAAACATTATCATATCATATATAGCATAAATATGTGACTTTTATAAGGTCTTTAAAGTATGTGACTTTTATAAGGTCTTTAAAGTAATGTGGATATCCATTACTTGGGAAACTACAGCTGTGCTATGATGCTCTAATTCTCAAAGAGACAAAAACACTTCTGGGTGCTCTGCTTATGGGTAACGTGACTTTAGCAATTTTTTCCAGAAACAATGATACTGGCTTTGGTAGTCACAACTTCTGAAATTTCAATAGCAAGAATAACTTCTCTAACCTCATGTGGGCAATGACTTTTACTTACTGCCCCATGTTTAAGTTGAACTTTTAAATAAATTACAAAGCCAGATGTTTAATTTGGAATAACACAGACCTGAGCATTTTTACATACTGCAAAACTGGAGAATGGGCGAGATGGTAGGAAATTCAAAATTTACAAAGTACTGTGTTTAACTAGATCCTAGGTTGAGTGTTATCTCCAAAGATTCTCTACTTGGTCAAGTAGAAAATAACCTTATATATAAACTTTCGTGAAAATGGCCACTTAGTTACCATTAGAATCTGGAAATATTATCATATGTTAGAGTGTTCCCAAAACATAAGCTCTAAAAGTTCACATACTAAATATTTACGGGTGTTCCTATCATAACTTACTTTTGCTTCCCACTCCATTCCAGCTACTGAGATACCTAAAAGAATCACCACTGTAATGGCTCCAATAATTCGGATATCATTGATTTCATCTATCATAAGTATGGAATGTTCCTAGAAAAAAGAATCATAAATATAATAAGCAATACTAGTTATTTTTATACACATTCACACTCCTTTTGAAACATTTTAGAGATATTATGGTGCCTTACCTGTAGAAGTTGAATAAATGGTTACTTAAGAAATAAATGGAAGACCTGAAGGAACAAATTAATATTTACCACTGAGGTGTCATTCAAGCATCTGATGACATAAATGTGTGATTACTAACACTTCTATATTTAATATAGACTCAATAAATCAAAAAAGGAATTGCTAACAAGAAAGTTATAATACTGCTAATTAGAATTTTAAGTTATATAGCACAAATATATTTTTTATTTATTGTGATTAGTGAGCTCATGCTTTTAATGATCTTGTACACTGCAAGAGAGTAAGTGATGAGCACACCTTCCTGCTGCTGTCCAAAAACACAGTTTCCACTCTGCAAACAAAATTATTTGTAGTTTAATATCAATGGCATTTTTACAAGATTCTCATGTAGGATAAAATTAAAGATTATGATATCCCACTTAACTAAGTAAAAAGCGATTTATCAATTACTACCACTTCTCAAATAAGGTAATAAAAGGCACAAAAAAACTAAAACATAATTTAGTTGTTTTGGTAACTCAGGATGATATATATATATATATATATTATGCTGCAACTGACAAAAGTATAGATTATAATAATCCTATAAATTTGCTTCTTTTTAAAAAGAGCAATCTTGTTAATGCTTTTCAAAAGAAATTATTTCATAAAAGTCAACTACAAGGGAGGAATAAGATTGCTTGAATTCCAGATAAATGACCTTAATACAAATATCAGGGTGGAAAACCCCCTAGATCCAAAGATGCTTTTGATAACCGAAGGCATAGAAAGTGTTAATATTTAACCAACACAGTAGGAAAAGTCATTTCCCAACCTTGTCCAACCTTCAAGGGTCCCATTAAATTTCATAAAGTAGTACATACTTTATACTTTGCAAAAAAAATTTTTTAGTTTTTTGATATTTGATTTCAACATCTCTTGAATTAATCTGATCTTTGAA
The DNA here is from genome assembly GCF_002776525.5 of Piliocolobus tephrosceles. Lineage (NCBI taxonomy): Eukaryota > Metazoa > Chordata > Mammalia > Primates > Cercopithecidae > Piliocolobus > Piliocolobus tephrosceles. The sequence goes on from NC_045437.1 coordinate 161,754,663, forward strand.
ATTCTCTATAGCATTTGGATAATCATATCTGAGAATTACTTGAAAAAAAAAAAGGTACTAGTATAAATATCTATTGACTAGCTTTTAGATTCATGGACCATGATTGCAAGAGAAGACTACCACTATACCTCAATATTTTATATAATAAATGTAGTTTAAAATGTTTTAAATTTCATATTTCTCTAAATTAAATTTTCCATGAAACAAAAACATGCATAAACTCTAATTAAATACTTTGATAAGCATTCACAGAGTAAACCTTAAACTTTGACTCTCAAATAAAAATATACACTAAATTAAACAATGAAAGAATATAAACTCTAACGGTTACATTGCTTACTCATGGTATTATAACCCTTCTTTTTCTTCATCCCTTTGGTGTACACAAGTAAAGGTCAACGTCAACGCAGGTGTCAATCCTTCTCAGATTTTATACTTCCTTATGTACCATTTACTACTGTAGAATAGTTACAACCTAACCTAACATGAGCAATTTATAGGTGTCACTTGAAGTTCCTTTCATTTAATAATATTTGAGGAATCCTATTTCACTCTTACTTCTTTAATTATACTCCAGAGCAATACAGTCACCTCTATTCGGATATACTCATGGTTCTTCTAGTTAACACATGCAAACTAAACTGTCCTGTGTTTTCCATCACAAGGCAAATGGCATTATCTTCCATCTAACTCCAAAAGTCAGAAATGTGTGTATACACTTGACATCCTATTTCTCTAATTTCCCACATCCCATTAATTATCAAATCCACTCATTCAAATTTTTTAAAATCTCCCCAATTCGCCCACATCTCTCCCACTCCACCAGTCACTGTTTTAATATAAGCCACCATCTCCTCTCCCAGGATACCCACAACCTTTGAAATGGTCTCTATTTCCAGTTGTGATTCCTCAAGTCCATTCTCTGTACCATGGTCACATGCTTCCCTATGTCCCAAATCTGAGCATGTCACGTCCCCCAGTCCCAAACAAGACCCTAACTTAAATGGAAATAAGACCCTTCTCCTGATTATTTTTTCTCTCTCTAGTCTTAAGTGTCTTGCTGCTTTGTGCTTGAACCATACAAAAATGTTTGTATTTTTCTTTCTTTCCTTTTTTTGAGGTAGAGTTTCACTCTTGTTGCCCAGGCTTACCGCAACCTCTGCCTCCCTGGTTCAAGCGATTCTCCTAAGTCTCCAGAGTAACTGGGATTTGCCTCCCCAGTTCAAGCGATTCTCCTGCCTCAGTTTCCAGAGTAACTGGGATTACAGGCATGCACCACCATGCCAGGCTAATTTTTTATTTTTAGTAGAGACGGGGGTGGTCTCAAACTCCCGACCTCAGGTGATCCGCCCACCTCTGCCTCCCATAGTACTGGGATTACAGGCATGAGCCACCGCGCCTGGCCATATTTTTCTTAACTCTACCCTTTAAAGGCCTTTCTTTCCTTTTCTTCCGTATTCCCCTCATACCACTTCCACCTTTCCAATTTGCTTGCTAACATCTAGACCTCCATCCTTGGAGAGGCATTCCTTGACTCCCTTGCAACCCCAATTCCTGAAAAGTAAGTTAAGTGCTCCCCACTTTGTGTTGCCACTGCTGACATTCTAATAGTATTTTAATCTTTGCCTATCTCCTGTACTAAACTTTTTGAAGGACGAATCTCTTGGTCATCGTATCACTGCTTTACCACCCTCTAACATGGTGATTGGCATATAATCCCTCAAAAAAGATTTGGTAAACGAATGACTAAAAGGAAGGTGAATTACCTTAAGCAACTCCACCACAGTTTCTGCAAATCCAACCACATACATAGCAACTGCAACAGCGTTGGCAAAGGCGAAGATCAGACCAATTGCACCACCAAATTCTGGCCCGAGACTTCTAGATATTAAATAATACGCTCCTCCTAAAACACAAAAAAACAGATACTAAAGTTAGAATTTAACTTGCCAAATTATCCTTTAATTACACAAGACTTCACAAAGCAGATGCCACCAATAAGCAATTAAATAGGCAAGTGAGTGACTATATTTTCAGAAATACTTAAAAAGAGTATTTCACAAAACACCTAACAATTCTCAACATCCAGATAATGTTCCCCATATCAAATATAAAATCATCCTACTTGAATTCCCATTTTCTCTTTTAAAGTTTAGATTAAAATGGGTCACAGCCTCCTCCCCCTCACAGATCCCAAGAGATCATTTCCCAGTGATTTTCTAATATATTTAATCTTAATGTAACTTTTATTTTTATGCTTTTTTTGTTTTTAGACAGTTTCACTGTTGCCCAGGCTAAAGTGCAGTGGTGCAATCTTGGCTCACTGCAACCTCTGCCTCCCAGGTTCAAGTAATTCTCATGCCTCAGCCTCCTGAGTAGCTGGGACTACAGGTGCGTGTCACCACGCCCGACTAAGGTTTTTTTTTTTTTTTTTTTGAGACAGAGTCTCGCTCTGTCACCCAGGCTGGAGTGAACTGGCATGATCTCGGCCCATTGCAGCTGCCACCTGCTGGGTCCATGTGATTCTCCTGCCTCAGCCTTCTGAGTAGCAGGGACTACAGGCGTGTGCCACCTTGTCCAGCTAATTTTTGCATTTTTAGTAGAGATGGGGTTTCACTATGTTGGCCAGGATGGTCTCAATCTTCTGACCTTGTGATCCACCCGCCTCAGCCTCCCAAAGTGCTAGGATTACAGGCGTGACCAATTTTTGTATTATTAGTAGAGATGGAGTTTCACCGTGTTGGCCAGGCTGGTCTTAAACCCCTGACCTCAAGTGATCTACCCACCTCAGCCTCCCAAAAGTGCTGGAATCACAGGTGTGAGCCACCACGCCCAGCCTTAATGTAACTTCTAAATCACAGTTGGTATGATTTTAATTACTTAATTATGGCAATTTGCTGGAAATGTGAATACCAAAACCAAAAACAAAACAAAACAAAAGTCTCACAACAGCATATAATGGTATCCCAAAAAGATGTAGTTTGTATCCTAGTAAATCCTGTCTAAATAGCAGAATAAGCAAAGATATTAAACAAGCTATCAAGAAGCAAGTTACTTTTCTAATTTAAAAAATAAATCAGTATTATGATTCAGAGTCAATCTAATGCTTACCTGCAGTCTCTAAGAGCTCTTCTAAAATTCTAATTTAAATTTGGCTATTAGGTCATAATCAAAACTTGGTTTTAATACTACTGAAGTTACATAAAGCTATATACATATTTCTATAAACTGATGGAATACTTGAGACCATAGAGTGAAATGTCATTAAACAGCTGAATATTTGTTTCTATTGTTCACCCAGTATAAAGAAGGTAAATGTATCAACAAAAAAATCCTACAGTTAAAGTACTAAAGATGCAAACTTCATTTTGGAAAATGCCTGTAACAGGTTTTATAGTTGATTCCTATCAATTTGCTCAAAATATTCTATACTTTAAAACCCATCCACTATAAAACTTCCTTAGTTTTCATGACCCTGAAAATTAAAAAAAAAAGCAACCCAACCATTTAACATTAGCCTCATGATTTTATGAGATAAAAATGACTTAAAATTTTCTATGAAATATTCTTGAACACTAAAAACTCCAATTAATTTATATAATGATAATTTTGTCAAAGATCTTAAAATGAATATATTACATCACATTATAATTAATCACAAGGAAAATCCCTACAATAGTATAATTATCAGCCTTTATCTAACATGTTTTCAAAATTAACAAATTATTTCATCTACTCCCAATAGCAAAAATGAATTAAAACAAAGTTTATCCTGATTTTATAGATGAGAAAAAGGAGTCACAAAGACAGGTTACTGAAATTAGTCAACACTCCTGTCTTTAGTTGTTGACAATACAAACTTTAGAATCAGAAATATGACCAATAGGACCTATTAGAGCAAGAAATTAATGTTATGTGCCTTAAAGTTTTGATTTTATAAAATGTTAACTGAGATTTCACAATATTTAAAAGTCTTTCACAAATACAGAAACTTAAAACGTGAAACTCACATTTTAAAAGATTTGTATTGTTTTCAAGAAAAAGGAAGTGACACATGGATAAGAATATAAAAACTACTGCACATCATCTTCTATTATTTCTTAAGAAAAGCAACAGTTATTTGCCCTATTCCCTCCCACTTCCATTCCTATTTCCTAGAGGTTATTATTATTATTATTTTTAAAGATCTACCACTCTGAAAGACTGTGGTATTTTTTACTAATCAGCACAGACTAGGTATATACACCTTATTTTGTTAAATACTACACATTTAACTTAATTCTACTAAAGTACTGATGTCATCCTCATTTTACAAATGAGAAAATTAAGGCTCAGGGAGGTTAAGTAATTTGGCTAAGGTCATGGAAGCAGCTAAGTAAATAACTGTATTTAAACTCAGATCTCCCTGACTTAATTGCTTACCAGTACAATATGTATGATAAATTCTTGTAAATCAGCCTTCCTGTTTTCGCTAAAAATGCTGAAGACATTAACAGAAAATAAAAATTATTTTATTAAAAAAAGCTATTGATCAAGCAAACATAGATGTCAATATGGAAAGAAAGAAAGTCCTGATGGGGTCTCAGAATTTGGCCATAAACTACCCTAAACCCTGACTGTAAAGAACATAATTAGTCAGATGCTAGAGATACTAAGTAGTGACAATACTGAGTTCCATCATTATTACATCTTGATCTGGGGATATATGCCCCTGTAACTCTTATTAAATCTCCAATCAGTAATCAAAAACTTAACTAGACTAATCAAAAGCCCAACATTAAAAACTGATATCAGTCATAAAATAAGTCCCAATTTCAAAAACCTGAAATGACACACTGTATATTACTGACCATAACAGAACTGTATTAGATGCATGAAAGATTCCTAAATGTTTAAATTATGTAACACACTTTTAAATAAATCACAAAGGAAATTAGAAAGTATTGTGAACTGATTTGATAATGAAAGTGTAACATAAAATTAGTGAGATATATCTAACATAGAAATTACAGTAAAATTTGTTTTAAATGCTTATACTAAAAAAATAAGGATGTATCAATAATCTAAGCTTCTACCTTGAGAAACTGGAAGAAGAGTAAATAAAATCTAAAATGGAAAAAATAGTAAGAAGAAAACCAAAATTATTCTTAAATATTAAAAAAAAACTGGTAATAGCTAATTAAAAACAAAGAAGAAAAACAAAAAACTATAGGCGCAGATGACTTCACCAGTGAGGAAGAAATAAGATCAATTTTACACAAACTCTTTCAGAAAATAGAGGAAAAGGAAACACACAGGATGAGTATAATACTGACATTAAAACCTAATAAGGTTATTATAAAAAAAAGACAATTCCAGGCCAGGTACAGTGGCTCACGCTTGTAATCCAGCACTTTGGGAGGCCAAGGTGGGTGGATCACAAGGTCAGGAGATCGAGACCATTCTGGCCAACACGGTGAAACCCCGTCTCTACTAAAAATACAAAAAATTAGCAGGGCATGGTGGCTGGTGCCTGTTGTCCCAGCTACTTGGGAGGCTGAGGCAAGAGAATGGCATGAACCCTTGAAGTGGAGCTTGCAGTGAGCCGAGATCGCGCCACTGCACTCCAGCCTGGGCGACAGAGTGAGACTCTGTCTCAGACAAAAAAAAAAGAAAAAATTCCAGACCAATATTCCTTATGATCATAGTCAAAAATGTTAAAGTCTTAGCAAGTAAAATTCGACAGAAAGGATAATATCTCTGACCTAGTGAAGTTTATCCTACAAAAGGTAGGTTGTTTTAGATGCAAGAAAAAAAAAAATATATATATATATATAATATATATATATGTAGGTTGTGGTAATAGAATAAGGGAAGAAAAAATACATACAGTTCAACAGATGCAGGAGAATCATGACAAAATTCACTATCCATTTATGATAAATATGGTCAGCAACTCAGAAATAGAACTCAATCTGACAAATGACATATTTTAAAATCTTATAGTTAACAGTGATATTGAACTCATTCCAAAACTAGGAACAAGGAAAGGATGTTTATTCTTACCACTTCTAGTCAACATGGTACCATAGGTCTTAGCTAGTTCAACAGTCAAGAAAAAGAGGAGAAAAAGTCCTGGAGACTCTAAAGGAAAAGTAAAAACCATCTCTATTCACAGATGACGAATCATGGAATGGCTATTGTGAAGAGCGCTGCAACAAACACGGAAGTGCAGTTATCTCTCCAGTATACTGATTTCCTTTCTTTTGGGTATATATACAGCACTGGATCATATGGTAGCTCTATTTTTAGTTTTTTTGAGGAACTTCCAAACTGTCCTCCATAGTGGTTATATTAATTTACATTCCCACCAACAGTGTACAAGAGTTCTCTTTTCTCCAACATCCTCTCTAGCATTTGTTACTGCTTGATTTTTTTACATGATTCGCATTTCTCTGATGACCAGTGATGCTGAGTGCCTTTTCATATACCTGCTTGCCATTTGTATATCTTCTTTTGAGAAACGTCTATTCAAATCTTTTACCCATTTTTAAATCGGATTATTAGCTTTTGTTCCCAGAGTTGTTTGAGCTCCTTATATATTTAGGTTATTAATCCAATTTTTTGGCAGAAATTGGCATCCTAAATCAAAAATTTATATGAAAATGCCAAAGATCTAGAAAAGCCAAAACAATTTTGAAAAAGAAAAGTTAGAAGACTTAGACTTACTATGAAGCTAATCAATCAAGACAAGATAGTACCAGCATAGGATAAACAAACAAATCAATGCAACAGAATTTAGTCCAGATGACAGACAATTGATTTTTCAACAATGGTATCAAAAACAACTCAATAAGAAACAGTTGTTTCAACAAATGGTGCCAAAACAAGTGGATATGTGTACAAGGCTGGGGGCAAAAAGGGTAGGAAGAAAAACTACACTCTCCATCTCACATTATACCTCAAAATTAATTTGAGATTGTCCACAGATAAAAATCTGAAAACTAAAACTATAAAGCTTCTAGAAGAAAATACAGGAGAATATCTTCATGGCCTTGGGATAGGCAAATATTTCTACCATGAACAAAGCACTAGCATAAAAAAAAGAGAGAGAAATTGGACTTCATCAAAATGGTAAACGTCTGTTCACTGAAAGACATGATTAAGAAAATGATAAAAATGGCAAGACAAGCCACAGATTGAGAACGAATACACACAACATATATATCAAATCTAATAACATATCTAGATATACAGAAAAATCTACAAATCAGTAACAAAAGGACAACCCAATTTTTAAATTGGCTAAAGATGTGACTACATCCCAAAAGAAGACAGTACAAGTGGCCAATAAATACATAAAAAGATGCTTCTCATCCCTGAACATCAAGGAAATGACCCAAACTCCTCCTCGCCACCTACCACCCTCTCCCTACACTTCCACTGTGGTCCATATGTGTAGCTTCATAGAATCCTGGTATTCAACTTCTAATTTCACACACAGTAAGGCTGAGATGCAGAAAAGTCTGTGACTTTAAGCCATAGGTGAAGAGTAAAGCTGTGAGAAGACTAAAGCAATCTGTTATTTAGTCCCATAACTATAATCAAAACTAAAATGATTGCCTCACCTATCTCTTATTATCGTTTTAAGTGTTAAGTAATTTAAAAACCTTTGGAAAAAATAAAGCCCGATCACAATTCCGGCAAAATACTGAAATTATTTTCCTTGCTGTGATGTTGTGATGTAAGAAGAAATATGTATTTGGTCTTCATCCAAGGTTACTGCAACAGAGCTTATAAAACCCTTGGAATTTACTGATAAGGTGAGAGAAGCATCTTTTGTTATTTAAAATAAGCCCCTTCAAACCTGAGTTTATGCTAATAAGGTGACTTGGTGGGCCCTTAGATAGCTTCCAGATTGGACAGTGCTAGTTGCTAGAAAAACAACTATGTGATTAGAGGGTTAGTACTTTCAATACCCCCATTACCCACCCCAGCTCCCACCCCTCACACCTCAGGGGGAGAAGAGAAGGGAGAGAGACTAGAAACTGAGCTAATCATTAATGGCCAATGATTTAATCAATCGTGGCTATATAATGGAAAACTCTATAAACAAAGGGGTTTAGAGAACTCAGGCTGGTGAACACAGAGGTGCCAGGAGGGTGGAACTTGGAGAGGTCATGGAAGCTCTGCATCCCTTCTCCCATACCATGCTTTATGCAACTCTTTTATTTGGCTCTTTCTGTGTTGTAGTCTTTATTATACACTGATGATAGTAAGCTGTTTTCTTAAGTTCTAGGAGCCGTTTTAGCAAATCATCAAACCTGAGGAAGGGGCTGTGGAAACCCCCAATATACAGCCAGTTGGTCAGAGGTTCAGGAGGCCTGGAATTGCAACTGGCATCTGAAATGGGAGTAGTCTTGTGAGATGGAGCTCTTAACTTATAGGGTCTGCATCAACTCTGGGCAATTAGTGTCAAACTTTAATCGAATTGTTAGATACCCAATTAGTGTCCAGAGAGTTGGGGAATTGGTTTGTGTGGGGAAAACCCATACATTTGGAGTCAGAAGTGTGTAAACAAGAAACAGATCCTAGTCGTATTGCTATTACGTGCAGAACTTCATGAATGGTGTAAGAGTCACACGGGTTTTTGCAAAGATGAATGGAATGGCACAGAGACTAGAAATAGACCCACACTGTAGGGTCAATTAATTTCTGAGAAAAGCACAAAGGTAAGTAAACAGAAAAGAGATCATCTTAACAAATGGTGCTGGAATAACTGGATATCCATATGAATCTTGATTCACATTTCACAAAATATACAAAACCTAGCTACAAATGGTAATACATCTAGCTGAAAACCTAAAGCTGTAAAACCTCTAGAAGAAAACACAGAAGAAAATCTTTGGGACCCTGGGCTAGGGAAAGGTTTCTTAGATACCACTCCAAAAGTATAATCTAAAAAGGAAAAGGTGATGAACTGGACATAGCTAAAACTATGAGCTGCTCTTCTAATGATGCCATTGAAGGAATGAAACAAGCCATATACTCAGAGAAAATAACTACAAATAATTTATCTGGTAAAGTACTTGTATCTAGAACGTCTCAAAACTCAATAGTAAGAACTCCCAATATAATAAATAACACTTCAAAATATGGGCTACAGAATTACACTTACAGCGCTTGAGAAGACGCTCAACATCTTTAGCCATCAAGGAAGTACAAATGAAAACCATCATAAGATACCACTACGCACATACAAGAATGAAAAATAAAAAGGACAATACCAACTGTTGGTGAGGATACAGATATGGAACAAGTGAAACTCACTGTTGGTTGGAATAGAAAGTGAAAATTTTGTGAAAATAAAGTTTTCTTGGTGTATTCAGGAAAGAATCAAAGGGTGACAATAACGAAATACATTCTAGTACCCTGGTTTACAAATAAAAAATAAAGACCTTGCCTGTTAATGTTGGGCAAATTTTCTCTATTTTGTTGCCATTATTTTATCAAACAGGGAAAGGCAAAGTGACAAACAAGGAATCTTCCAACCAGGATTAGGTGTTATCTATTGTAAATGATCACCAGAATAATTGAATTAAATTTTAAGATACAAGAGGCAAAGACATATAACCCTAATTCTGCAGCAAACAATTTTGGAACCAAGCTGAAGTATTAATAATAATAAAACTGCATAAACTGGCAAAACTGAAAGATCACCAATGAGTAAAGAAAAAACCCATGCTGAAAATCCTATTACTTGCCAGACTCATATCTGAGCTATTCATAGTATACAAATAGTGTTTTACTGAACTGAAAACATAATGTTAAATCTAATAAACCTCATAACACAACTGTGTTGTTGTATTATACAGCTGCTTCAAACACTTCATTGATCTGAAAAGTTATAATTTCAAAGAAATTAGCTATTTAAAAAAGTAACTATGGAGCTGAATTCTAACTTAGAACTCCTTGCTTGATAATTGTAGGAACTAATAGTTATACAATGGATAAAACAAAAAAAAATTGATGATCAATGATAATCTGATTTTTCAAATACAGAAAGCACTTTCTGTCGCAGTATGTGGAAAAAGTTTTTCCTTATTTCCAATGTTTTCGGCTTTATCTATTTACAAAAATGAGGAGGTATTCAATTATTTCAGAGAAAAGTAAAACAGAAATGAGTACATAAAAGTAATTGACTTATGTAGGCATTTTAAAAATTCACCAGCAGAATTTGCATGAAAATTAATTTTGTTAAAAAATGAATATAATTGATATTTTGTTCTCACTATCCATGTAAATGTTAAATGTGACTAACCACAATGTTGCATTACGTAAGATAATGTATGTCAACACCATGGCATCATGCCTAGCAGTTAGGTCTCAAAAAATAATAGCTACTATTATTATCTGAACATAAGCTCTCCAAGAACCTAAGAACACAGCATCTTGTCTTTCACTGTTAAAAATCCAGTGTCTGTCACAAAATGCTCGACAATTGTCTGTTGATTGACTAAACTACAAGTAACATAAAACTTCATCACGTAATAGGCAAGTTTATGTTGATTTTAGATTTTGGAAACTTCAGAACTACCTATCTGAAGTTTTATGTAACCAAGCCTTTTATCTGAAAAGGTACTGACCTCTGCTTTTAACTAAGTCAACTAAATGCCCCCAAACAAAAAGTGATTGAGGAACCTTTCCTTTCTATTGCTCAGTTCCTATAATACAGTATGAATTAAAACCAAGAATTTATAGTCTTCATCTTACGAAAGGCTGCCTGCAGTTGCCCTCTATTCTACGAATGAGTCTAAATTCACGGATTAATTAAAGAAGGGACAACTCTGTGTAATCTAGGAAATGCAGATCTGAGTCAAGGTGGCTGCTGGCCAGCACCATTCAAGTTGCAAAACCTGTTGCAAAGATCCATGAAAATTCTATAAAATCCAAGCTCTCAAGAACACTGCCATGATTGGTAGAATAGGAAAGGGCTCTAAAATCCCTGTAGCCTGCAATAATCTGAAAAGCATTAATGTGTCTTGCAGGCAGGGACTATGACAGAAATAAACTCCATCAGTTCCTTGGCACTGCTATTCTTACCCTGTGGAAGGCAGACAACTTAAGTGATGATTCTCTAACCTGCTTCCAGTAGCTTTAAATAGTACCCCAAATCGGCTGGGTGAGGTGGCTCACGCCTGTAATCCCAGCACTTTGGGAGGCTAAGGTGGGTGGATCACAAGGTCAGGAGATTGAGACCATCCTGGCTAACACAATGAAACCCCGTCTCTACTAAAAATACAAAAAGTTAGCCGGGCGTGGTGGCAGACACCTGTAGTCCCAGCTACTCAGGAGGCTGAGGCAAGAGAATGGCATGAACCTGGGAAGCAGAGCTTGCAGTGAGCCAAGATCACGCCACTGCACTCCATGGGTGACAGGACAAGACTCTGTCTCCAAAAAAACAAATAAATAAAAAATAGTATCCCAAATCACTACTAAAACTGAACTAGGCCTGAAACTAAGCATCTTTTATTTTCTACATTTTGACTTTTTCAGAAACCTTGCATGTTTCCATTACATGAGACTTCAAAGTTGGACATTATTACATTTGTTGACAAGTTAATAACAAAGTACAACTTTCCTAGATTATCTGTTTAATCTCTAAAATGTACTGTTAAAGCCAATGTTAAAATTAATTAGTAATATTAAATCTCCCCTATGGCAATAAGTACACAACACTAGGGAAAGTTCACTGAATTCACACACTTCTGCAAAGTTGCAAACATGTAATTTTTGAGATGAGAATAAAACATTATTCAATTAATAAAACATAAATACATGTTATAATTCAGTTAAGAATCAAGATAAACAAGGCATTATCTCAAATTAGTTAACATTAATTTTTTAAAACTATGCATCAAGTTTAAAATGGGGCTCTTTGAATGAAAATTACTAAACAGTAACCACAATGTTCCCCAACCCTTGAATAGTATTTTAAGAAAATTTATTTCCTTATTAATTCCCTTAATAGTCAACTTTCAGTCTACAAAAAGTTCAGATGGGTTCACCAGACATCACTTTTCCCACAGCATTTCTCCGTTTCCTTTTAAGACACCAATCCTCTGGGTAATTCTAGCTCTATCACCGTCCTCTCTAAGTAGCCCTTACAAGGTAGGCCGTCAAAATCAAGTCCTCAGCAGTTGAGCTGTAGGAAATCCAACTCAGAGATTCTTGCTACCACCAAGAAGTGTAGTTTATAGTTTATAGCTAAAATGGCAAACAAAACTCGTAACTATACGTTGAATCTCAAGTTTGTTTTAAACCATTATCTCCCCTCTCCATCTTTTTTTGAGCCTTGAATAAGGATTCCTTGCTCCATAGAGATTCCCAGTCTGGAATTTTCTGTCTTCACCCTATGCTGTCATTTAAGAAGTTCCTTTCTCCCCTGCATATTCTATAAAATGCTTTCTGGAGATACTGGCATAATGTGATTCAGATTTAATTTGTTGGGAAACAATACTTCACAGGTATTCTTATCAAGTAAAAGCTTTACAGAAGTTGGAATTTTAAAAAAAATTTACTTCAATAGTTTTTGGGGAACAGGTGGTTATTGGTTACATGGATGTTACTTAATGGTGATTTCTGAGATTTTGGTGCACCCATCACCCAAGCAGCATACACTATACCTAATGTGTGGTTGTGTGGTCTTTTGTCCCTCACTCACCTCCCACCCTTCCACCCGCATCCCCAAAGTCTATTATATCATTCTTATGCCTTTGCATCCTCATAGCTTACCTCCCACTTATAAGTAAGAATATATGAGATTTGGTTTTCCATTCCTGAGTTACTTCACTTAGAACGTTGGTCTCCAACTCCATCCAGGTTGCCACAAATGCCATTATTTCATTCCTTTTGATGGATGAATAGTATTCCATGGTGTATATATACACCACATTTTCTTTATCCACTCACTGGTTGATGGGCATTTAGGTTGGTTCCATATTTTGGTAATTGCGAATTCTACTGCTATAAACATGTGTGCAAGTGTCTTTTTCATATAATGACTTATTTTCCTTTGTTTGGGTAGATACCCAGCAGGAAGACTGCTGGATTAAATGGGAGTTCTACTTTTAGTTAAGGAATCTCCATACTGTTTTTCATAGTGGTTATATTAGTTTACATTTCTACCAACAGTGTAAAAGTGTTCCCTTTTCACAACATTCACACCAACATGTTATTTTCATTTTTTTTTTTTAATTATGGCCGTTCCTGCGTGAGTAAGGTGGTATCTCATTGTGGTTCTAATTTGCATTTCTCTGATAATTAGTGATGTTGAGCATTTTTTCATATGTTTGTTGGTCATACGTATATCTTGTTTTAAGAATTGTCTATTCATGTCCTTTGCCCATTTTTTGATGGGATTGATTTTTTCCTGCTGATTTGAGTTCCTTGTAGATTTTGGATATTAGTCCTTTGTCAATGCATAGTTGGCAAATATTTTCTCCTAATCTGTGAGTTGTCTGTTTACTCTGCTGATTATTTCTTTTGCTGTGCAGAAGCTTTTTAGTTTAATTAGGTCCCATTTATTTTTGTTTTTGTTAAATTTGCTTTTGGGTTTTTGGTCATGAATTCTTTGCCTAAGCCAATGCCTAGAAGAGCTTTTCCAATGTTATCTTCTAGAATTTCTACGGTTTCAGGTCTTAGATTTAAGTCTTTGATCCATACAAAGTTGGAATATTCTAATTCTCTTTCCTCCTTCACTCATTATGTAGAGTAATTATCTGAAGAATGAATCTCATCGACTTCTTGGTTACCTTGAGTTCAGGAAAGAAAACTTTCAGGAGTTTGATTAAACACTATTTATTTATCAATTTTCATAACATGGTTCCCTCGTATGTTTCAAAGGTGAAAAGTGAGATTTTTTGGTTTGTTCCACTGTGAACTTATGGATTTACATCCATATTTTCATATATTTTCATCCAAGTCAGTTATCATCATTATTGTTGTTCAAATTATCCAAACTTTAGCCAGTGTTAGCTCCTTTAAGTTGACTCTTAGGTCCTTTTGACATGAAACTAATAGTGTTCAATACTTTTGGATCTGAAAAGTTGTCTAAGCTCATTTCCTAACCAGATAAGGAATCAATCTTTTCTCTGAAGTCCACTGGTTCTTTTGAGTAGAAATACACAACATGGGCACAAGAATTGCTTATTGCCGCTGAGTTGGTCATTTACTATAGGTCACTTTAATGGAAAAAGCTAAAAAATATGTATTTTCAGGATACATTTTAAGACTAATACTTTCAATTTAGAATCCTGAATACAGGTATAATGTGATCTCCATTTTATGTCTGCATCTACTTTCTCCCATGCGGAAAATACTTTTTTCAGGATAGCAAAATAAATCATGTTAGGGGTTTCCAAATCTGAGTCAGGGGAGACAGAAGGGGCTTGAAGTGAATAAAGAATCTCTAGAAAACATTCATTGCAGACGATGCAGCTCATATATATTCTATAAAGACCGCCCAGATGTCCAAAGTCACCAAGTGAAAAATGAATACCTTCTAAGAAAGCTTCATAGTATTTGGTCATTCTTTAAATTAATAACTTTCTCTCTTATCTTCTATGGGTTTCATTATTTCAGCAAATGTATCACGTTCTCGATTGTATGAACACCTCATAACAGAATTTCAAATGGTTTTTACCCTCTAGGTTCTTCCTTTGTGAACAGATTTTTCAGGAAACTCATGTAAAATTACAATATATAGTCACTTTTTGGGACAGATCTGTGTGGGTTCCACATTCTCATACTTTCCCTGGCACTCCAGGACAGAAGACTGCACACAAAGTCTATGAGGGAAATGTATTTGTAAAGAGAGATATAGATAGATAGATAGATAGATAGATAGATAGATAGATAGATAGATA